>NC_044278.2:105677658-106002450 GCF_004027225.2 Strigops habroptila
CATGTGGTTCTCCCCCACCCCGTTGCTCTCTTTGCTCTTGCGCACTGGAATAGTGCTGTTATCATTAAATCTGTAGCACCTAGCTGAACAGTGGAGGGGGACAAATTGAGAGCTGTCACTCAAGCTGTGTTCTTTTTGCTTGTAGATGGGTCTGCCCTGTGAGGCGTGGGGCAGTGGCACAGTTGGAAAGGATGGGAGGACCCACATGGAGCGTGTCCCACCCGTACCCAGGACTAGGAAAGACACATCAGAAGAACCTGCAAAGAGTGTCTGCCTGCAGGGTTCAAGATGCTTGTTCCTGGATGAGGCAACGAGTTCCAGGTTTGTGACACTGCTGTCCCTTGCAGAGGTGGAGGTCTCCACAGTGCAAAGCAGAGTCGAGCTTTTACTAGTAAAGCTGATATTTTGGCCAACCTTGGTGCGTTGCTGAAGTCTTGACTCCCTTTCTAGCTAGGCTGTACCAGAAGCATATTTTCTTTCCAGAAATACTAGTGCTGGGAAATGGTGTTGATAAAAGGGTTAAAGTTTGTATATGCTACAAGAATCAGAGTAAATGATACATTAAAAGACTTCTCCTTGCTTAAACAGTGGGATTTGGACTGAAAAGAAAAAAAGCCATTAGAGTTAAATGAGTAAAAAAATATTTTCAAGCATTAAAATATGTGACAAAAGATAGGAAAGTGGTGGTTCTAGTTAAACAAAAAAGTGTGGATTGTGTTTGGGCTGCAGTACAGTTTAAAACAGCACAGAAGTATTTGTTATCTGAGCCAGCAACAGCTGGAAGGGAGTGGGAGGCAGCGTTAACTGATGGGGAGGCGAGAGCTGCACTGAGGTTGCACTTTCAGGATAAAAATGCCTGCTGCCTTAGTGTAGCCCAATAAAAAGATGAAAACCCAAAACCATCAATGAAATGAATAATGAAAGATGAATGTTGATGCAATCAGAGTTTAGCATTGTACTGTAACATACCACCAGGGTTTTGTTAGGGTTTCTGTATCTATTATAAAACTGTTTCAAATTAAACAGTGAATAACAGGATGTTTATTTTCTACTTCCTGAAATCAGCAGGCAGTGAACACAGATCCAGGGCCTGACGGGAATGTCGCCAAGTTCAGAAAAAGCAGATAAATGTCGTGCAGAGGGCACTGCATTAACCAGTGCTGTGGTGCAGCCTGGGTAGGCAAGCTTGCCTCTCTGTTCAGTGCTCTACGACTGCAGTTGGAGTGCTGTGACCGGTTCTGGGCTCCTGAACACCAGATGTATGTGGGAACAGGCTGGTGGAGGCCACCATGATGATCAGGAGGTTAAAGCCCAGGAGCCATGGGGATGGCAGTGGGGTTTGTAGTCTGGAAAACAGGAGCTCGGGGGGCAGGAGATCACCTTCTTCAGCTGTGTAATGGACAGAGGGGGAGAAGATGGAGCCAGGCTCACCTTAGCAGTACACAGTAGTGAGAAAATCTTGTATAACTACCGGTGTATCCAAGTGTTGTATCACACCACTAACAAAACCTGTGCAATCAGTACTGTCTTGCTGCAGTTAATTGGTTTCCCCACAATGTGGAACCATTGGAAGTTCCTGGTAACCCTTTTGTTTCAGGGAAGGAGGACACAGGGAGCCAGTCTTGGGGCTGGGAGGTGATGTTCACTTGTTGGGTTTAGGGGTCTTGATCCTGCTGTCCACAGAAAAAACAATGTATAGATCCGACAGATCCAGGAAAGCCTGGGAAACTTCAAATCCTTGCATATCTCCTGTGCAAACGCCTCAGACACGATGTCTGAACCAGCTTGGTAAAGCTTTTTGAAAAAACAGTAATAAATACACATGTAAGCAAGGCCTTCGCACCCCAGGGCTCTGGCTGTTACTGTTCCTGGCAGGGAGAGCAGCTTTCTCCCTCTAATACAGATGACTGCGTTCATGGAATGGTTTGGATTGAAAAGGACCTTAATATCTATCATCTAGTTCCAACCCCTGCTGTGGCAGGAACACCTCCCTCTAGACCAGGTTGCTCAAGGCATGCAACTGCTGTCATCACAGGCCCAACTGGGCTTTTATTCCCCAAATTCATATTCTCTCCTCTTGGCTATGGGATGTCTGTACAAGGAACAGCACAAGAGAACAAGACTTCTTGTCAGGAAGTGGGGGTTTGTGGTATAGACCAGGATGTCACCCCAGGGGCAGTCCTGTCACTGTTGAAAACACTGCAGCACATCCCATACCACTGCAGTGACTCAGTACTGGAGCAGCTGGGGGCTCCCTGGTCTGTTGTCATGTCCAGTCCCTGCACACGTGGCTTTGGTTGTTGTAAAAGCAGAGCTGGGCCTCCTGTCATTTTAACAGTGGCCCACACATGAGAGGAGCCTGGCAATGCCAGGGCCTGACCTACCCACTGTATGGGTTGCACGAGTAACCAGCTATGGAACAGTTTGTTGCTGTTCAAAGCATGTAGGAAGTATTACAGAAATTCTTGGAAAAAACCCACCCTGTTTTCCAGTGCCGTGGCAATAGAATTACAGCAGGTACAGACAGAGCACTTCCAGGACTCGGAGCAATCCTGGCTGGCTGAGATAGCCACTGTGCTCTTTGGTACCTGTCTCTTCCCCTGTGTTGAAGCTGCTTTCTTCCATTCAGACTAACGGAAAACATCTTGGTTTTGAGAACTGGCTGCAGAAAATGCACCGAGGACCTGTGACAAAGTCAGCATCACCCACTACACATCATCTGTGGGAGAGGCCAGGACCACCAGGACTGATGATGAAGCAGTGAAAGATAACAGACTCAAGCCTCCAGAAACACATACTACTACCCTTGCACTTCATCATAATAGCAGCAAGAAGAAACTGAGCAAGAACTTTAAAGGTATTTCTCAACAGCACTTGAAGAACTATTTTTATTGTAACTACCTTCTCTTCATCCTTTGTCCACCAAAACCTTGTTCTTAGCAACTGAATAAAACCATGCAATAGAATCAGACAAAAACCAGCTTCAAACATCTTTTCACATGCCTTTTATGCATCTTCAGCAGGGATTTGGAGTTTATATTGCCAACTACAAGAGGAAGATGGCTACAAAATCCATCCTTTAATAAAAGCATCATGAACCCAAATTTTATTCCCATGTCCTGTAGAACTCCTCCCTGTCTCTTACACAAAACCCCCAAACTCCCCAACTCATCAGCCTTTGACAAACTAATTGCTATGATGTCAGCTCCTGGACCATGACTGTCTATTTTTAGGTCAGACTGTACAATAGTTTCTAAACAGCATCTGTGTAAGGTGGACATCAGTTCCTCAACCTTTTGTCCTTGTCTTCAACAGCTCCAACATTTACCAGAGACAGGTACTGTACAGAACTGGTCACGCATGTGCCAGCTCCCCTTATATGTACACCAAGGAGTGACTGTGGAAGGGGGAGCCATACACATGGGCACCATCACCCCAGCGTAAGGGAGCACTCATGCATGTCCCCTCTCTGTGTTCATCGTCCGGGGATACACGCAGCAACTATAAAGACCCAGACCCACACGTGGTCCCAAGATGGGCGGCTGTTCTAAACCAGAACAACGTGAGCGGTCGTAGGTCGTGTTGCTGTTCTAGTTTCCTATAGCTCGATGCAATATTCCACAGCACTGAAGCAGCGTGCTTTGGTACCCACACACTTTGAATCTCTTACATATAAAAAGGTTAAAAAACTTTTAAGAACCCAAATGAAAAAGCGGTTAATTGAACTTTGTATTAAAAAGTCACAGTTTTTAAAAGAATACATCGGCACCGTTTTGATGGCGAGCACTCAAATACATCAAGAGTTTATCTCCAATGGTTTCTCCAATATTATAGGCACATAGTGGCATGTAAACTACACGTGGCAACCAGAACAGCAAAGGCACAATCTGGTTTTATTTTTTTTGTTTTTTTGTTGTTACGCTTCTCAAGATGTTGGTTAATTTACAAAGAAAAATATTCTATACTTCATGCAGAAGTATTACATTTGTAGCACAGGACCGTTACAGAACTGCTGTCATTTAAATAATAATAATAAAAAAAAAAGATAGCAGCTCTTTGCACTGAGGAACTGGATTTCTGCATTGAAGGACAATACGTTTTCTTATCTGGCAGGCTGAGAACATCTCAGATAGATTGTTGATGGATCTTCCCTGCCTACATCAAGCACCGCCTGCACACCGAAGGGAGTTACAAGTTCTCTGGTTTGCTATTTTTACCTTGTATTTATTTTCCCATATGTCCAAGAATGTCAAAGAAGTCACAAGTAAAGCTGTCTGTAAAACTACCAGTTGCTTCTCTAACACAAAAGTAGTTTTAAAACACTGGTGTAAGTAGGAATCCGACTGCGCTCCTCTAGTAGCTGGGCCTGTCCCAATGCCATTGCTGGTGCCTGCAGACCTCACTGTGTGTGTTCAGAGGGAATCGCTTTAAGCAGAACTGCTTTCTTGTTGGTAGACAGCAGCAGGAACAGTTCCAAACCAAAACAGTTCCAAACCAGCCCTCAGCAATTCAAAGTTAAATGTAACTCAACGACTTAAAAGTGTAAGTAAGTTCTGCCCATGGCTCCAGGACTATGACAGTTCTGCATTGTACATAGAAATGCTAGAGTAAGTAGAAAACTTTAGTTTACAAATGGAAAGATCTATTAAAAAAGACATTTCACATAGTTACCTTAAATAGTTCTTATATGCACCATTCCACATTGTGGAAAAGCTGAAATATGCAGTCTGGACTCGGCATGTTAAAGAAAACCAGATTCCATGTATTGGCACAAATACTTACATCTACACCTGTACAAAGTAAAAAAAAGCTGACAGCCCTGTCCCACCAGTGCCGCAGATCCAGCTCCTCTCCAACACACACTTTCCTACGTGGCTGCCAGCAAGGGACAGCGAGATGGGAACGCAGTCTTAGGAGCATGGTGCCAAAAAGTTCCAAACTGCTCTGTCAGTCTCTAAACAGAGAGATCAGAAGTACATCCAAAACAATGTCCGTCCACTCAACATGCTCACAGTTGTGAGGTCACTGCAGCTGCACTCTGTACGCTCCGATCAGCAGCTTCACCTGGGAGAGCAAACAAAGGTTTCATTTAAAGATCATCCACACAGAACTACTGTGTTAAACACTTCTACTATGAGAATAGCATGAGAAAAGGTGTACAACTGCTAGTGACTGAGGAGGGGAAGAAAAAGGAATTTACAACCTAGTAACATGAGTTTGTAGCAGCCCTACAGAAATATGAATGACTTTTAAGACTCCAGTGAAATTCAGCTGCATTAGGTGGTGGTTGAACAAGTGAGCCCTGGATCTGATCTACACACACACATACGCTTCCATCTGAACACGAGTTCAATTTTTTCCCCCTTTTAAAAATAATAATTTAAATGTGCACATAATTTAAATAACATATTTAAGAGTAGAAGTTTTAAATCTGAAGACCTAGAAACTTCACTGGTGTGTCTTCTAACGATAAAAGAAATGCTACCAGAACAGGGTCTGTTACTTATCTTGCAACACATAGTGGGACTGCTGCCCAAAACACCTGGAAAATACAACAGACTACACAGCCTACTTTACTTAAAATCAGACTGCAAATCCTAGTTAAGTACTTCTGAGTTCTCCTAAACACACAAGCAAAAATATCTGTATGCAAAAACTTAATGACTAACAGGTAAGTGTCAGTTAATTCACAATATAGATGCGGAAAATGCTTAGCTGTAACATTACCTTGGTGCTTGAATTATTCTGCCTGCAGCATAAAAAACATTTAATTGTGACAACTGACGCCCTTGGCAACTTTCCTAAGTTCTGGCAATGTCACAGGATGGAACTGCAACTGATGGGAATTGGGATGAGGAAAGTCCTTAAGTTTCACATTAGCAACATACAACTAGAAGCATTTAGACTATGGAAGAGTTATCTTTCTTACAACAAGTCAACATGCACATTTGAGACTGCTTTGTACCTTGGCAGTAGGAGCTTCTGCCAACCGTATAAAAAGCTTGTTAAGGCCTGCAGTGGGGCTGAAGGAATAAATAAAGTGACTGTCCTGAAAGGAAAAAGAAAATGGACAAGGTTAATGGCAAGATATGCCTAAAAGTGCCATGTGAATGGACCAATACAACACAACATTTTCAGTATGCATTTTTTGATAGAAAGCTGGGCATTCTACAAAGAACCTTTGGTGCAGCCACAGAAAAAGCAAAAGGACTTGAGAACTGTGCACTGATGCATTTAGTAGACTAAAAAAAACCCAAATAAACAACACATTAGAAATATGAGGTAGTTTGTTAAATATTTAAGAACTTACTTGGGTCAAAAATTTGAGAGGTTAAACAGTTTTAAACTCACACCTGCCTGCTCAAACCCTCCATTCTGAAGCCACAGAACCACGCAAGGGTTGAGGCTGGAGGGGACATCTCAAGCTCATCTGGTCCAGCCCTGCTGTTCAAGCAAGGCTGCCTAGAAGCAGGCTGCCCAGAATTATGTCTCTGCCTTTCAAGTTATAAATTTCTATGGAGTCAGGTACACGCAAGGTTTGTAGTTCTCTCCATATACAAAGAAGAATTAGGTTTCATTAAGAAAAAACACATTATCATGATAATAAAAAAATGCTTAAATCACAATACTCAAAGTCCAAATTAAGGCACTGAGATTTTCCAGGCTGCTCCATAAAGACTTTTAGAAAGCAGCTTTACAGTCAATCAATTACATGAAAAGATTTACCAAAAATACAGGGAGCTGGAATTTGTCGTTTAAAACCACAGCTTGTACACTGCATGGTCCACAGAGCCGAGCAATGACTTCTTTACCAAAGAAATTTGAATGGAAAACAAAGAGAAGAACTCCAGAGCCTGAAAGGGAAGGCAATTCAGTCACGTGAATTAGAAATGAGATCTTTTAATTAGAATGACTGCATACCATGCACCGTTGAACACAGGTACAAATATAAACATTATATCGTATATATTAAACCCCAATGGAGTATCCAAGCAACATGCAGAAGTCCCATCTCCCAGACAGTGGATCCCAGCACAGAACACAACTAACTTGGTCACTAAGTTAAAGTCCTTTGGCAGCAGGAATAATTTTATGTGGCCGTTAGAAACGAAAGCAAAATGGGTACAGCGATCCCTGGTGAGGTTCACCTCTGCGGGTTTAGGTCTACCTAAGGAGGGTTACGGAATTTCATGTGGTTTGGGTTCTCTCTTCTGTTGGTAAGGACAACCGAGCCCAGTCTATTTTAGATCTTTATGAACTGTGCTGAAATTCAATAAGCAACAATCTTCAATATGCACAGATGCCTCATTTTAATACATAAACTGATACAAGGTTTCTTAATTCTATACAGGATACCTCTAATCAAGAGCTGGAAGACTTATATTACAACTCTCAACAGCCAGAAAACCGGGATGACACAACCACTTTCAGCCTTGCTTTAAGCACTATTTCACAGTCCCAGTCATGTAGTATTTCAAGAAAAATCAAAAGGTAGATATTGCCCCAATATACTCAAAAGGTGAATAAAAATGACTCAGATAAGCCAAGCATCAGAGATTAATATCTGGATTCCTGAAAGAATGAAGAAACATTCCCAAGTATCTCTGGAATTAGATTCCCAGCTTTTTCAAAGGGTCTGTGGGCACGACAGAGTTGACTGATGCTGGCTTCTTTTTGGTAGTATTTCTAGACTGTGTTTGCAACCTGACAGTGCTGTGCCTATACTCCAAGATTCCAGCCCGGTAGGTACTGTCTATAGAAGATGATCCACTATGAGGTGTTCTAAGTACACTCTTAGATAAAGATTGTTCAAAAGTATTAATTCTAAATTAAACCATTCCTGCAACACCCGCACAGAGCTAACGTAACCCTCACAAAGCTAATGTAACCCAGGAACAGGGGAACGCAACTGTGCATGTGTGATAAAAAACCTCTTAAACAAAAAGATACACACAAACTCCACCCCCAATGCATCAAAACATCCCTGCTCTCCCCACGCTCCATAATAAGAGCATCCTTAACGCACTGCAATAAGTCACACACAAATAATTTCACAGAACAGTTACTTTAAGACATACTTAAAAGGCAGTTTCTTAACACACTGTTCCACCCATTTTTTAAAACCCAACCAACCAACCCAGCACCCCCCTACCTTCTGGCACATTTTGGGGGGGTTTGTAGTTAAAATCTGTAGAAAAGTCTGGCCCCTCACACAGTCGATGACACGCAATTGGGAAGACTGGCTCCAGCAAAGCAAGACGAGCTTCAAAATAATCCCTGATGGTATCTTCTGCTACTCTTGAGAGCCTAAAAGACCAAACAAGTTGGGCCCACGCTTCACACAGTAAAATTACTTTAGAGAGTTAGCAAGAGCTGATTAAAAAAAGGATTCCAGATCACCTTTTGGAATCCTGATTTTCAGAAGTGAATGCCTTTGTCACAACCATTTATGCAGAGATGAACCCCAGGCCCCAATACTTTGTTAATAAAATATTTTATCAGTGATCTATTTGTGAAATTCATCTCTCGGGTTCACAAACTTAAAAGCTGAGACAAACGCACTGCAGCAGATTAAAAAAAAGAAATTCTAACCAGGCACCTATTTGGAAGGCTGTTCATGTAGAAGATGTTCCCAAACACCAGTATGTACCTGCTGGCTGAACACAGCCAGCCACCTCCCTGCATGGCTGATTTATCAACCCAACTGCGAGTACAACATAAAACTAAACCAGTCAGTCACTGGCAATACTATTGAGAAAAATGCAGTTCCCAGTAAAACCTTCTTAATAATGCAGTGAAATAGTAGTGACACTACCATTAAACATGGTAGGTTTTGGGCTTTTTTGGGTTGGGAGGGCTGTAACTTAAGCGAGCAGCCTAGCCTGCAAAGAGAGGCCTCGTGAACCAACAGTATTTGGCACCTTTACAAGCAGGTTACTGAGTAACCCTCTTCAGAAAGCTGTTTCGCCACAAATGGGTTTTAAACACTTTTGCAAGGCAAAGGTCCTGACTCTCTCAGCTTTACAGCTTTTTCAGCTGTATGCCGAGCCTGCTCCCCTGCACGCTAGCTGAGATTACCACCTGCCCAATCTAAACTGTGTCTCATCGGAAAGAGACCACAAGAATCCTCATACCAAAGCAAGCCCAGAAGCCACCCAGCCTAGTTTCCAGATACCAGATAAAGCTCCATTAAATACTGGAAATTAAGCAGTTGGCTTTTTTTGGTACCCTGTCCTAGTTTCCAGCAATCTGGCTTAGAGGCATCCAAAACTCAAGACTGCAGCCAAACTGCACCTCTCCTTAGATTTACTTAATCCCTTCTAAAATCCCATGCATTTGTAACCACGGCATTCTGCAACAAGACCCACATTTCATTTTTTTCTGTGCAAAAATATTCCTCCATTTCAAACCTATCAGTAAACCATTTAACAGGACGGCCTGTAGAACCTGCCTCGCAGCTTTAGGTTATTTTCTTCTGTTGTTTTCTGATTTGATTTTACATTTTGACCTTTTGCTCTGTCCCAGGGGGATGTGTACCACCTCCCTCAGCCTATCCTCACAGAAGCCACTCCATATGTCTGATTATCTTTACTTCCCCTTTTTGCTTCATCTGGCTTTGAAACAAGGTAACTGGAATGGCACATGCTATTTAAAGCATCTGGACACCATGGATTTACGTTTTGTTTTCAGCTCCATATTACCACATCACCTTCCTTTTGACTGACAAGCAGCACGGAACTCGTATTTTCAGGTAGTAAGTCTAGAAGCTTCCTCAACTGGCAAGAGCTGTGTTACACCCTGTACAATTCATGCTACTACAGTGACTAACTATTGTTAGGTTTTACGCTTTTATCGCTTTTTTATCCCCCCATTTAACCTGCTATAATAGGAAAACATTCCTTATACCTTCTGTCTGCCCAGGACAGACATTCAAAGGACAGACATTCAAAGCAGTGACCTGCAATACCTCAGATAAGCTTTACAGTGCATTGAAAATACTGTCATCACAATGCTTCCCTCCCAGTATAAAACTGGATCAGAACACATTAGTTCAGCAAAACTCAGTAGCACAACGTCTAGCTGGAAACCAGTCACTCCCAGTGTACCCCCAGGGTCAATACTGCGTCCGGTCCTGTGTACCATCTTCATGTATGACCTGCACGATGGGGCAGCGTACCCTCAACAGCTTTGCAGGTGACACCAAAGTGGAAGGAATGGCTGGTACACCAGAGGGTCATGCTGCCATCCAGAGGGACCTCAACAGGCTGGAGAAATGGGCCAACAGGAACCTCATGCAGTTCAACAAAGAAGTACAAAGTCCTGTACCTGGGAGGAACATCCCCAGGCACCAGGCCATGCTGGGAGTCACCCAGCTGGAAAGCAGCTTGGCAGAAAAGGACCTGGTGGACACCAAGCTGAACATGAGCCAGCAACACACTCTTGCTGCAAAGGCAGTCAATGGTATCCTATGCTGCATTAGGCAAAGTATTGCCAGCAGGTCAAGGGAGGTGACCACTGGGGTGAGATCAGACCTGGAGTGCTGTGTCCAGTTCCTCCTCACCGCAAGAGAGACATGGACATACCGGAGAGAGCCCAATGAAGAGCCACAAAGATGTTAAAGGGACCAGAGCATCTGACATACGAAAGGCTGGGAGAGCTGTGACTCCTCAGCCTGGAGAAAAGGTGGCTCAGGGGGATCTTATCAATGTGCATCTATCAATAAACACCTGAAGTGATGGGGCAAAGAGGACAGAGCTGGGCCTTTTTCAGTGGTGCCCAAGGGGCAGTGGGCACAAACTAAACCACAAGAAGTTCCCTCTGAACATCACATTTTTACTGTGAGGGTGATAGAGCACTGACACAGGCTGCCCAGAATGGTTATGAGGTCCCCATCCTTGAAGATACTCAAATACCATCTGGACAGGGTCCTGGTCAACCAGCTCTAGGGGGCCCTGCTTGAGCGGGGGGGGTTGGACAAGACCACCTCCTGAGGCCCCTTCCAAACTCAGCACTACAACATGTATCAGTGACCACTGCAAGGCAGTTTCTGTCAAGACAGATTTAGGATGTTAGCTGATGATCAGAGACAAAAAACAGCCAGGGCTTTCTAAACACTAAAATAGAAGAGAATGAGCTTGGACTACTTGATAGATAGTCTTATATAGATAAATCATTACTGTAAAATCATCATAAAACAATAAAAGGATCTTGCACTGAGATAGTGTTCTTCCACCACTCACTAATGGCAAAACCTAACCTGCTGCAGAAGCTGAGACTTTCCTTGAGTCTTCTCCACATTCAGAGTCTGTTGGTTATGATTTTCTGCCCCAATACATTAGCTATCAGTATTCCTCCAAACTGATATTTATCTCTATGTCTATCTTCATCTAGCACCCCTGTTCATCAGCTCAGAATATTTTTCATGACCAGATGACACAAACATGTCACATACCACAGACACTGCTCTGCCCTTCAGTCATTCTGTTGCACAGTGAGGATTTTTACCTCCATCATTTACTGGCATGAAAGCTTTACCCCTGGCACTCCAGCTCACTGCTGGCATTTAAGGGTCCAACAACCACCCAACTATCTGCACTGACTTTCCACGGTGTTTCTGTTGGGTGTTCTTTTGTTTCTAATTTTTTTTAAATCTGTTTTAGCAAGTGTTTTATTTGGCATGCCCTAGTAAGAGTTTACATTCAACACCGCAGTGCTTACACACTTCTTAAGTTTTCTGGATTGCTGTATTTTTAGTTTAAGGGATCTTTCACTTCTAGTCATTCTCTTTTCCTCCTTTCCATCTTTTTACTCTGTGTTTAAGCAAGTGTCTGCTAATTCTGTTAGCTCGTATCATTTTAATTTCATATGATTTATTAGTTAGCTTTCTGCCCAAATCAGATCTGTTTTCTTTCCTGAAATCTCCTGCTCTTCCCAGGACTTAAACTAAAATTATGACATGGCCAGTACCGCAAACTTCACCAGAACAAACTTCAAAGTACAGTTTACTCACGTTTCCAAATGACTCTTGAGCTGCTCATACACCAGTAGGTTATTGCATTGTTTAGCAAAATGCAGTGCACTGTTCTGGTGCTTTGACAAAATGTTACAGTCCGCTCCACTTTCAATCATAAGCCGCACTATGTCAGAATTCCCTCTTTTACAAGCCTGGGCAGAAAGCGAGAAGATGGAAGGATGGGCAAAAATGACAAATCATTAGAACAGAGCATAGCACTGGAGTAAACAGAACTGAAGAAATTAATTAAAATAAAAAATTAGGTACATTTCAGAAAACAAGGTACGTGCTGTGTGAGTGCTAGCACAACTCAAAACTCAGGATCACAGTCCATAGATATTTTATCTTTACCCAGGCAACACTACATACCTGGTCCCATAGAAGCAGCAACACTCAGGATTACCAAGTGGACTTAATTGGAATAAAAATATATTAAAGAATAGTTTTGTGACAACACCCAATCTTCTACAGTTCAGTAACTGCAAACTTCCTTAGAACTGTTTACCTGAATAAATGGGTTTCTGCAGTAGTGTTCAGAACGACTAAAGAAACACTTCAAAGTGTCTGTTTCCAGGAAGCTCAGTTCAACTGGTACTTCAAGGGTGCAGTAGATTAACGCAACTTGCCCTAAATTGTTATTTAGTTATGTCAGACAGTCACTGTGATTAACAAGAACATCAGGGCATGTCAAGCAAAGAAGTGACAGAAGTACAGGAAAGTCTGAAGACAGCTCTACTCTGCAGAATGCAAACACATGTTCTTGGTTGGTTGTTTTCAAACACCTCACTCAGAAAAATTAGGGAAAGGCACAAGAGGTTTAAATTTCTATCTTCATGTGGCCTTTCCAAAGGTAACTTCTGAAATTTGTCTCAGCTCTGAACTTTGATATGTGCTTTCAAACCATAATCTTCCATATGGCCCCCAAACACAAAACCCACAAAAATCATACACCACCTCACCTCAGAGAAAGGAATGGAGGGCCAAGACTTCCCCCTCACCCTCTTTTCAGAAGTATGATCCAATTCCATTTAACCAATGAGGTTAAATAAGAGTGACCTGATAAACACATTTATATGTTTATCCCCACATGGCTAAACTTGTTCCAATAAGTTACTGGAAATGAAGACCTTTGTATCTGCACAGCAAAACAAATATCCAGACTAAGTCACTGCAGGCTGCCAATTAGAAAGTATGTACAGCTGTGCAGCAAATTACTAATAAAACCTTTAAAAACAAGAGAAGTCCAAGCTGAGGTTCATGGAGGCAGCCAAATTATGAAGAGATTTTGGACTGACGTGGCTGAGGAAACCACAAGGGTGTTATTTTCTTCAGAGAAAATGTGATTTCCCCACACTTGTTAATCCTTGCAGAGGACAGAAGAGAAACAATACAACATTGTCTTGGACAGAAAGCTTTTGTAACCTCTTCTGCAAACAAATTGCCTTAAACAGCCTATGTATAAATACAGCAAGTTTATCAGGAAGGATGATAAACTTGGTGAAATTATTTGGTATAAACAAAAAAAAAATTACTAAGAGGAGCACAGACTGTTTTAAGGGTCTTAGAATTCTCCCATTACAAAACATAAATAAAATATCTCCTTTGTGATGGGGAGGACTAAATGTGGAGAACAGCGGGTGGGAAGGAGACTGCAAACCCATTATTTTATTTCTGGCCTGCAATGAAATGATAAAAGTCAATCACAGCAACACCTAAGTGAAACACTCTCCTTCCTGGAATTTTTCTCTTCCTGCTGACAACTAGATTATCTCCATTTTAAGACCACATCGGCATGGAATTGGATGATGAGCTACATTTAGCACCGTACACTGATGGCATCTGCACTTATTGTTTAGATATAACAATACATTAAAATAATGGATTAAAACACTGCCTAGAGTAACTAAGGGTAGTATTTGTATTTCAAATATAGTACATGTTCCCTAAATCAACTCTACAAATATGCTCTGATGTTTTATTAGTTTGCCAAAAGCATTTACTATTAAACCATGTCAGGACAAATACTGAACTTACCTTCATTAAAGCAGTTTCACCACTGCTCTGCTTCATGTTCACATATGCCCCAGCTTCCAGCAGAATAGCTACTGTTGTTAGAAAATTCTGGAAAAAAACCCCAAACAAAGCCCCAATACCACAAGACTGGTAAGTACAACATATTCTGGTTTTGTTTCAGAATATAAAATGACATTTATTTAAAACCCATCAGTAAAACGCACAGCATGATTCTATGACATGATTACCAATGTTCTCTTGCATGGCTAACAAGCAATTCAGACTCAGGCAAGTAGACAGCCATGAGTACTTACAATTCTCACTTTTTTCTAATCTTTCAACAGTGAACACCACAGGAAGAAAACATTGGAACCAAGCTCCCTCTTGGCCTTGTATCTACCGCACATGGGAAAACACAGCTTCAACAAAAGAGCACACCCATAAAACATCCTCTAACTTACTAGTTGGTCTTAGTTTGAGAAAAGCGTGCCACCATCTCCATTTCCCAACTCACAAATAGTAAGCCCTATTTATTCAGAGATTTGCTTCTCAAAGTCTCCCAAGTTTGGATCCTGGGTAGCCAGAGATCTTAACAACCAATTCTAACTCAAGAACTTCAGTCCCATGACAGACAAATTCAGAGATATCCTTTGATCCTTTGCCTCTACATTCCCTCTCAGTAAGCCTGTGATATTCTCTACCCAGGGTAGGGTTTGTGATCAGAATTAGTTTACAGTAACCACAGCTGCTGACATTATGCAGTTAAGGTCACCCTGCTATATCCTGCTAACTACTTCTTAGGCATCATCCAAAGGAAAAAAAATTGTGTACCACTTCTAAACATAAGTAAAAGAGCCAAGAACCACAAATACAACAATAACAAAGGTAACCTTTTCAGCTGCGTGTATCAATGCAGTTGTTCCATTTTTCTGTCTCCCATTAACTTTAGCTCCTTTCCTGATTAGGACCCGGAGAAGGTCATCATGCCCACCAGCAGCAGCAAGCATTACCAGGGTCATTCCACTTGGGTCCTGCAACAAGAATCATTGCCATGAAAAATTCTAAAAATCAAATACTTTTAGATAAATCAAAGCTGCAAGAAAAAAACTGCACGTATGTCAACAGATTTCACAAAGATTCCCCTCCCTGGCAGAAGAATTCACACATACACAGCTGCTGGATACCAACAGACTATCACCTCCCACTTCTCCAGTCCACAGGTCTCACACCCTGAGCTCCATAATCTGCAAAATCCGTAACATTCTGAAGACCAGAATAAGAAAGAGTAAAACCAGAATGAGCCAGGAAAAAATGCAGCAGGGTATTTGAGGGTGGGGAAGACAGCAAGACAGTGGAAAAGGAAATCGGAAACCACTGGAGGAAAAACACAGTGGCTCAAGTCAGCTGCTACTAGAACACTGCTCTTGGATTTTATCAATGCAAGTATGAAGAGACTTCTGTGAGTGGCCAGTCTCCTCACTCATTCTTGCGTTTTCCCCACCAGACACTACAATTCAAAGAACACATTTGCTTCAGTAGTTCATGTGGCATCTTTTCTACTAGGCCACAGAAAACTTAGCATAATATATAGTTCTCAAAATGCTATGTAATACAACTCCAAAAGATCACCAGCTGAAAATACTGGTATCAGAGATTTTAATCCTAAAGAATGAAACTATAGTGCTATTTACCATGAAAATAGATCCTTGGGAAAAAAAAAAAAAAACCAAAACCACCCCAAACTGCAAGAACACAGCTGATACAGAACTGGTGGAAAACTAGTAATTCATGGAGCGAAGTGGTCCCGGTCTGTCAAACAGAACATTCACATTTTTTTCATGTATAGATGTTTTATATAGTTTAAAACCTCAAGGTGAGACAGAAATCTGCTACTAGCAAGAGAAGAAAGCTTTTCAAACAATCCAAATTCGCACTCTTCCCTCCCACACCCCTCCAGTACTTCTACTGCAGAAAAATTACCTCTTGATCGAGATTATATTCCTCATTTGAAGAAAGTGCCATCTTTACTGTCATATAATCTCCACTTTTAACAGCATCCCTCAGGAGAGCTAGAAAGTAAGTTCAATGCAGTTATAAGATATTTCACTTCAAAACACCAGTTAAGATTATGTCCCTTTCTCCCAGCAGCTACTCACTACTTGATATCGGTTTTGTTGACACATGATTCTCATCTTCTCCATCGAGATGCTTTTGAAAGTCTTCTAGCGTCAGCCATTCTAACTGCATGTCCATACCCAAACTCAAGACTTGTTGCTTGCCATCTATGATGCATTTGATTTTATGGAAGAAAAAATGTGAAATATAAGTAATAAGTAACTTATAAACTTCCAAACCATTCTTTGCTTGCCATTGCTTCAATGATCAGCAGCGTAACATACTACTATTTTTCATTCAAACAGACTCTGGAAATCAGCGTGGAATGGTTCCAAACAATGAAGGCTGTATTACAAGCAGACATAAAATGCTTTTACTTGAAACAAACTGTTTTATTTGTTCTAATAGATTGGTTTGAAGTGGTAAGAGATGGTGAACACTCCACTACTGCAATAGCAGAAACACACTGGAGACACACCAAGAAGTTATCAGTGAGTTTCAAAGGAAAACATCATTTCAGCCCCCTGCAGAGACAAGGATTGGAGCGCTAAAAGATGCAAGCAGGAATGGAGAAAATATTAATTGCCAGTGCTCAACTTTCCCCTGCATTTGTTTCTACTGCTCACCAGAGTTCTCCATTTGACACACATCCACTACTTCTCGATCACCTTCTGCAGCAATGTAAGTCCATGTGTCTGTTTCATCTCTTATGCTCCTCCTTTCCTTGTACACCTTGCTGTCTTTTGATTTTAATTCTTCTATGAGTTTATATTCTAGCGAAGATTCTTCTCTTTTGCAGTTATTCTCAGAATATTCACTTTTTTCTTCTGAAGCTACATTAAAAAAGTCAGATGCACTTTTGATGTCTTTAAAGTCTAGAATATTAAGACAGTTACCAAGAGCGACCACTTGAGCCACTAAAGACTATTACATAACAAAGTTTAAGTGAGTGACCAGAGTCCCTTTAGAAAATGGCTGTCTCTTTCCATAAGTTAATCACTGCTGAAGCGTAGGAGCAAGCTGAACACAAGCCAAAAATCGGGGAGAACCAGTTCACCTCCAGCTACCCTAGCAAGTCTGAGCTCTGGCTGCTTTCAACCCAGTACCATCTTCATTTGAGAAAATGTAGTTTAGAATTATGCATAAATCACTACTTTGAAAATACAGTTCAGTCTCTGTGATGAACAGATGAAAGACACATGCTGTATAAGGAACAATAATTAATCATTGTTTGTTACTACTTTTCTTAAGCATTGTAAACATCTACGCTACTTTCAGCGAAAGATGTTTATCTAGCAACAGCTATTTGAAGCATCATAGCTCCTCCTATATCCATTCATGATCACCAAAGGTGGAGTTTCCTAGTTTTCCTCAGTTCATCCTCATCATAGTAGTGAGGGAATCCTCAATAAAAATCACCCAGAATTTTACTGAAATCAAGAGTGGTAACATTAATACTCCATTATACTATGACGAGTAGAAATACAACCTAGACATTTTCCTCCATGTATCAAATCATCCAGTTCTGGTGATATTTTAAGGGTTGGACAATGTAACTCATCATTGCGTCTAAAGCAAGAGGCATGAAGTTTAGGAACCTCTACTAGTTTTTCTAAACATAGAAAGTGTGTATTCACAGCATCATCAGAACACTTCTGGAAATAGGCAATAGTTGGATGAATTCCTCTAAAAAAGGATTAGTTACATCCACGGAAGCACAGTTAACTGTATTGGATGAAAAAGGGAAAAATCGACTTGTCTATAAAACCTCAGAGATTTCTATATGCTTCCATGCTTCATACATTAAAGTACATACAGCATTCTCACGAAGCATATATTGACAAAGCCGTTAAAAAGCAGACTTTTGCTTCCTAAAATAAAAGCAGAAATTCTTGTTTCTGGTATGTGTTACAAAACCACACAATATCTGCTCTTGCAGAAATAAGAGAATGTCCTGAAGGGTCTTTCCCTTCTCTCTTTAACCAGTTAGCACTTACTTTTTAGGCCCTTTTGTTCTTTTCTGCTCTTTTCTTCTTTTTCAGGCTCTTTTTTTTGAGGTTTTTCTTTTGTTTCAATTTTCTTTACTTCTTTCTCCTGATACTAAGAACAAAGATCAAATTAAAGCGGTAGAGAAAAAATGGAAAATAAACTCCTTTCACTACTCCAGTGATAAAATACAGTTGAAATTAATACTACTGAAACCTGTATGTAGCATACGTAAGGCCATTCCTAAGAAAAGAATTAAGCAGGTGAGTCAGGAGTTAAGTCTGTGAAGGATTCTTCTGTTAAGAGAAAAGGTTATTTCCAAAGTAAAACAACCTCAATTCATATTTTTACTGCATCAGCCATGCAAGGTGCTTTATGACATGAGGTGCAGATATGCCAAACCAGCATTATGAAGGAAATTCAAAATTATGAACTTTTATTTTGTTCCGAATACTGAACCTGAATAGAATGTCATTATTTCAACGTATTTAACGCTTTTGTAACACTATTCAAAGCAGTTATCACAGCACTGACTTGAACCTTAACTGAGAAAACTTGACATTTGTACACAGGTGGTTCCAAGTTTTCCAATTTAAACATACAGAACTTAAAGGCAAGAGTAATTTGTGAAAAACAGACACTCAGAAAAATCCACCCAAACACACCATACCCACACAGAAGATTGAGCCTAGCAATATTTATAAGCTTCCACCAAAGGCTGCCTTTCTCCTCCTGTAATCCTCTCTCTCCATTCAGCCAGCAAATTCCAAACTGCAGAGTAGGTGGCTGTTGTGGTTTAAGCCCAGCCAGTAACTCAGCAGCATGCGGCCATTCACTCACCCCCACACACACTTCCCTCTCTGGGCAGGATGGGGAGGAGAATCGAAAGAATGTAAACTACAGGTTGAGATAAGAACAGTCCAATAACTTAAGTATAACATAAACAACTACTACTACTACTAATAATGATGATAAGGGAAATAACAAGGAGAAAGAATATAAAACTAAAAGGGGAAAGGAAAAAAACCAAAACAAAACCAATAAACACAAGTGCTGCACAGTGCAATTGCTCACCACCTGCCAACCAACACCCAGCCTGACCTGAGCAGTGATCTGGGCCTTCTGGGTGACTCCCCCCAGTTTATATACTGGGCATTACGTGCTGTGGTATGGAATACCCCTTTGGCTAGTTTGGGTCAAGTGTCCTGTCTCTGCTTCCTCCCAGCTTCTTGTGCCCCTCCTCACATGGCAGAGCATGAGACTGAAAAAGTCCTTGATCAGAGTAAGTGCTACTGAGCAACTACCAAAACATCGGTGTGTTATCAGCGTTGTTCTCAGACTGAACCCAAAACACAGCACTGCACCAGCTACTAGAAAGGAGAAAAAAAATAACTTACAGCTGAAACCAGGACAGTGGGACAAAGCTCCCTGGCATTGCTTTGTATCAGCCCCTGACACTAACCTGATATAAAGCCCTGACTTTCAGAAAAACTGCTCCAAAGCAAGCCCCACAAGACCAAATTTATCATTAGGTGCTACCATTTGTTTGACATAGGAAAAACATCAAATAAAATAGATGAATTTGGTGTATCATAAGGGGTTAGCAGAGCTGAAACATTGAATAATCTTTCTCACCCCCTCACTTGACTTCAGAAAACCTCAGCTTCTGATCACTGACATGATTAACTAGTAGCACAGACAGCTGTTAATCCTGGCAGATGCCCAGTATTCAGGAGACCCATAACTTACTAAAGGCATTACCAGATACTTGTCACACAGAGGGACTGTTAAAATCAGTAATCGTGAATTCTATTCCACATTTACAATACTGATCTGATGCACAACATACACTGCACATTTGTTTTGGAGGTATATCAAATGGAAACAATGGTTCAGCATGCAAACTGATTCCAAACAGAGAATACAGTATTACAAATTGATGTGACAGTGTTCTCTAACCAGAGCAACATAAGGAAAGACTGAAACACACATGAAATCAAGAAATAAATCGATTTAAAGATCAATTTGAAAAGAACAATCTGCTCGGGCCAACAATTTAGTGAAGTCAAAAAACCTCCAGAATGCTCCACCAAGCCCATCACATAAATCTACCGCTGCTCTGGAGAGTAACTAACCAGTTACAGAAACACACTGCTTAAGCCTCCTAGACTGAAAAAACCAAAGAGGCAGAACGCCTTCCTTGCTTCCTTGGTACCTTGTAGCATAAGCTTCCATGGAGCACAACCATGAGAAAGGCATATAGACAACATACTGAGAGTGCTGCCCAAAGAGCCATAAGGAAAACAACTTTCATCTGCTGTTTATTTCTTCATGTTTGGGGTGACAGGATTTTATACTACTGGTAAATAAAATTCCAAAGATTTATCTGATTATCATAACTGATGCCTCTCTCTTATGAATGCTATAGGCTCAAACTACAAGAAAATACTTGAGTAACAAAGGACCACACCATTTCAGTTAATTAAATAACTTTTTGAAACTGGGCTATGCTCATAGTAATCACTTAACCTTGTTTACCACAGCTTTTACCAGCTAGCTCCTGCAAAAAACACTGGTTTGTATAGCTCTACCGTGAGATCATGCCACATAATTCTCTACCCCAAAACAAACTTTCTTATGTTTAAGATTGTTGTATGAATGGAGCAGACCATCTTAAGCACAGGACCACAGGTGAACCTACTTGCTGCCACGGAATTATGGCCTCAAAAGAAACGGGGTAAGAATCAAGGTTTTTTGGCTAATCCTGTTACAAATCAGAAAGTGGTTTCTCTGAGCAGTCAAAGTTTTATGAACTGCAAGATGTATAAGAACAGTCTGAAGAAGCCAAAAGAAATTATATTCCCAGAAACATTCCGAAAATACTGGGGGGTTTGTGCTGGGGGTTTTTTTTTTTTTCTTTTACCTTTACCATCTTGATTTCTTAAAACACTACTATATTAAATGAGGAAAAAGAAATATTCCAGTATTGGCTTAGCCCATTTCTTAGAATAAGTACAGCATTTGTAATTAACATGAAACCATGTCATGAAACCAAGCATTTTCTGTAAGCACCTCAGGAACTCTGACAAGCCAAGCCAGCTGCACAATTACCTGGGAGACTTGTCTTTAGAAGTGATTTCAGCATTCCAATTCTCAGGAAGGTGCTAATGCACATAAGGTATAAAGGAGTTGCTGGCTTTTAAGTGAGATCAGTTGCATGGTTTAGTTCAAAAGTGCACTTTATTGTGCAGTGCTGGATGGATACTGGCTCAACACCGAATGTCTTACTACACAAGCAGAAAAAAGTCAAACTGAGGCAACTGTTCAAGGTGAGGCGAACAAAGCTAAAAATGACAGCATGCTTTGGAGGAACAGTAAATTGCATTCTAAGTAAATACACATAACAAACAGGAGAAATTCATACTTTCACATTTAAAGACACCCTTCCCTCCTCAAGTGTTACCTCCTTTATAGTGTTCAGAATCCAGAAATTTTTCGGTCTCCTATACATTGTGCAGCAGGCTTTTCTTTAGCTTCATCCAGCTCATTAACTTTCCAATTCGTATTTTTTTTCTTTGCCATCACAAACAGTAGTCTTTTGAGATATCTGTACCTCAAAAATGTTTGACTTAACCCCCAGTCCCCTGACCCCTTCCCCTCAAACCCTTAATATCGCTCACCTCCCCAGTTGAATCAGTGGACTTGCATCCCCTTTCATCAGAGCTGAATTTTAAACCCTTCTGCACTGGTGAAGAAGCAGGTGATACTTTCTCCAACTCTTCTGGTGCTATTTTTACTTTTTCTTGATCTTTTTGCTTTTTGTGCATGTTTTTGTTCTCTAAATAGGTATCCTGATTTTCCACTTTTTTACCTTCCTCTTTATAATCTTCAGCTTTCAGAATTATTTTCTTCTTTCTTTTAACCTTACCATCAATACTATCATCTTCATTACTTGCTGATCCATCAAGATGCGTATCAGCAATGGAATCCTTTTCAGCAATTTCCTGTTCCAATCTCTCTTCTCCACTGACAACCTTTTGCTTCTCATCTTTATTTTCAGAATTTAAGTCTGAATTTTCATTATCAGTTCCTTGAGAAAATACATCATCTAGAATACTTGACTCTGAGCCAAACTGAACATCTCCATGCTTTTCCTTCTGTGACTTCTTATTTTCTTTAAAATCTTCTTTAGAGTTTATTTTTAAATCTTTAACCTCTCCCTTCTTTTTCTTGACTTCTTTAGGATCTTCTTTCCTTTGTTTCTTTGGGTCTTTTGAATCCTCCTTGGTTTCTAAAGTCCTTTTTTTTGGTTTTGAATCTAAAACCAAAGTATCGGAGGAATTTTCACATTCTGTTCTGGGTTTTTCTTTGAGTTTTGCAGACTTAGACGTTTTCTTCTTCAGGTCACCTGAACTCCGATCCTCTCCATCTTTTGACTTCTTCTTTTTCTTCTTTGGTGAAACATCATCTTTTGTTTCACTTTGCCAGTCACTGTCAGATTCCGCTTCAAATACATCATCATTTAGAGACAGTTTCTAAAAGGTAGGGAAAAAAAGGAAAATATTTCTTTCCCCATTAAACTGTATAATTTTGGTGTAAATTATACAAAAATGGTAGTGGCAGTTCTTGTTAAGTAAGTTTTGAAACACTTCAATCTTTTTATCACTGCCAACATCATTCCTCATTGCCAAATTGTAATTTGTAAATAAAAATTTAATTTGTAAATAAAAATAAAATTTGTAAATACAATTCTAGCTCACTTACCTAAATTACATTACTAACTGCTTGGATGAGAAGCGATACATACACAAGTCAAGTAAACCAAGCGGGCACCCAACAACTAGATTCCAGAACAGAACTAAATGTGAGCTATTTTACACCTGTAACTATTAATTTGAATTTGTAAAATTTACCTATAGGTTTCCCAAAGATAGAGTACCAGTTTTTTAAAAAAATATTCTTATGCTTCATTTTCAAACTGATGCAGTTAAAAAGAAAAAAAAACCACATATACTGCTTTCTTGTAATTAGCTCACCAAACTAAATGGTTAACATGCAAGAATTCACCATTGTGCTACACAAAGCAGGAGGGTGAATTGAGCAGCACGCAGCTTCACTGACAAAACAATATGCATGTTGATAGCGAAAGGTGGTTGTTTATGTTGTCAAAATCAAACTAAAATGATAACACATCATGTATATAGTCCTATTAAAAACTGAAATAAATTTTAGATGGATTTTGAGTCTACAAGCGAACTTGCTGATTAAAAAAAACAAACAAAACCCCAAACTCTAACTAGAGAGCAGCAACAAGGCTCAGTTTCACATGAAACAAAACAGTTTAATAGAAGAGATTCTATAAGTCTTCTTAATTCCATGTCCCAAATGTCTTCCCTTCTCCTGCCCCCTCATTAGCAGAGCCTAAATAGGGAATACGTCTTCACTGTAAGACACTGGAAGGTGAAACATACCTGTATATCTTTTTTAACAGGTTTAGGCTTATTGTCCACAATTTTTTTTCTGAATTCAAGCAGCACTTCTTTGCAGTCTTCCAAATGAACCTCTGGTTCCCAGGTATCATCATCAGAGGTATATCCTTTCCACCGTACTTTGTAGAGGATTTTGCCCTGTAAAAAAACCCAAAGCAACAGTTAATACAACACGGCACAGGACTGTGTCATCTGCTCGACCCCTGGGGTTGCATATTCATTTTGTGTATACAGAAATGAATGGGAGTTCAACCCAATGTTGACATAAGAATTCCCAAAATTACTTCCATCTACATCACATACTGAACTAAGTAGGTTGTAAAATGCTTCAGTAGTTGGGAGTGGTTTTATCCAAAATATTTGTAATATCTAAAACTTGTTCAGAACCACAGCTACAATCATAAATTCCCACTCATTTTACTGAAATGGATTTTCTGAATGTTATGAAACTGATTTTTTAAAAAAAGTTTAGTATTTCTTCTGTAAAAGTTTCAATCTTGAATTTCTTTGCTGAAGAAGTTGATATAAAATATTTATAACACATTAACATCATTCACCTGTTTTATATTGGAATTTACAACTTATGTTAGATTTGTAATCAATACCACTCTTGATAAACTGAAATATCAACAACTGGGGGTGGGCGGAAGACCAAACAGCAATGAAATCAAGGATCAAGTTAAACTTACACAAACTCCAAGCATGTGCATCTCAGTGGAGTTAATCACAAAGATTTTGGTAAAAGATTATGTACAAAAGCCCTAGACCAATTGTTTCAATAGTATTTGACTTCATCATGGGATGAAATTGCACCTGTGAGTCTCTAGCTTCTTTTTTTCACAAGATTACGAAGTTTTCTACCTATTTAACAAAAAAAAAAAAAGGGGGGGGACCCACAAAAAAAAAGGGGGGAGGGGGGGCAAAAAGCTTCCCACCAAATTATTTCTTGCTTTCTCCTAAATAAAGTAGTCTGAATCCTTACATTTCTCAAAATAGACTCCTTTTCTTACAGAAAGGCAAGACTTACTAGCTTGGACTCAGCACGCTGCCAGTACAGCCAGGCAAGTGACAACTAAAGGCCTCCTGCATCAAGCTTAACTGAAAAGCAGAGATACACCAGACGAAATCAATGCTGTCACCTTTATTAATTAAACCTGCCGTCTCATTAAAAATACGTATGAAAAAAGCTAGCACCAAGTTTAAGGAAATCTATTATCCATATTAAAAAAGCTAACTATGAATACAAGGCAACAGAGCCATTCCTGAACTTATTAAAAAACAAAAAAAAAATCTAAAAATTATTAGTGAATGTGCTACAGAAAGCACCTCTAGAGCGGAAAACAGCACTATCTCTTTCTTTCAAAAATAGATTGATAATGCTCTGAAAGACCCTATAGTGCTAACCAAGCCTGGAAAAGGAATGCTTTGAAAGAACTGCCATTTGACACTTACTATTAAATGTATTTATATCCAAAAATTTACATTTTTGCCTGAGCATCATTAACCTTTGATCAAATGTCATATATGCCATTAAACTTCAGCAATCAACTCTACCTACAATCTTCTGTATTTACTTCACAGACATATAAATAAATAGCCTATATTCAGATACATTAGTACAATACCACTTCTTTTATAATTGAGCTTAACCATACGCTCTTGATACAGGAATTACCTTTCAAAATCATGTTAATCTCTCTTTCTTGTAATGGGGTTAGTCATGAAATAAACAACTAGTAACTTTCTTAATATAGTCATAGAATAATTTAGGTTATAAGGAATCTCCAGAACTAACAAGTAAAATGCCCTGCTCAAACCAGGACCAACTAGATCAGGATGCTTAGAAATCTGTCCAGTCTATTTGGATTTCCCTGTGTTCCATCTTATGTGCGGAGCACTCACGATGCATCTCAGCAGTGCTGACAAGAAACGAAGCAGCATCTCCCTCAATCTGCTGGCCACACTCCTGGATGCTGTTGGCCTTCCTGCTGCAAGAACTGCTGACTCATGCTCACCTTACTTGTCCACGGGGACCCACAGTTCCTCTCCTACAAATCTGTTTCCCAGCCAGCTGGCCTCTCAGCTGTCTGGTAGTACCGGGTTATGCCAGTTCAGATGCAGGACTTCAGTCAGCGGCAGAGTTACTGTTACACCCTTGTAAGTCAGGTACAAAATGAGTTAGGTGGCCTTTTTAATTAACTGAGAAAGCTGGATTATTTTATCCAGTATAATGCAAATGTAAGACTAGGTGGCTGGTAAATGATGTTTTCTTTAGTAGGCCATGTTAACGTTTCATTTATCAGCAGGTCTAACCCCCCATCCCAATTCATCCCAGGAGCGCTTTCTCTCATGCTGCCACTATTACCAGCTCCAGCAACATCAGGACTGCAAATGAAGAGCCCTTCTCTGCGCAGCGCTCTCCAGCTCTCCTGCTTCCTTCTGTAACTGAAAAAAAATGAACACACTGACCAGCCAGTGCTGGTCAGCTGAACACGATGTGCTGGACACTGGCCGACTCTGTATCTGCTCAGACTTTGTGTCAGACTTGGGAACCTGCAAGCTAGGAACCACTAGTCTAAAGCAAATCACATAAAATACATTTCACTGAATGTAACACACAGCTTTTTCCAGCCATTTTGGAAGATCGGACTGGGTGCAGGTATCTTGTCTTGCTCTGTATTTCTGAAGCACAGGGGCACAGCTCCCATCAAAGCGTAATGGAAAGGTGAACCATGCTACAAAGCTAAAACCAACACAAACTGGGTAAGGCACATGTATACAGTGTAAGGCACGCACATACAGTAAAGCTGATTGCAGTGACCCAGCCTGGAAGCCTCAAGTGTGTACAGCTCAGAACCTGCTGCAGAATAGGAATGCAGTGCGGAATGGTTTTATGACACACCCCCCTCCAGATTTTAGGTTCCACTGCAGGGGAATGGGGTAGGGAAGAGAAGTCCTCTTGTTTTCACACCTGACTTATCATTTTGACCAACACTTCATAAAGACAAAGCTGTAAGTACTGTATTACCTCAAAAGCATAACATTCTTAAGCCATCAAGATATTTTAGCCGAGACACAAGCTAACCGTGATAGCATCACAAAAATCTAAGAAATTCTTGATCTGAAGGGTTTCCATCTAAGGGTTTCAAAACCTTGATGTTTTACACTAACCAGGCAGAATTCTGTACTGCCATGTACCTGACTGAAACCTATATTAAAAAACATTAAAAAAATTTCAGGCATAAAATTATTACCAAAAACCCCCCAAAAACCCAACAACTCTCATAATTATTTTTTGTATCTGAGGTTTAAGAAATGTCACAAAATCTTCAACCTGTTTAGAATGTTTTAAAGAAATAAGAGATGATATATTTTCTGTCTAAAAGCAAAGATCACCACAGCCAGTTATTTTAATTGGAGGAAGTATCTCTTATTTTAAGAGGTCTTTACACATTCTGTGAGTGAGTGAACATAGTTCTACTAAATATACACTGAAACCACCTCTAAGTTCTACAATATATTTAATCCTACCCATTTGTGCGCTCACACACCTCACACTAAAACACTGCAGTTCAGCCGTAAAACGAAAGAGTAGTTTAACAATGCAGACAAAAAAACCCCGAAACAACTTAGTAAAGCTACTCCAGATCTAGTCGCTTTAGTCAAAGCTGTAAGATACAAAAAGCTTCCTTGCAAAATCATGCACAATGTGGCTTAAATTACGGTTATAACGGAACTACCATTTTTTTGCAAGGTTCTCACCTACGTATGAAAGACTCGTGCGGGGAAGCCTGCCCGCGGAGCCGCCGCTGCCCGCGGAGCCGCCTGCGCGCCCGGCAGCGAGAGGAGCGCGGCGCACGCCGGGCGCACCCGGGCTCGCCCTGCTGCAGGCGCATGGGGAGCAAGCGCTCCCGCCTCCCGCGCGCCTCCTCCGAGAGCGGGGCGAAACGCGGCCCCGGTGACAGGCGGCGGCACCGCGCACTCACCCCTTCGGTCTTCACATCAAGGATTTTCTCCACCTCGAACACGTCCACATCCTCCTCGTCCTCGTCGTCGTCGTCGTCGTCGTCGTCGTCGTCCTCCTCCTCTTCCTCTTCCTCGCTCTCCCCGCCGGCCGCTACCCCCGCGCCCGCCGCCTTGCCAGCCCGGCTGCCGTCTTGCTCCCCGTCCTCCTCATCCTCCGCCGCGGCCGTCGTCTCCTCCTCTTCCTCCGCCCCCTCCAGCCTGGCCGCCGCCGCCTCAGCCCCGCACCCGGCCGCCGCCGCCATCTTGGGCCGAATTTCAAACGACAACGGTGAAAAGCGGCTGCGACATCCTCCGCCGCGCGAGGAGGGGGCGAGGCGGCTGCCGCAGCCAATCCGCGCCCCGGCAGCCCATGACGCACAGGGGCGGGGCCGAGCCCCGCGGCCTTCGATCCCTCCGCGAGGCGGCTCGGGGCAGCCAAGCGTGGGGGCCTCGGCGGCGGCTCCGGCTGAGGGGGGGCGGACCCGCCGGGATCCCGCCCTGAGGTGGCGGCGGTGGCTTCGGTGGCTCTTGTCGCCGCGGAGCTGGGCGGCTCGCCCAGTGCTGGCGGTCGCGGGTCAGGGCGGGAGCCCCGGTCCGGTCGGCGAGGGGCGGGCGGCGGGTGACCGCTGGAGGGCGGTGGCCTGTCTGCAGGCTGGCCCGGGGGCTACTGCCTCGGAAGCGTGAGTGACCTCCCCCCGCCCCCGCTCGACCCCGCGCCGGGCCGTGCCTGGCACAGTGGCCTCTGCGGAAGCAGGAGGTGGTGTGACCGGAGGCGCTCGGGGCACGTCCGCGGTGTGACCTTTCTGGCAGGAGCTGGGGTGCCCCAGCCTGTCCAAATATAAAGACAGCGTGCTAGATTCCTAGGCAAAAAGATAGTTGCCCTCAGCTGGATTGAGGGCTTGGGGAAACCCACAAGAAATCCGTACATGGACACCTTTGGACGAGGTCCTGCTGGGGATTGGGGCTTCTCGCTGGGGAAGAGAATCCTTTTCAATTCCAGTGTTTTGCATGTTAAAAGAATTGCCTGTGGGCAAGTACAGTTGTGGTTTGTTTTTGTTAACGTATCATGCAGGAGAAGGAAAGACAGTCATGTAAGAAAAAGCAAATAAACCCCATCTGCTTTTCAACTGCCTTTGCTAGAGCTATTGTTAGCATAGTGTATCTTAGAAACAGTTCCTTAAAGAACACATACCACTCAAATGAAACTTGGGCTTTAGCATGAATATATACGGTCTGTGCATACCTACATGGGATGTATCGTTGCAACAGTGAAAATGCCAAACTCTGAACGATTAACTGCAGTGCAGGAAAAAAAATGTTTTTATTCATATTTTTGCCAGCGATTACTTTCTAAGGTAAGTCTTGTAATCATAGAATCACAGAATACCAGGTTGGAAGGGACTTCAAGGATCACCTGGTCCAACCTTTCTTGGCAGCGCGTGACCTAAACTGGATGTCCCAGCGCATTGTCCAGCCAAATCTTAGAAGTGTCCAGCACCAGGGAGTCTACAATGCAGCAACTGACCATACGAAGACAGCAGGTTTAGAAGCTATTTTATTGTTGTGTATATTAAGGAATCTTTCTAATTCATAGGAAACCCATATCCTAGCTTTTCTCAAATATACAGTACCAATCTTTCCTTTGTATTGTTACTAAAAAGAGCCACTGTCTTTGTGCACATGAAAACAAGGATTCAGAGCACCTCAGAACAGAAGGACCTCTGGATATCCATCTTAGCAACCTCCTTTATAAGATCACATGTATCTGCTCCATCCTTGACAGATGTTTGCTTAAGTTCTCATGAAAACATCTATGAAAGAGATTCCACAGTTTTCCTTGGTAACCTCTTACAACTCTTCTTTATTACTGCTGGGGAGCATTCTCTGTTTGCTAGGGCACTGTAACACATTATCTGTAGTGCCTGTGGAATCTCCTGCTTCTGAATATTTTCAGTGGTTGGACAAACAAGTGTACATTATGTTCTGTACACACTCGATCCTGCCTCAGTGAAAGCAACTGTACCAAGACTCTAACTACATTTCCTCAGATCACAAAGTACCACAGTGTGATTGTGTGCAGCTCCTTAATTTAGAAGAGGTAATGTGTTCATTCAAACACAGGTGAAAAGCCCCTTAAATTAAATAACTTTTAGTCTGGTTTTGTTATTAGGCTTCAGTGTTTGATCTGGTATAAAATAAAACCAATCAGTTTTTTTTTTTTTTTTGTCAGAATAAAATCAGAATACAGAGTATTACCAGAAAAAAGAAAAAATGCATTCCTCCTCACAAAAGTGACCTATGTATTTACAAATATACCTATGATCAATAAGAAAAACAGTGCAGAAGAAAAATAACTGTTCCGCCGTTTGCATTTCAAGGCACACTGTAGAAGTTAGAAAACCATCCAATTGAAAACACTGATACATTATGAAGATATTTATTAGTTCTTTTTTTATCACATTCTTTTATCTCTCAAAATATCTCCTGCCATATTTACCTGATTACGTTTTCTTTACCATGTCATTAAAGAAGTACGTACAATTTTAGGAGAAATTAAAACAAAGTTATTATTAAAGTACTTTATAATGTGCAATGAATCAAAGAGAGTAATGTACAAAAAAGGAAATACTAAGGTATTTTTAAACATAATTACAAATAAGTAAAATACTACATGTATGTAAAATCAAGACTTCCTAACTATAAGATCCTTTAATTCCATACCTTTAAGTCTGTGACTATGAGAATTATTATTCAGTAATAATATAAAATCAAACATCCTCAATTTAAACATTTATGTAAAACTGCAAGGAAAGCTAACTCTGCTATAATCCTAAGGAATTAAGTGATTAAATAGTTTAAGTAGAAAGAGAATGGAAGTTAGATCAACTCGATATCCAATATCTTTTGGTAGCAGAATCCCAGTCTTTTTGAAGTTCAAGTCAATAGGAAATAAATTGAAATCACTTCTCTTCTTACCCTCTCTATTGCTTTTTTGATAACTCAAAGCCCAATGAACACCACTCTGTGTAGAAATTAAGTTTTATTATAATAAAATCTTGTAAATCCACCAAAGGAGCAAGAAGAAAATAATTTCTTCTAGCAATAATTATTTTAAAGAGAAAATTTGCTATAGTGTAATGATCTAGCCAGTATAAAGTACATCTGATGCAGAAAACATTATCATCTGAGCTGCCCTATCTTTTTAGAATCTTCCACATGGGAAGTATGTAGACTCGTGATCATTACTTGCATTTATTTGTACTATTTCAATCACCGCAGTGAAGTACGATGCACTTCATAAAGGCAGACTTAACTCCTTCTTTGTACATTCACTTATGTTAGACTTGCTTTCATCCAGCAGTCAATACAATTTTATTTGTATTCTGACTAGAGTTGCCAAAATTATACAACCAATTTTTCCCCTCTGTAAAGGAGTTTCGAAAGAGGGAGGAAGATTTCCAGGGCTTTCCTGACTGTTTCTTTATCCTGTTCATACATGCCCCATAAAGTATGAAGTGTGTAAATCTTCCCATTTTGGCACAAGGCATCTCTTGGTGGCTGGGGCAGTCCAGATTCACTGGAGGCCTATTTCTTCGTGCTTCTTTTAAGACCTTTCTTTTCCTCTATACAAAAAAACTTGCCAGCTGATAATTATTCACCCCCAAAGAAAAGGAATTTCCAGACACAGGGACCGTATATTCAAAAGATAATGGAGCAGTGGGACTTACAGAAGTGAGGGGGGTGGGGGTCAGAAGGAGCCAGCACCAGCATTTCTCACAGGAAAGGGTGGAAGTTGTGCTGTGAAGAATCAGAATATTTTCTTTCTGTCCAGAATGTTTTAGTTCATGCTTATGAAGAACACCAAGCCATAAATTTAATCCTAAAAAGGGATGCAGGCCAACAGGCACAAGTTACACGAAGGAACAGTCCAACACATTTTTTTTTCCTAAATTCTAAAATAAACTATATTAAACACTGGAAAAGGTTGCCCTTAAAAAAACTGACATGGATGAATCTCCATCCTTAAAGATACTTAGAAGTCAGCTGGGCAAGATCCTGACCAAGTTATCCAACATCTGAGTTGTCTATACTTTAAGGAAGAGATCATCTCCAACCTGAATTATTCAATGCTAAGAAGTACAAAATGCCTTTTACTACTATTCTGTATTTCTTGATTTTTGTATCGTATTTTCCAAAGTATTCCTTCCTCTATCCATCTTCTTGAAAGAAACCCTGGGCCACCAATATGATGAATACCTTCCATTCTCTTTTCTACAGCCATATCCTGTCCTCGACTCTCCATAATGAAATTAATCTTCTGTATGTTGAGAAGGTTTATATCACTACATAAAATTATAAGATTTTATTTAAAAGCACACTTTGAATTAGATGTTTCATCAGTGCTTCAAAAACTATCCCTTTGAGTTCCTTTGTGCAGCATATGAACTGTAGCACAAGAAGAGTAGCAGTCAGCTGCAATAGCTTTTCTTTTCTATTTGGGCTTTAAGGAAGAAGAAAGGGTAAACTGTATTACTAGTTAAATGATTTCTTGACAACAGAAAAGGTACCTTCTGCAAAGAACTCCATATCACTTTAAAACAAGTTATCCTAGTGCCATTTAATTACTTCACCATTAGCAATTTCACGAAGATGTTCTTGGGTTGCAAACCTCAACTTGGTAATGCTTTGTTGGGATTTCTGCAGTTTGTGTTTGCTTGGGTTCTAATCTACTTCGATTTTAATACATAGGCCAAAGATTCAAGACACTGAAAATGTGTTTGGCAAGAACAAAGTATACACAGGAGAATTACCTTTAAATATTTTTTAAAAAGCTTACACAAACACAGAAAGTGAAATCCGCATTATCAATTTAGGTAATTCAAATATGAAACTTCAAAAACCTTTGATATACCATCAAATGTCTACAATTGACCGTACCATCAAATGTCTACGATTGACCTGGAATGTTGTAGTTAGCCTACCTGATAGATTGCCAAACAGGCTAGGGGATATGGCCTGCTACACTTGGCAACATCTCCTACATGTGAACTCTGAGATACACCAACAATTCTGCGCATTTCCACAGCCTGCTCTGGATAGTTCTGTATATATTTCTCAAACAACAGCCAGAATAGCAGGAGGAGAAATCTATGCTTTCATCCATTCCCCTGGGAAATAATATGCCAGATACTAGCGCTACTGCAGCACTTTCTCTACTATGTGGGTTTACTCATTTAACACAAACCTTTTTTATTGTATCCTACAAAGAAAAAACTTAACTGCACCAGTTATGAAATATTTGTATGTCGTTCCTGACACTTTTATCACCCTGGAGCTCCCTTCCCATATCACTAAGTCAGGATTGCATGGAATGCTCTTTACTTCATTTAGTCATATAGCTTCATTATCTGAGCATCATAGCAGCTAAAATTCATATGAACCTGTGCATGTTTCTTTCCTGAGGACATGGTGAACTTCAGAACTTGGCATAATACAGCTCTGAAGCAGAAAGCATGACTGTTGAACAGTCAGATGTACGATACAGCTATATGATCTCACAGGAACTAGGACTACAAGGACCATCTCTGGCCCTTTGCTAGCATTTAACACAGAAATGACCTCCATATGTATATTTACTAAATGTAAATATACATTTACATTTACTAAAAAACAAGCTGGGCCTTATTTTAGCATGCTTGGATAACTTTTATTAGCTAATTTCCAGATTAGAATAGCAAGTTCTTCTGTATTGACTGCTGCTTTGCTTGTGAGAGCTAATTTAGGTTGTCTAACCAAAGCCAAAACACAAATATATTTCCATAAACTTTTAATAATCCTAGGTATTTCTCACTGGTTTATAGTTCTGGCAAACAGACCGCCAAGAAGGTCTTTTAAAGGGAGCAGAATGCATACACTACTGCAAGAAGTTTCTCTACAATGGTGACTTGATTGTGCATAGGCAGAAAACAGACTTAAAAATACAGCCGGGCCTTTCAGTGACCAAAGAGCTTTTGGTGTTTGTTTGACTATACATTTTTAAGAATAAAAACTCTTTCCACTCAGTTTCAGGACTTTCCTTCATTTAGAGATTGAATTGCCCTTTTTTGTGTGTGTTTGATTAACTAAACACTAAACAACATTTTGACTACAACACTTTAACAAACGGGTTGATTTTTCAGAGCGGAATTATGGAAAAGAAGAATAAATAGCATACTCTACCTGTGCTATGAAGTCTATTATTCTTGTCTTTCAGAGAGACAGGATTTTGCAATCTGTCCTGAAAACCAGTTTTCACAGGATTCAAAAGATTTGCATTTATTAATGCATAGGCTAAACAAAGAGTTTATGAAAGACTAAAAAATTATTTTTTGAAATATACATTTGGGTGATTTAAACTTTGATGATTGAAGGATGATTGAAAATAATCCTATATCAACGGCCCATGTTTGTTTATGCAATTCAGAACACAAAAGTAACACTCTGTTTCTGTTATGAATACTCGTGTTGTATTGCTGAGCTGTGGGCTGTCCGTCTAAAGGATCACGAGTTCATGATAGTTCTTTAAATTCTTACAAGGTCTTTGTTTAGAACCTTACATTTGAATTGTTGAAAGACCATCTGATGATTTATGCAAAAGTGCTTCCTTTGCTTCTCTTGAAACACGCTGTGACAGTTGCAACTGCTGTTGGTAATTATGCCTATAGGAAGTCTGTTAAACAGATGCTACACAGATGCCACACAGATGCCACATGGCAATCACTAATTTGGTAATATCCACAAATTATTTTTTATCATGCGATCTTCATACAAGTACTCTAAAAAGGGTTCTGATGAGTATTTAGGAAATTCTGGAAGCAAGTCGATATACAAACAGAAAACATTTCTTACTCTGATGCTGTAAATGGCATTGTGACTCTGGCTCATTCTTATCTTGCACCAGTTCCATCCTAATAGCAAGCCGAAATGGATTTATTTAATCTTCAACACGGCAAAACTTAACAACATATCTAATTTTAACCTGAAGGATTTTTTACACAACAAATTCATCATCCTGGTAGAAACAAAGAAAGGTATTTTACAATAAAAACAAAGCTGTAGATAATATCTTAAAAAGAAAAATAAATAATTGATGAAGAGGTGAATCTAAGTGACACATCATTTTTGAAAAATAATAGAATCTGACAGCTTTTATTTTCACTCCTATAATCTCTTTGTATCACTACCACCTCTACTTTTTGTCTTATTATTTTGTATTCTCCACTCTCCTTGTATTTCCTCTTCTCCGTAAAGCACAATCATTCCTCAAAATAACTAAGAACAAAATAAGTAAAAACCTGGTGGGTATCTAGGCAGCAACTGTTTCTATTAGTGTGCCTGTCTTAGAGTGTCAACCTGTAAGGACAGGGATTTTCATCAGCTGGATTCATTTACAAAACAATGAACCTTCCACGGTAGTGATTTCTTATTCCATCAGAATAGAATATTGCTTCCAAATAACAATTTATCACAGAGCAGCTATTTATATGATGAGTCAGTTACAATAAAATATATCTACACCTGTCTTTTAAGTATTAATTACTTGCAAGAATTCTTTACAAATAGCAACTTAGAGGCTTAGAAGTTTCATATGCACTTTACAGGCTGCAAGACAGAAAAAAGTGATCTTACAAATTACTGGCTAGTGATTTAGTGTCTGAATTGAAATGCAGATTACATTCATTCTGTTATCTACCAGTGGTATAATAAATCCAAAACTTGGTGCCTTTTCAAGCGCCCAGTAGTGCAGGATCAGTACCCTGAAGCCTGAAGAGATGTCTGCTGTTTTATAGACTCTATGCACACTGTTGTAACCTGAGGGTTCATTATTTAATGAATAATCTTGTTCATACAAATCTAAGCAGGATCCAAGGTGCCACATCATGAACTGCGAAGAGCCGTGCATCCATTACACAAAACAAAAAATTCAGATTCCCCCTTTACCTCTTCTTACTTTTATCCTTGCCAGCGGACTGCTCTGCTTAGCTATTGTGTAAAGGTCTGAGTGGAGAACAGTGCGCTTACCACCTTCCCTCTGCTTCAGCAGTCTGCTGTGTACACATGCTTGGAATATACTTACTCAGACGACAGACTCCAGACTAAGGACTGAGTTGCTTAACAGTGTAAAGATAGTGATACCCTATGAAATACCTTGAAGATAATTTTAGGATTCCAGGATTCCTAACTGTCAGACAGTGAGGAACTTCTGGATTTATAAAGTGACTGGGAAGAGGACTTAAGGATCACAATTTTAGATTTAGATACTGAAAGTAGGTATTGCCTGGAAAGTAAAAACATAAAGCCCCGTTTACAAATCAAGCCTTCATGTTTTCAAGATTCAATGAGCTTCAGTCAAGTTTTTAGTTCCTAATGCTAAAAAAAATTCAGTGCCTGAATTGGTGCCTATTATGTTTGTCTATTGTATAACAATATGTTTGTTATAATATAACAATTATATTTGTCTATTGTGTAACAGTAGAGTCAAAGTTTTGTGAGAAAATCCTGTCCTTATAATTGGTTAATTTATGAATTACTAAAAAGGCTCTAACATAGATAACTGTTATCTACAAAGAGCAGTCCCATGGGTTCAGGTAACAGCAAATTCCCCAAAACTCTACTCAATTGTTGCTGTGACAAAGAACTATAAGGTGGAGCTGAGTCACGTAAACTATTGTTCTATTAATTTTAAATTACTTAAAAATTTAGACAAGATGTTGACTGAAAGCCACCTACTGAACTTTGCTGAAGACAAACAGAAGTTTACATGTTCCAAGCACAGCCCTCTTTCCATACTTGAGCAATATATATTTGGGTATAACCACTTAGTAATCAGGAGGTAACTAGCATAAAAACTCCACCAAAATTTACAGTATTATAATTGTCTTTATTTATTTACCTCCTTTCTGTTCTAGTATAGGTTATGCTAAATATGCCAGCTCCGCAATCCGATTAGCACTATCAACACTGCACAGTAACAGAAGCTGGTAATTCATTCCTCCTTAGAGGTATTTTGTGGACTAAACCTTGAAGTTTACTGGAATCATTGCATAACTATTAAACGCTCATTTGTAATTGTATTTTAACATGTGTTGTTCAACATTCAGAAATTCATAACTCATTGAGGCAACAGCTTCAATCTTGCACCTCAGTGTCCGGTATTCAGCCAAAGATGATAGGTTTGGGCATGACATATTTGTTTCACATATATGAAGCATATTTCTGATTATCTAGAAAATGCAAACAGAAATTTATGAATAGTTGATACATTTCAGTTAAGGAAATGCTCAAAACAGACTGAATTATAGAAAGTTACAGCATAGTGAAATGGAGTACTCAAAAGAACACTTTCACTTGTTACATAGTTTGGAACAAGAGCAAACAGCTGTAGAACCCCTTGAAAACAATTCAGAAGAACAAGATATGAAAAATAGTGTTAAACTGCTTCTACATAGCTCTAAATCAAGCTTTAAATGGAGCCTGCTCATAATAGTTCCACAAAACAATATTTGTGCTTGATTACCATTTTGATTTTGCTTATGAGCAAAATTTTTGTCATTTTGTCTCTGAGGCCACTATCCAGCTAGGGCAGTAGCCCAAGGTAACCATGTAATTTTCTCAGTTCAGGAGAAAGGAGGACATCTAACTTTGAAAAGATTGTAATGCACAATAATGCACAATTGTAATTCACAAAGCTGTGGGAAAGCTTTATGAGACACAGTAATTTTTTGATACCAGAAATGTCAAAAGGTTTAATTATCAAAAGATTTCCATGGTTAAAGGCACTATTAACATTTGTTCTTTTACAACAGTAAAGAGCCTCCTCCCCTTTCTCCCTTTACCTCTCCCTCTTTATATTTTGTAATTTACAGAAAACAGACTCTGGATATACTTTGCCAAAAGAAAGAGGTATCTCTGGCAGAATCTATGGAATTTATATTATAATCACAGTAGAAGGAGGAAATTTGAGTTTGCTGTACAGTTACAAGAATGATGTAGCTGTCAGAGGTCTGACTGCGTCTCGCCTCTCCAGAGGGCCTGGCTGCTTGGGCTCAGGGCCAGTTTTGACAGTGCAGCTGTGGAGCCTTGGAAGAGAGCTGTGAGAAGACTGAGCAGATTCCTGCCAGATTCTCCTTTGCTCAAGAGATGCCTTCGAGCTTAGGCTCTTGCCCTTGCTCTCTTGGCTGAGCTATGCTGACAATATGGCCTGCATCCACCTTCCCACCTCCTGGTTCTGACCCAGATCCTGTAAACTCAAGTTCCCAGTTTGACCTTGGACCTGCCAAAGAAGCCATAATGAGGAGGCAGTCTGGACTGACCCTGGCTACTATCACCATCAGTCACTGTCACCTGCTCTGCTTTTCCTATTTGGGTACCATGGAACTAGATCTGCTGCAGTGGTGTAACTGCCCTGGCCTTGCTCACTTTCACCTCCAGCTCCAACCGCCTTCTCTTTATGAAGCATCCAACCCTTGCTGCTGGGCGCAAGGGCTGCATCCGTGTGCGCACTCAGCACACTTCATCAGCAATCCCCCCATCAGGCTGAGCATTTCCCAGCTACTTTCTGCAAAGATGAGACAATGGACTGACTTGCAGCAGAGTAACTGAACTCCCAATTGACTCAATTCTTGGCCTGCTTAAAAATGAAGGAATAACACAGGAGCTAAGGGGGAGTTATGGGGTAGATCCTTGGAGATTCCCCTAGGCAGGACAGCTGTGCTTAGACCAACTGAAAGATGTTACCTGATCAGATGCCCTGACTAACTTCTTGCACTAACAATCCAGACAGTCCAGGGAACTCGCCCAAGCAGTTTGTGCTGTAGATGTAGGTACAGACCAAGCTATACATAGATCAGTAGATTTAAATAGTCTCTAGAAACTGTCTACGCATATGCAGGAAAGGAAAGGGTACACAGAACGATCTTTGCATGCAGTTAAATAGCTTAGATATATCGCGTGCATAGTTTAAGATAATGGATAGAAACTGCTGATGTACGTGCTGGAGTAGTTGCTAGGGTTAGCTGGATGATGACAGTTCTGTGATTCTCATTTGATCCAGTTGAAAATGCCATCACAACGATTGCAATGGAAACTCCTGTCACCATCTGGACAGCAACTGGTCTTCCTGTTGAAAACACTGAATTCCCCCCATGAGTATTACTCTATCCGTAAGAATCCAATAAATGACTGTTTTACACTGACAGCCTGTCACTAGCTGTGCAATGTATTCTGTCAACTTCTCTTGTGAGCATGTTCAAAACTGGTGTAGCACAGTACAGGTCTTTCTTACTAGCACAGGGCTAAGCACAGGGCTTACTAGCAATCTGGAAAAGTTATCTGGCACAGGTCCTGTTTTCTACATAACAGCTTTTTGGAAACTTTATTGTCTATTTCAGTTTTGTGACATATAACTTGATAGAATTTCATCATCATCTCTTGTAGTGCCACCTCGCCAGCTCCCTCACCCAGTGCATTCTTTACCTGAAGTAAAATACCTTCTGCTTTACTCACCTTTAAAAGAAGAGATTATTAAACTGAAAGCTATTGCAAAATTGCAGAAAGAGCACAGAGCAACAAATACTGAAAGTGGATCATTTAATTCCACACTGAAACAAAGCTTTAGCTCTTGTCAGTGCAATATCCACAAAATATTTTCTTGCAGCTAGGATATGAAAACATATTTAAAAGTTAGATATTACTCTGCCTTTATACTGGGCTACTTGCAAAGTACCTCAAGCAGTAAAATAAAACGGAATATGAATCAGATTGAAAGATAATGTTCCTTAACATTTTGTCAATTCCTATTGTTAGCTTTAATGCATTGATGAAATAGCAGAAAGTACAGATGAATTTCTAACTAAATATCTAACTGCACTAGTTCACCCTAAAATACATAAAGCAGACTAGAAGTTCTGTTTATAAAGTGCAACCTACAGATGAATTGAAAGTAATTTTAGACAGTTCGTCCAGACAGGATATAGATTTGCTTCTATCTTCATATTCCTTCTCAATTCAAAAATTTTACAGTATACTCTGTATTATTTTGTCTTCTTGAGGCAGGAGGAAAAAGGCAAAATGCTTTTTACTTTACATGAATGACAAGCAACAGCTAGTAAAATGCTGACCTTAGAGGCTGCATAGCAATGTCTTACTGCAGTTTGATACTGATTCAAGACTGGCCTCTGTCTCACAAATGCCTTTTGGGAAAAAAATGGAGGGTTAATCTAACTGAACAGCAGCCCATTTCTTAATTATTATGTTTCAGAAATACAGAGAGTACAGAGAGGTGTGGGGTTGTTTTTTTCCCTTTCAATACAAATGCTGTTTATCTTGAAAATTAATTATAAGTGGGAGGAGTTAGTGAAAACAGTTTTATCATATTCTTACAGATCAGTGCATTGAGATACACAATCTTTTAGGTTCTTCTTCTATGGTTCAGCTTTTGCAAAAGTTACCAATGATTGAACATTATTTATCAAATATGTATAAAATTTCAACTACCTAAAATATGTTAAGAATCTTAACATTCAAACAATTGCACCTCATAAAAAGCATTTACCACAAATAGCATTTCCTTATGTCTTTGCTGATTTATGCAATGTACTTGCTACTGTCTCACATAGTAGTACACATAGTACTACATAAATAGAACCTACATAAATATATATTGTTTCCACATCAAAAAGAGAAAGGAATATTCTTCTACCATACATCAAATGAAGAGCATCCAAAGTGAGTTTCAAGTTAGAAGGTTAGGCCAAAGTCATTCCAGAGTTGGCAACCTTCTACTGGCAAAGCTTTTCCAATTTAAAACCAACATAATCAGGTAATTTTGCCTTCAGTGATAACAGAGATGGAAAAACTCTTACCTTAAACAGTCATTTCGTTGGCTGTTTGTTAAATTATATGAACTTAAATTACATGAATAAACATTATCCTCTTCAATGTCTAGAGAGCAAAGTGAAAGAATTGAGGTATGTGGGAAAGTAAGATTAAATGAGCCATAGATATAACAAAGGGATAGACAGGCAGTTACTCTTAATAACAGCCGTAATCTCCAAAGGCCTTTATGAATAGCTGTGTGTTAATTACATGAGTCATCTGATAATGCAGACAGGGACTATAATTAAAAATATTTTTCCATTACAAGAGAATGGCTGACTGAAGTACAGTTGAAATATACTGGCATGAGACAGTAACCTGCTATTATGCACTGCCTTCTATGGCTATCTAACTTATCTCATGGAAGGGATCCTCCCATAATAATTGTGTTAATTGCTATATAATGGAAAAGACAATCATCTGCCCCAGGGCATACAGCATGTTTTTAGTGTCATGATTCTAAAGTAAAATTTGAGATAAAAATGTCTGAAGCATGGATTTGTTGAAGAGCAGGAGTATAAAAAGTGTAATTACCAATGCCAATCTGAAACAAAACATACATGTTTACTAGGAAAAAAATTACTTCTAACAGCATTTAGGTATTCATCCTCCCAGAGTAACAAGAATTAACTTACCTCATATAGGCTTATGTAGTTTACTGATTCAAGCAGTAAACTATCCAGGTGGCCAACAGCTTCTGCCCAGATCAATTCCACAAAATCACTAACTTAGAATCATAGAATAGTTTGGGTTGGAAGAGACCTTAAAGATCACCTAGTTCCAAGCTCCTGCCATGGGCAGGGACACCTTCCACTAGACCAGGTTGCTCCAAGCCCTGTCCAACCTGGCCTTGAACCCTTCCAGGGATGGGGCAGCCACAGCTTCTCTGGGCAACCTGTGCCAGAGCCTCACCTCCCTCATAGTGAAGAATTTTTTCCTAATGTCTAATCTAAATCTATCCTTTTTCATCTTAAAGCCATTATCAGTCACTTCCTGACATAAAGCACTTGAATGACTGGCTGCTTCTAGAAGTAATTGCAGTAAAATAAAACTGCACAATTCAGTGAAGAGGCAAAAATGCAAGTCATGGCAGTGATGTTCTTACACAGATAAACTTTCCTATTCCCATAAACAATACAGTGCACAATGCTCATTCATGCTTAGTATAATTTCTTCAGTCCCATCGAACTGAAGAGAAGGTTTGCTGTTATGAATTCTTTCAAGAGGAGAGCAAGGCAGGACAGATGGCCATGACCTCTTTTGAAAACTGAGACACGAAGTCTTGGAGAAGACAGAAACTGATCTGCTTGATATCTTTATCAGTACATGGTACTATTAGGTACATGGACATAATAGTCTGCAGACCCCATCACTTTCTTTAAAAGAACATATGGTTCAAAATGACCACCTCTAACAGATGACACTAGATTGCTAGTTCAGAAAGCTCTGGTGGGAAAGACATTACTCCTGTGAAAATAAAAATTTGGAGCAGCAAAGTTACAAGAGAATAGAGAGGCCATGAAAATCAGTGCAATTCATGCGTCAAAGAGTTGTGAAAACAGATGTTCTCATCTTCTGAGGAACATTGTCAAAGCATTTACTTGAGCTTTTTTCTCACTGTTCAACAACTCCAGAAGCTACCATTAAACTTGATGCCATTAAGCAATTCTTACACAAGTTTGGATATTTACATTACTTGTTTATATGGCATCACCGCACAGCTTCTGAGAATACTAGAGGACATATGTGGGCCTTTCAACATTGCTGGATATAATCTATGTGCCAGCTGTGCCCTGTAATAGAAGCTAACCATGGTGGAAGAGAGAAGTAGATAAAGTACAGTGAGAACATAAATGGGAAAAAATTACTTTTCACCCCCTTTAGAGCCACACACTATGACTGGCTGAGAAAAGAAGCAGAATTATTCATTATTTGTATCATAGTAACCAGCAGGATCTCCTCTCAGGGCTTCACTGTACTGATTGCTGTACACTTCCATCACCTTTGAGTTTTGAAAGATTTTTAATAAAAAAGTTTAAAATTTAAATTAGATTTAACACATAACAGCCGTGATAACATATATCTTGTCAGAAGCAAATATTATTCTACTGCAATACTTTGGTGAGAACACTACAGCAATAATAGAAAAGTTCTATTTGGGTTGCACTGAAACACAGAAAGCATTAACGTCCTTTTCAATACTCCTCTTTGCACTGCAGTACATGATAACATAGAAGAGTTGCTGTTGATGTGTTTAAAACTATAAACCTTTTATTCAACTACTGATCCTCCTACATTCTCTCACAGTAACAGAAAAGCTTACTTTTTCAAGGACGATTGCACTATTTTGCAGCTTGGGGCAAAAAAGGAGTATCTTGATAATTTTCACTGTAAAATCTGGAATGGAATCAGAGCAATTAAAATCTCATCTGCCCAGTAAATACTGTAAAATAATAGGCTGCAACATCATACTTAAGTTAGAACTAATAGAAGAAGAAAATTCTATTTTTCAGCAGCAAAATAACAACAAAAAAAGTTATGAGAAATTAAATCCTTCCTGAACAAGCTATTGTACTAACATGTCAAAATGTCTAGTGTGAACCTGATGATGAAGGCTAGATTTCAATCTTTGTTCTTTAGAAGAACTATGGAAGCAACACAGTAAATGTATTTTCATTGCCTGGTTACGTGAAATTTTTATTAGCTTCGTCATCTTCATATGTGTCTGAGGCTAATTCCTCCTTTATTCCTGACTTTCACTTCAGGATATATATGTATAAGTCATATCCTTCAGCATCAGGACATTTAGACCAAGTGTAACTTGTAGTACATTCCCACAGAGTAACTAAATACCTACCCTATGACTGAACAGCAGTCTCTAAAAGTGAAAGCTGCATTTTGTTAATAGATTCAAGAGTGTGGGAACTGGTTTTGTTCCTTTAACTCAATAATTAGAAACAGTTGTAACAATGCTGCTTCCCGATCAACTCAGAGCAGTCTCAATCTTGATTTTCAGGTCTCCCAAGGATTTTCATGGGAGAAAGAGATGTTCAGCACTCAATGAATTGGACTGGATTGCAAAAACTCGTGTGAACCAAGAAAAGAAAAAATTGTGATGATAAGCAGAGCTCCAACAGGAAAATCATAGAACTTGAGCCATACTAATGCCTGCCAAAACTTTGCATGCATTATGGAGCTGGACTGTAGGTGTACACTGAGATGGAAAAATGTAAAATCAATTTCCACAGACAGATCTGAATGCAAGCAAAAAAAAAAAAAAAAAGCTGTATAAATTCATACACACACAATGACAATGTTTATGAGCTTGCCATATTGCTAGATAGGGGAAGGAGGAAATAAATGTCACTTTCAGGTGGCAGACGTAACAGGTATTATGCCTTCACTATTAAGTTAGATAATTCCCTGTCACTGGCATGTGAGTACTTACATTGTTAAGGCATTACCATGATCCTCTGCATGCTTCAAGCTTCTGCCAACTCATATCCTCCCAGTTTCCAGGAACAGTCTGGGAGACAGAACATCACCATGACCATTCCCATTAGGCAGACTCAATATGAGCACTCAGTCCTGAGGGCCAAGAGGGTTCACTAGTACGGGTGTGGGACAATCCATGCTAGCTGGCCACAGTTCCTGCAAGCATTCCTAGGCATGTAATGTACCAGTAGAGATTCAGCCCACTGATTGCACTGCTGTGCACATCATGGAAACAGCTTTCTGATTTATCCATCCTGCATGTTCAACATATATTCAAAATAAAAAGCTGTATTTAAATAAAAAGCTTCACTATCACAGATTTCTCACTCTACAACCATCTCTTCCTCACTCTCTAATTAAATGCTTGCTTTAACAATAACATAACCAAAACCCAATTCAGTGATGCATCTCCTTATTCAGAGTTTCCCCTCTGACAATGAAAGAAAAACAGCATGGCAGTCTTATCCAGGGAAAATATCTCCCTGGTTCCTTTGAGGAGGGAGTATATTGCTGTTAATTTTTTACGTGACATTTCAGTTCTACAGAGCTAGTAGATGCATTAAAAATGTAAACTGAATATTTCTGTTTAAATATTGAACATAGACATAATCTGTACAATTCTTATTTCTCTACATGAGGCAAGATTAACACTCTACAACACTTGCACCACTTGATATTTTCCTACTGAAATCTTGGAAATAAATCTGGAACTTGTGATTAAGTACAAAATTAACTATTTGTCCTGGTTTTGGCTGGGATAATTTTCTCCCCAGTAGCTGGTGCAGTGCTGTGTGTTGGCTTCAGTCTGAGAACAACCCTAACACACCCTCTGTCTATGACAAAGATTTACAAAAAGGAGTAGTGTAGCAGTGGATAGTGTAACAGTGGAAGTGCTGGAGAGGTAGGGAAGAGATGGAAGTAGGGGGGCTGCTTCTCTTCTCAGCACTGTCAACCTGAATTGTCTGTAAAGCAACTTGAATGAAAATCAGCTGTGTGTCATTTGTGACAAACTATGCTGAGGTATGAGAGGCTGGGAAAGTTTTATTTAGACAGGAGTAGAATTTGTAACAACAAAATACAAAGGCAGTGTCTGGTTAAAGTGATTGAAATGTATCATCAATGTGTATTTATTTTCCTGGATTCCTGTGAGTGTAACATTTTCTTAAAAACTGGTGAGAATGACAGTTATAGTGTGAATGAGAACCCTGTGCAGAGCACTAAGCTCTTTATATAGCCTATGAGCTCCTCAGCATGCCACAGGCTTTCTAGGGTTTCAGAGCTCTTCAGTAGTAAATGAGTGTTAAGTGTGAGCTAGAGAGCCTTATGACAGGGTGAGTTCAGACAGAAGCCCAAACCAGTGCCCCCAGTAAGCTTGTTTGAAGCACAGTGCCCAGTGCAGTTCTTTGAAAGGCATTCAGAGGGCACACCTCAAAACCACTTTGAGGAACTAATCAGCGTAAGGCAGCTCTTGACAACTGAAAGATTTGGCTTAAAATTGCATCGCTGCTCCGAGCCAAACTGCTAATACAGACACGCTGCTAATGCTACAGTAACTAGCATAAAGAGAACATATGCTTGTAAAACAAAATGTTCAGGTCATAAATTCTTTTTAACAATGGTTCTTTCAATCCCAGAACACCATGTCTGTATCTCAGCCAGAGGGTTAGTATCAGTGTCACTGGTAAAGACTTTGGGTTCACCTATTTGTAGTTCTGGAAAACCTACTTCATAATGTAAATTTTCCACAGTGACTTAAGGCCAAATAATTTTATTTGTGATATAACTGGACAAAACTGTCACTCTAGAATACTTGGCCTCTCTAAATTCAACCTGGACTCGCAGGATGAGGCAGAACAAATAAGAAATTGCTTGTTTGAAAGTAAAAATAATGTGAAAGGAGAACAGTTCTTATGTTAGCCAAAAATGTCTGGTATTAAGTGGCCTCTCTCTTGGGGAGGTTATTCAGAGCAAAAATGACCTTTCTCCAACTTAATGAGAGCTCCCATGTACTGCAAATGCTAATTAAGCTTCTATCGTCCTACTTCTATAAATAGACAACGCCTACATTAAAGATTGCAAAAATAGAAAGCTGATGATGTTTTCAACTAGCATTTATTTACCATGTCACATTTTTCTGCATCATGTGTGAGTAAATGAGGAAACATTTATTCGAACAGTTTCTTAACTAGTTTCCTAGGACAAAAAAAACCAAACATGCCAACAACTTGGAAAATCAACACTATCAAACAAAATTTTATACATGTCTATGTAATTTTATCCAGAAAAGTACTCTATATGAAGGGCCCAAATAACCTACTGCATTATATACCTGAAAGAACTGGCAACTCTAATGGTAATATGTACATTTAGGTTGGGCAGACAGCAGATCAAAGGGCACATGAGCTCCTTATATACATGTATTTTGTGGCTCTTTTTTTTTTTTTTTGTTGTTGTTATTTTTTCTTTTATGGATTAGCAGTGCTTTTGGCATAAAACTACTCACTGCTCACACAAAACCCCCCAACTCTCCATATTTTAACTAAGAGGTTTTCATGAGGTACTATGTTACCTGAGGTAATAAAAATCTTTCACAACACAGCCTTGTTATAACTTGGCTCTGTGGGAAAATCTTCTTTGTGGTATATAGTCTTACTTTAAGATGCTTTTATCAACTTTATTTTGAAGCTTGTTACAAACAAGATAGATTAATTTGAGGCATATACAAGGGCAAATGTGCCATTGCCGAAAGCTTCCTTTAATAACCGTAGTACAGAACTGGGCACTGCCTCCCTCTTCATTAGAGTTGTGCGGGCACTAGTTTCCCCAATATATTCTGTAAAGCAGACTCTGGGTACTGCTGAAGTATCACCAGAAGTTGTCTCATCAGAAAATAATGAACTCCATTTGCACAGCCAAAACAAAAAGTTTATTAGAAGGCAATGAAATACATAAAACCAATTGCAAGCATCAGCCTGGTTATACATCTTATCTCATCTGGAAAACACCAGAAGCAACTGAAATTGGTAGCTACATCTGATGCAAAATTCCACAAAAGTGCTTTATGTTCCATTTGCTTATGAAAATCAAACTGCTAAGAACTGAGAAAAAAATTATTGTGAGAGCTGATCTGTAAATAAACCATAGGTCAGCCAGTAAGCACAAAAGGAAGGCGTAAACTTGAGGGATTCATTTCCTCCAAGCCTGTCTGCAAAGACACCTGCCTTCTCTGTTCCCAGCACGAGAGGTATCAAATGAACCCCGATCATCTTTAGGTTCTGAGGGAGCCAAATAGTTTACACTCACCTGCTCAGGCAGCTGTCCTCCCTGAAGGATCTTCCTGCTTCCCCAACAGCGTGAGGTATAACTGGAAGGAGAACCTGGCTGTTGCAGGCAGGGAGGGCCAGGGCACACTGGTAGCTCCTTGTAAAACACCCAAAGGGACAGCAACCCTGCCAAATAAATAAACCAAGCAAAGTGTAGTCTCCTGCAGCATTCGGGGCAGTAACCATCACTGCACTTGGAAGGGGGAGGAAATAGTCGCTGCTAAAGCATAACTGAACTTTCAAATATCTGACAGAGAGCAAGAAATTGAGTTAAAACCTGTTCAAAGTCTGTCCCCAGCAGCTTTTCTCTCTGTTAAGTGAAGATTTTATTCTCATTCATTGTTGATGAATGCTACCACTGAATAGTAGCCTGTCTTCTATTTCCTTAGAGAAACAAACTTCTCAAGGAATTTTAGCAGTGTTTGGCTTTATTCTTTTTGAATGGAAACATTTCCAATATTCAAAATCAGCAAGAAAAACTATTGTATTTAATCTGTGTGTTGAGAATTAACTGCTGGTAAACACTTTTATAACTGGAATACTGCGTTGTTGCAGCACCAAATAAGGAAGCTATGTAAAGAGGAACTGCTGAAAAATTGGCACTGGCTTAAGTTTAACAATTTTAATTTATGTTGGTGGAGATCCGTAAGGCCCCAGTAGCCTCAAAAGGATTTCACACAAGCACATGAGCTTGTACTTCATGAGCAAGCCACAAATTGAACACCATTGTTAGCAATGGATTATATTTTTTGGCACAGAGAAGAAGCCAACAATAAGATTTTACCATCCAACAATAGACCATGAATAATCTGCAGTCCTGTAAGGCCTTCAGTGTGCAGGTGAACTCAAAACAAACCTCTTCTGTATCAGGGCCTGAGGGAACTAGTGGATGAAGTGGCCAAGCACTATCCATCATATTTGAGAAGTTGTGGCAGTCCAGTGAAGTCCCCACTGACTGGAAAAGGGGAAACACATCCCACATTTTTAAAAAGAGAAAAAAGGAAGATGCAGGGAACTAGAGGCCAGTCAGTCTCACCTTAATGCCTGCCAAGATCATGGAGCAGATCCTCCCAGAAACTATGCTAAGGCATATGGGCAATATGGAGGTAATTGGTGACAGCCAACATGGCTTCACTAGGAACAAATCATGCCTGACAAATTTGGTGGCCTTCTGCAATAGGGTTACAGTTGGTGGATAATGGAAGAACGACTGACATCACGTACCTGGACTTCTGCAAAACCTTTGACAGAGTCCCACATGGCATCCTTGTCTTTAAACTGGAGAGATATGGATTTGATGGGTGGACCACTTGGTGCATAAGGAATTGGCTGGATGGTCGCACAAAGGGGGTTGGACTAGATGAACTTTAAGGCCCGTTCTATGATTCTATAATTTTCCTACTGAAGATGTCAAATGGACTGAATGAGATGCTATGCTTTAAAAAAAGCACCAGCACAAATCCTTGTATTTTGTAGCACAGTAGCTTATCACTCCTAACTTATCACAGAATCCAGTCTGAGGACGATTGTGTAGACAATATATTCACAACTGGCAAAATCAAAGTACTGGGAAGTTCAGCACAAAGAACCCTGTGGAACCATGCACAGTAATGGTGGAAATCAAAACAAGCAGTAGGCAATGAGAGGTCTGCACTGGGTTTACACAACCTAGAGCTCGGTTTTGTACCTGCCTGCAACAGCTGCAAAAACAGGTCACTGCCCACAACATGCAAGTTTTTGGAGTAACTCTGCCACTTCATGGAGTTCAGAGGAAAACACTGATTTTGGTCAGTAAGATACAGCATGTCTGAAGCACAAAATGTCAGAAAGCCAGGAGGCGCTTTTTGCCTGTTTATCTTCCCTTTCCCCCCTGACTACAGCTATTTAACAATTAAAAGGGTCTCGCGGACAGCTCACTAGACACGATGCCGGGACAGCCGCTGAACACCGCCGCCGTCTGCGGCCTCTCAGCGGCGCTGCCTGACGAGAACCCCCAGCTCCCAAAGGGGCCACCAGCGGGGAGGACCCGGGAGCCGCCTCCACCTGCGGGCCGTGCCCAGGAGCGACTGCCAGGATCCCCGCCGCTCTTCCCGCCCCACACAGCCCGGCAGGACCGGGGCGACGGCGACTGCGGACGGGCAGCTGCGCTGTTGATGCCCATCAACGGCCTTTTCGCCGCGGGGGCTCTCGGGAGCTGTAGTCCCAGCGCTGAAGCACCGCCTTGCTGCTGGGCGGGAAGGCGGCGGCTCGGGACTACAACTCCCAGCATGCTCAGCGCTGGGGCGGTGCCCAGCCTATGGCGCCGGGAGGCCGTGAGATGGCGGCAGGTTTGTAATAGACGGAGCGGGGTGGTGGACGGTGTGGAGCGGGGCTGTGGCTTGAGGAGTGGTGCCGTCGCCGCCGCCGCCGCCGTCCTGGAGTCTGTGAGGGGCCGCGGGTCGGAGCTGTCGTGGTGCGGGTGCTGTGGGGCTGGGAGAGCGGCAGGTGCTTGCGGCGTCCTTGGGGCGTCGTCTGCGAGGGGGTGGCGGTGCCGCGGGCCGGGGCAGTGCCCGCGCCCGTGCCCTCGTCCGCGCCCGTGCCCTCGTCCGCGCCCGTGCCCGTGTCCGCGGGGGCAGGAGGGCGTCGGGCCTGGCCCCTCGGCTCGGCTGAGGAACGCGGCGGTGCGTCTCTTCCCACCTTCGTCCCTCCTCGCCTTGCCGGGCCGGGCCGGCTCCAGCCCTGCCAGCTGTCTCGGGTGGCGATGAGGGGCTGCTGCCCATAAACTTCAGGGGAAGCTTTTAACTGTCAGCTGCCGCGAAAGGGTCTCCTAAAGGTGACAGGAAAAATAGCGTGTGCGCCCTGTGGGCTCGTTTGCCTCAGCAGGAATCTGTTCCTCGCTCGGAGACTTCCAGTGGCGTCTCAAACAGAAGGCAGTAGAAAAGCATTTTCTTAAGGATATTTCGCTGTTTCTCTTAGTCATAGTCATTGTTTCAAACCGAAGCCTTTTTACAGTAGAAGCAGCTAACAGGCAGCATGGTTGTAGAGTTCCCATGAGAAGCTGGCACAAAAATGATAAATGCTGCATTGAAATGTTTGCAGTAAAATGTTTGTATTTAGATGGACATATTTGAAACTTGGTGTTAATATGAAGGTCCTGTGCAGGAAGTCTCTCAGCTCCTCAAATCACTTCTTTTGTTGTAGGCATTTAAAAAAAATTCTGAATCCCTCTGTGTACTACTGAAGAAAATATTATACTTTATAGTACTTGAGATAATATTAACTGCACTCAAATAAGTTTAAAAGTTGGATTATGTTGATTTCCTATATAGAAAGTGTTTGTTACTCGTTGTCCAAATTGTTTCTGTTGCCAACAGAAAAGTAGATTGTGACTTATTTTTATAAATAAACTAGGTTGGTTATAAGAGAGTAAGTTTATTTTGCTGGTAATCTGTTACTTGTAGATTTATTATTCTGTTTATCTGTTTAATTTCTAGGTGCTAAAAGTAGGTAACCATCCATATGAAATACCTGGGACTTTGAACATGATACTCTCCTAACCCTACATAACATAATATTGTTATGTTAATGCTACACCAGCAAATAACTTGGAATACAGTTTACAAGATGCCAACTGTTGAAGATCTGAGTAGTGAACAAAACTTCATTGCGCGTTGGATGTCTGATAGTTCCCGTGCTGGAGTCTTACTAGATCCTAGTTTTACTGGTTTGAAAATCAACAAAGAAAACTTGTTATCTGGACCTGAAAATATCACAGCTTTCCCTGCCGAGAGGTTGCATCTTTCAGACAGCTGTTCTGTAAGTGATGACTCCTTGTGTGAAGACTCTTGTACACTTCAGCAATATACCACTGAAACATCTTCTCCAGCAGCAGCATGTAACACAGAAACTTTTAAACCAGACTTTGTCCATGGTGGAATGGATGTTCAGAATAAATCCGATCGCAGCGATCCGCTCTTACAGAAGCTTGAACAGGTAAGAGGCCTGAAATTTGTTGATGTATATCATTAAGATTTATTTTGTTCCTGCATATGATTTGTCATACCTGGAAGTAAGCAAACTCTCTGCAACATACAGAATACAGCTTAAAGAGCAAGTCCTAAGTCAGTTATGCATGCATAGAAGTCGGTGTTCTCCCCATTGATGTGCAGTTATTGAGAGTCTACCTTCTGTTGTTTCCAGCTGGCACAGGTTCCAGTTTAAAATGAAATTGCACTCAGTGGCAGTGTGCTTGTTCTTAAAATCTTTTTACCTGGAGAGGTGCACACAGTTTTATCACAGGTGTGGTCCAGTTGTTAGTCTGTGGAAGGATTTAATCAGGCTTTCTGTCTCTCCTTTGGAGGAACTGGAAGTAGCACATATGTATGCATTGGAGATAGAGATAGGCATGGAGTCCCACCACCACTGTGGTGGTTGGTGGGGTACAGAATGCCCTGCCTTTGCATAGGCCTTGAGACAGGGCCAGGGACTCTGCTACACGAGAAAATGAAGACTGGATTACTGAATTTAACCAGTATTTTAGTTCTTTTTTTCAGGCAGCTTTGTGAATCTTAGTGTTCTCTGATGATCTTTTTCCCCCAGTCTTGGTCTTCTGTATCAGTACTGTTCACTAGGAGATCTTGGGGGGGGTGTGGGGTGGAAACCCCACCGCGCTTTCTCTAAAGCTTTAATTATTATGAAGTATTTCACATTTGAATAAAACCACAGCTTAGTAGAAGTTAATTTTAAAAAAGCAGAATTTGAATGCTTTTCCCATGCAACAGAAACGAATGTTCTGATTCCTGTTGTTTGCAGATTGGTCAATTAAAGACTAGTGGAACTGTTAACTGGACAAACTGGAAATAGCATGTGTATTCATACATAGGAAAATTCTTAATTTCCTCATGTTACACTTACCTAATGGAACATCTTTAAAACAAGAAATACCCGTTGTCTCCATGACACTAATCCTGTGGTACATTCTAAGTAAACTTAGCCTCAATGCACTTGTATTTTTGTTTGAAAAGCTGAAGGAATTGCAACAACAGAAACAGGAGCAGCTAAAGAAACAACAGATGGAACAACTTCAAAGGCTAATGGAAGAGCAGCAGAAGCTACTTAGCATGGTATCTGGCCAGACGGCAGTTCTTGGTAAGTTGGGAAAGAAACCATATGACATACTTTGAGTAAACTGAAGAATTTAATCTCATTTTCCAGTTAAAACCTGAAAGCATATTCAGTGTTCTTCACCTTAAGACTACTTGAGTAGTTATGCTGCATTGCTTCAGTGCTTGAAATTCAAGTGCTACTGTAGAAGAAATACTGTCCTGTTTTCATAAAATGCCAGCTGTAATTGTAATGTGATCAATATGTGCCCTGATGGGAGCCCTTGTTTCGAAGAACGTAATTTAAATAACAGTGTAAAACAAATGGTTGCTTTCCTTTCTGATTAGCTATTTCTCACAATACTTTTGATTGCTTTAAGCTCTCAGCATAGCCAAGCGAAGTGGTCCCTCCTTGCCTGTGCTCCCACAGCACAAATTCCTTCTGGTGATGAACTGAGCTGGACTAGGGAGCAGATCTGTATTTAAAAACAAACACTTGTAACCTGTATCAGTTTTCCAGTCTCATTTGTTGTCTGCAAGAGGAGGGGACAGTGCTGGGCTGGAAAAAGCTTTGAGAGCTGAGCAGGGGTATTTTCTCTTGTTGGCAGTATAAGTCCAACCTGACCGAAATGATTATTTTTCTTTCACTCTGCGTACCTAAGAAAATGAACTTAGGGCTTAGTTTAGGAGAACAAAAACCCAGATTGCCTAATCACTTATTCTTGATCACTAACATAAGGATGGAGCTGGGTGGTCAATCTTGCCCTTCAGTGCCATTTCTTTTGTCCTGTGGAACAGTGGTGGTGTAATACACATAGAATGACACAGACTTTTTTTTTCTCTGTTAATTTCAAGGCTATCCTCTAATAGCTGAAAGTCAAAAGCTGAGACCTGGGCATTCAGCAGGCTCAGCTACTTTACACCAGTTGCCATCATCTGGGTATCAGAACATCTTTGAAGACAGAGCTTATGCTCCGATTGGTTCTCCACATGCACAAGACACTGATTTTTTACAAAAGTTAAACAACAAAGAATGCACCTTATCTTTGAAGAACAGCCCTTCAGGAGTGCCTGCCTATGAGAAACAAGGTCTGGATGTGCCTATGAAAATGCAGAATTGTTTGAAAAATGAGGAAGACAAACACATTACTGGTTAGTCATTTATAGAAGATAACTTGTTGTGTGGTGGGTTTTTTTTCCTATTGTAGTTAATGAGTGTAATTTTCTATTACTTATTACTTATTGTGAAGATTTTATACAAGTGTTGGTTTACTTGGTTTGTGGTTTAGTTTACTGACATTTTACAGATCTCAGACTGCTCCTGTAGATGTCCATGTGGGTTTTATTAAAAGCAGCATGAGGCAAAAATCAAGTTTTTCTGTCTGTATGAAATGCTTGTCTGTTTTAGGAAAAATTTAAAACCATTATTCCTAAGGCTTGCATAAAGACTGAAAATAGCAAATAATGACAGATACTGGATATCTGAATTGTTTAGGCTGAACTGTACCCACATTTTCATGAGGAAAATGGAAAATGACAATCTGTCCAGGGATACAGAATGTCTTTAGACCAGCTCTATTGTATGGATTTGTAACTGAACTGGAATTAAGAATCAAGATGAGTTGATGGGTCCCACCATATGCCTAAAAATTCTTTGTACATCAGGAGCACTGCGAAGGGGTTCTTTCTTTCCTACACAGTTTTAACATTGGCACCAGATGACTAATCTGCTGCTATGTCTGGAAGAGTCGTTTTGGTTTGAATCTAGCAATTTAATAAGGTTAAACCTTATTAACCTGTAGAGATTATAGGGAAAAGGTACGAGATTGCATTTCATTATACTTCATAACAGCTTTAAAACTTTTAATCAGAGGGCTTGGTTCAAGAGTATGTGAAAGAATAAATTGAAACTATTTTGTACCTATATACATGGGAAACAGAAGTTTGGTAAGAAAGCTCTTCAGTATAGCAGACATCCAAATTTGTTCATTTATTTTATTTTTAAGCCATAAATTAATAACAGCAAAGAAGATGAACAATCAGGATGGGTTATTTAAGGTCTATGGAAAAGTTTAGATCTGTGGAAAAATCTTAGGGCTATTTGATGTAGGAGTTCAGACAGACTACATTACCATAAAGCTCCCTCTTGGTTTTAATCTGACCTGAATGTTGCTTCAAGTATGAGCTGAAAATCATTTTGTTGATGGCAAGGAAAAAAAATTCTATTAATTTCATAGGAAAAAACATGTGGTGTCCAGAACAAAAGAAGATGGAAATATTAATGGAGAGTGAAGATGATCACATTGATCCTTTATGTGTGGAAAGTGCAGATCTCTCTGAAAATTCAAGCAGAGGAAAACATTTGTGGACTAACACAGAGGAAAGGTAAATCAGACAATTGTTATGCAGTTTGTATCAAGTAACTTGAGTTTGGTTGAATTCTGAGTCCTGATTGAAAGGGTCTGATATTCTCAATTTGTGTAGTTTTCTCAACGAAGAATTGCATTTTGCTAGGTACTGTGGAGACCTGTAGTAAGAGAGGCTCCAGCTTGAAACTGCTTATGCTGTGAAAGATGTACTATTGTGTATTGGCTGAAGAGGTGTGTGCAGCCTGAGGTAATGGTAGTTTAGAAGCACAGGTTAGTATATATGCAGTTATAATTACTGTTCCCAATTTGATTTGTTACAATCTCCTATTCACTGGTGAAAGTAGTAAAGTGAAGGAGGAGTGTAAGGCTGTGACTTTTTAGTTTGTTACCAGGACTTATATTTGTTTAAACATCTGATATGGCTAAGAAGTAATAATAATGCCTCTGGCAGAAGCCTTTGTTTATGGAGCTGATAGAGTAACAGTAGTGGTCGGCATTGTTTTAAACCTCAGCTGTGTCTGACAGGTCATCAGTAAAACGAGAAATACTTGCTCCAGGCTATGGTGGGTTGGGCCCAGCAAGAAACTAAGCGCTCACCCAGCTGCTCACTTACTCTGTCCCCCAGAGCAGAATGGGAGAGAGCATCTGAGGAGCCAACTTGAGAAAACTTGTGGGTTGAGATGAAAACTGTTTCATAAGGAAAGAGGGGGGAAGAACCCCAAGTGGTGCATAGGCAGTCACCCTCCACCTCCCACAAGCAGAGTGATGCTCATTTGGTCTCTGAGCAACAGCTACTTTTAGAAGACCAAGCCCCCAGTTTTTACTGTTGAACATGATGTTATATTGCATGGAATGGCTCTTTGGTCAATCTGGATCAGCTGTTCTGGCTGTGTCCCCTCTCAGTGTCTTGCCCACCCCCAGCCTACTTCCTGGGGGTAGGGAGCAGCATGAAAAACCAAAGCAAGCTTTGATGCCATCCAGGCAGTGTTCAGTAATAGCTAAAACATTTGTGTGTGTCAACACTGCTGTAGTCACAAATCCAAACCACACCACCATATGGACTGCTATGAAGAAAGTTCACTCAATGCCAGCCAGACCCAGTACTGCTGTGGAGGAGGAGGAGTATCAAAGGGGGAGGTAAGGAACACTATCTCAGTAGCGTCACTGAACTGGGTAGGTGATACTGTAGAAATTGGCAGTATGACTAAAAGATGAGTGAAAGTTTGGTGATCTGGGCAGAAGAGTCATTGAGAAAACCAATGAAAGAAGAAAGACCAAAACCTGCATACAGTATCTTTTAGAGATGTGTATTAATGATGGCAGGGATTTGATAAACCATTTCTCAAAAGTGGAACAGCTAGTGTTACAATGCATTTCTCAGGTTGGTCATTAAGTGTCAAAGTATCTCATAATTTGTCATGTTTTATATAATTACACCTTAGGTCTTTGAACAGCAGTGACTTTAAACACAGTTATTTTGCATAGAAATGTAAAACTTGCTTTTTCTCTACATATTTTCTTTAATTACACTAGACCTATTAAAGCTGCGATTCAGGAGAAGAAACAGACATTTGAAGAATACCTGGAAGAACAGATACAACTAGAAGAGCAGCGTCTGGAGGAAACCCAGAAGTTACAGGTTAGGTTTTTTTTGTTTTTTATCTTTATAGTTCTTTATATTTTGTGACAAGATGTGGTAGCTGCTTTAGAAATGTGCAAGGAAGATTCTAGCATCAAAAGCTAACTCCAAATGCAGTATTCACATTCTTAAAAAAAACCAGTAAGCTCCAAATATTTCACTTGTTTAAGATGTCTTTAGAAATCCACTGGAAATGTACTATATAAACTCTTACTCATGTGGGGTTTATTTGAAGAAATCTTCAAACTCTATAAGGGGCTGTCTAACATTTTGTGTTTTACTTTATCTTTACTTTTTCTTTTTCTTCAGGAGACAAATGGATCAGCCATTCACAAACCAGTCATCAAACGACCCTTCCTGAAAAGAAGAGAAGGCTTAACAAGATTCACTAATGCCAAATCTAAAATTACAAAACCTGGAGAAAATGCCCTAAAACTTCACCAAAGGTCTTCAGATGACAGAAATGTTATTAAAGTGGACAGATCACAAATACAGAAGAAAACTGTGCCTCCTGGCAAAGAACTGCTTCCTGGGAACCCTTTTGCACCATCTAAAAAGTATAATCGTCCTGATAAAGCCAAGCATTGTCCTATTCAGAAGACCCTGATACTCAGGAATCACAATGGAAAAGATACCTTGCCATTAGAAACGAGAATGCAACCAGGAAAAAATCATGATGTACAGATGAAAGATTCTTTCCCATCAGAAATTAACAACAAAATAGAAAATAAAGAGAATATAGTAGAACTTATTAAGTCTAACACCAGTAAGATTGGAAACAAATTACCTGGCACAGAAAAGCCTCAGTTGTCTTACGAGCTGGCCAGTGCCTTTTCTAATTCTAAATGTCCTGTACGTCATCCTGTAAAAGATTCAGAACTGTCTTTTGAAGTTTCATTTCAGAATAAGCTGGAAAACTGGGAAAAGGAAAAAGAAAAAGAGAATCTAGAATTAGATGAATTTTTGTTTCTAGAACAAGCTGCAGATGAAATATCTTTCTCAAGTAATTCCTCATTTGTGCAGAGGATCTTGGATCAAGATCAGCAAACTTTAAAAGGCCGTAGAATGTCTTCTACCCCTATCAAGGCAAAACAGCAGCAAGTCAAGGCACTGGCTGTTGAACTTACAAATAAGATAAATAAAAAGGCAGACTGTATGATACAGGGAAATATGAATGATAGAGCAGTTATGCATACAGCCTCAGATTCAGGAACAGCTTTTAGGATGAAGGATCCATTGAATAAAACGGATGGTGTGATATTTTCAGCTTCTCCCATGACTGCAGCTCCTGATTTAAAAAGTAATCAGTGGATTGTAAATGAAGATAAGGGTGAGGGCAGTGATGATACTACTATAGATTCTGAGAGTGAATTAGAGTCCACATTAAAAAATGAAAATGAAGATGCTCAGACATCCTTTATGAGCCATAGAGAAAGTGATCTAGAATTTTTTGATTGTGGAGGTTCTGCTACAGATACCAGCAAAGAAAGCAAAAATGGAGATGCTGACTTTGGCATGTCAGACAAAGATTGCAGTGCACTGTCAAAGCAGAAGATTAGAAAAGCTTCAGACTGTCAAAGAAGTGTGTCTTGTATAAGTAGGAGTGAGTTTGAGTTTGATGATGAAAGAACATGGAGTGATCTTGATGAAAATCTTAACAGCGATTTACCTGAAAAGTATCCTAAAATACCTTTACAGATGGACTTTTCCAGTAAGAATGATACAGCTGTCCCAGAGAAAGCAATAAAGAGAAAAGTTGCCTCAAAGAGAGGAGATGAAATGTCCAAAGAGTCTGCAGTGGACAGCGATTCAAATGGACCTCCTGTATCAAACCTGATGAAGAAACTGTTCCCTTCACTGAAACCGAAACAGAAGGCAGGCTGTCATTCAGAGTGTGAAATCAAATCAAATGTGGAACAGGAGCCAGGAAGTGAGAGAACAGCAAGCGGTAGGAAATGTTGAAGATGACATATATTGCAAGTTTTTCCTTCTAACACTTTAGCTGCAACCTGACATTATACCAAAGGGTGTAAGTAGAGACTTCTACTGTAGGGAATGGCTCCGTTCTCACCTTTCATCTCCTCTCCTTGGTTGAGTGTCTGATGTCAGATCTAACAAATATGCAGCTCGCAGAATGAGCATGAGCAGTGCAAACCTGGCTTTTTTAAGGTATTTCTTTCCCCCTGGAGGCTAGTTTTCTGTCAGAGAAGCCCATTGAACTAACTTGATCTGGAGCTGCTTGATCACTGTTCCCAAATCAAGGGAAGTATCAAACACATGCCAAAAATTAAGTGGTACCTCCCTTTCCACTACCGTGCATGTTTACACCACAGCAGGGTAATGCTGTGCCCTGTTAGGTTGGCTTGTTCCCCTTATAAGGATGTGGCAGCCCTGTCTGTGTTTTCTGACATTAGTATTATATCTAAAGAATTTATGTGGAATATGGGAAACGTGGATTAATTTTTCTGCCTTACCCAAGCTGATGTCAATCATGCAGTTATAGTCTGGGGAAGGACTGCCTCTAAAGGCTCCTGTTGAAGATGTTGCGTTTATGTGAGATCATTAAAAATGCTGCTGTTCGGGGAAAGCATGGTGGCATAGCCTAGTATTTAAATCTCTTCCCTGTAAGGTGGTGAGATCTTGGTTTCATACTCTGCTGCAGTGAAGGTTTAGGATTTTGTTTAGGTTTTTGAGAAGTTCATAAGAAAGCTGCTACTTCTGCTTATTGTTTTGTGGAGAACTGATCTTGTAGGGTTGTCTGAGGATGCCTGCTAGATGTTGTTTGCAGGAAGAGGGGTAGGGTTTTTTTTACTGAGTCTCAGAGAATTTACAGGTGAACGAGGCAACTACCTACCTAGACTGCGGCTTCAGTGTTTAGGCTTTTCTTTTGCATATGCAGAAGTGGACTATTAAAACCCTGAGAGTGTTAGGTAGTGAATGAACAGGAAACTGGCACGGCAAAAAAGCCCACAAATCCTGTTGTTGGCCTCTGCAATAGCTCACACAGTGGTGATGGGTGTGAGCAGATTTTGTTGTGAGTAAAACTTGGAAAAACTTACAACTGTGAACTTTCCTGTTTGATGCTTGGCCCTTATACCTTCATCTAATTTCTCTGGATTGACATGAAGCTCTTCACATTCCATTTGCTAATATATTTAGTTCTACAAAGGTGATAGATGTATTTGAGCAAACGGCACCAAGTGCTTTGAAATGTCACTTCTGTGTTAGCCGAACAGTAGAAATGTTTCACAATACTACTCCTACCTCTAAAGCTGTACCGCTTGATTTTTAAATATATTTTTTAATTTTATTTTTTAACTGGTGTGGAATAATGGTTTACTTCAGCCTTACGGATGCTGCTTTGATAACTTGCACCTGGCTGTTCTTTGACAGGAAACACTGCTCCATCCCGGCTACTGAGAGAAAGACTCATCGAACTGGAAACCGAAATAGAGAGATTCAGAGCTGAAAACACAAGTCTGTCTAAACTCCGTGAAGAAAGAGAGCATGCATTGGCAAATATCAGGTAATTGTTAATGGGAACAATTCAAGCTAACATAGTATGTTCCAGACTATCCTAATGTCCAGGTACCAACAGCACAGGTAAATGATTGGTGTGTTTCAGTTACAGTGGAGACACAGGTCAAGAAACTGGTTGTTGCTCTATGTATGTATTAAACTGTAATTATTACTCACACACAAATGATAATATTAAGAACCCCTGCTAGTTTAATATAATATCCTTAAAGGCTATACTTGGGACAATTTGTATACTTTTGTTCCAAGTGATAACGCAGTCCTAAACTGGTCTTGTAAAACAAATCTTCATTCTATCATGACTGATGCTCTTTCTGTGGATCAGATGTTTGTGTGTACAAACTGAGACTATTTTCATTTGAACTGGGGGACATAGAAGTGGCATACGGAGCAGAATAATTATCTCTGGTGACTTAAATGTGGCACACCTATTCCTACCAAAGTCACTTTTGTTTTGTTTGGAAACAGCATCATGTTTTTTGGCTGATGTTTAATTTGTGACCTCCTGCTGTTAGCAGATTCTTTTTTTGAGGTACTTCTGGGGGCATGGCATTCTACTGCTTTGAAGAATGCTGGAAGATTTTAGTCAAAGCTTTGTTGAGTTAGGATAACTTTTGTGACTAGAAGATATAAAAATAGAAATTGTTGGACTTCAAACACTATGTGACAGTTCTTACTCTTTAAATAAGTAATACCATTTATAGCTTCAGTCTTCCTTGGCATAACATGCTGGATTGGAATCAATGACCACAAAATTCAGAGTCTTTATTTTCTTCCCTAAAATCCAGATGTGAAGTAGTTTTGGGTTTAAACAAATACTTTGTTTCATAATTACAGGAAAGAAATTGCAGACTTCCAACAGCAGAAAGCCCAAGAACTGGCTGAAATAGAAGAGTATAAGAAAAAGGAAAGGAAAAAACTGCAAAAGGAGCGTAAAGTTTTTGAAAAATATACGACAGAAGCAAGAGCAATTCCAGATAAAAAAGAACGTGATGAAATCCAGGTATAAAAATATATTATTCTTCTACTCCACGCAGGAACACGTAAATTCATTTAAAGGCAGTCAAGAGCTAAATTGTAACTTAATTGAAAGGTTGCAACTAGAACTGTACTTGAGTTTTATTCTGTCTATAAGTGTTGTACAATAAATACAGTAATCTACAATTTTCAAAGTCAATTTTGTTATTACTTCTAGGTCTTTAGGTATCAGAGATGTAAGAAACAAAATCCTTTGTTCCTTTATTGTCAGGATGTGTGGTATGACATATACAGACAAGTCGTATTAATCATCACACATGGATTTCCCTCCTCCTTCCCTGCAAATTTTCCTTATTGTAACAGATTGAAGTAATACTTGCTAAAGGGGCTAGGCAGATTCACGTGTGTCTTACGTGATTGTGTCCTCCCTGCTTTCCTGTGCCAAGATTTTTGAAGGGTCCTCTCAGGGGTAGCCTTAAAGATTTCATGTTTCTGTCTCAAGGGTATTTGTACTGGCCAATCTATGAAGTGCAAAGGATGTCAAGAGGGCAGCAAAGATGATTCCTGTGACTGAAGTTTAGCTTATAAAGTTGATAGTCTAAAGTAAATAATATGTCTTTCAGGGAAGAAAGCTTTTTCTGCTTTCCACCCTCTGCCCCATTAAGCTGGTCTTATTTTTTCCCCACTCTTGTGCTTTTTTTTTTTTTGTGTGGGTGTGCTTGTCATATAATAAAAACTGAAACTTCATAAACATGCATTTTTCTAAGGCTTTAAAACAGCAGATTGCAGAGTTACAGGAAGATTTAAAACGAAAAGAAGCAAAATGGTCAACCACCCATCGACGCCTGAAAGATCAAATAGAAGCTTTAGTAAATGAGAATATGGAGCTAAAAGAGGAAGTAAAAATTATGGAAAGGTTTCGTCTAGAAGCCTGGAAGAAAGTAGAAGCTGCTGGAAACAAGAGGAAAATAGAAAATCCTGGGATCAATCTAAAAAGGGGAGAATCTGTAAGTTACTAATCTTGGTATTTTTAAATTCATCTGTATGGATAATCTTGAGGTTTGGATCATAAACTTGGAATCCAGTAGCTACAACGTCAATGTTTACTTTTAATTTACTGATCTTGGAACTCCACGAGTGGTGACAGACACAGAATTTTGTTACTGTCACATTCTCTCCAAATGCGAATGTTCATAATGTGCAGCGTCCACTCTGTTGAGGAACTCCTCTTAGAAATTCAAAATGATGCAAGAGAACAATCATAGATGGGAATCTAACCTGTGAACGTCTGCAGCTTAAGGACCAGCCAGGCAAGCCCAGCAGTTCACCACTGTCTAAAGCATTTAGATTTCATTTTGAAACTGTAACACTTATTTTGGATTGCTTGCACCAAGTTAATGTTCTGCAGTTGTCCATAGCGAGGCAGCAGACAAGAGTTCCATAGGATAGCTTGGGCTACATCACACAAGCCCTCCGCTGACAAAGTCTCAAAAATGTACAGTTTGTGAGGAAAGCTTCTAGTAAATTTCATGTCACGTGGTGTGTAAATTTTGTTGCTATATGAACAGTTGCTATATGAACAGAAAAATTTCCTTTTAGTGTCTACCAAACAGATGGCCAAAAAGTCAAACTGCATCTCCGTTTCTTCCAGTTCAGAAGTGCACCAAGATAAATGGCAAAAGTTATTCTCAGACAAAAGGTATTAATGCTTGTCTATCAGAGAATTTATAACTCTTTAAAATTCATGTGGATTTTCACTTGTATTAAAAAGAGTGCATCACCACCTCAGAAGTAGGTAAGAGAATAGTTGGAATGGACTTGAGCATCTGGGTAAATACCTCGCAGGGTAGGGTTCTGGAGAAAATGGTGATGAGACCATTCTCAGAGTAAAAATGCTTCTGGTCATGTTCAGTGGTCTGGAGCATACCAGAAGCTGTGTTCTGTAATCCCAAATGGCATTCATCATGTGTTGGGGGCCGCGGAGCTGAACTGCAGTTATGGTCTCATGAGGGCGGAGTAGAGGGGCAGAATCCCCTCCCTTGACCTGCTGGTCATGCTCCTTTTGAATCAGCCCAGCACAGGGTTGGTTTCTGGGCTGCAAGTGCACACTGCTGGCTCATGTTGAGCTTGAATTCCTGTTTCTGCTGCACTTATGAAATGTAGGTGTCCTGTACAGTTTCACCTCATATATAACACTTAAACTGTAATTTCACTGTGCAAATTCTATTACATGTATCTGGGCAGGAAAGCTTTCTAGAACACCTGCATCAGGACCAGCTGCTAGTGACAGAAGCAACTCTGAGACAATGACAGCACCAGAAGATTCTTCTAGGACTTCGATGATAGTAAGTCCTGTATCTGGAGTTGATTTTTAAGGGGGAGGGGGAAAGCTTAAAATAACAGTTACTGATACTTAAACGAGTATCTGGAGCGTGACTGGTGAAACTGTTGACTCACCTTTTTATGTTCAACTGCACTTTTATTGTCATACAGGAAAACAGCTGTGCCGTAGTCAATGCTGTTTTACCTGTGTCTTGGAGTTGAATAATCTTTGGCTGAGGAAATAAAAATCTTGCACTCCCTTGAATTTTGCAAAATGTTTTACCTTTTGAGAGAGGAGATGTTTGTATGTGCCATGCAGGGCAACCATGCAAGAATCTTGTGATTAGTTGAATTAATTCTTACATTAGTTGCTGCAGGTAGCATTCAGGCTTTATGAAACTTCATCAGTTGTCTCATACCTTGCAAGGATGACTTCAGGCAGTTGAGCACCATGCTACAACACCCCACTGAATTCCACTTTAGTCCAGACTACAACCAATTATTCCTGAGTCTCTGTCTGTCTTACCACTTCAACTAACTAGGAGCTGCATGAAACCCAGATTGTGTTTATGCCTTCCTATACTTGTCTTTCTCCCCTGATGACCCTTGTTTCCTAAAATACCTGTCAGCTTAGGACAAAAAAGATGTATAAAGACAAAGCTTGATTTGGAGTTTATGCTTAGATTATTATTGTCATTTCAGGATGCTTCTCCTAATGAAGCTCATGTGTCACTACCATCTGGACCTGTATATACAGACACTGAAGAGATACAGAGAGAAACTGCTTATCCTGATGGAAAGGTAAAATGAGAGCTCAGCTATTTGAAATCCAGGAAGACATCTGTTGTGAAAGATGAATGAGAACGTGGCTGTGATGGCTCAATACTGACCTTTCCGTAATGTATTCATTAGGTTGAAAAGGTTTTGAAAAATGGCTGTCACCTCATATATTTCCCCAATGGGACATGGAAAAAAGTGGGTTCAGATGGGAAGACCATAACTATAACCTTCTTCAATGGGGATGTGAAGCAGGTTATGCCTGATCAAACAGTGGTATGTATCCTAAGTCTTCTGCATTTGTCTAGAAATACTTATTTATATGTACATGCATACACACATGTACAAAATCTCACTGGTTACAGTTAAATCTGAACTGTTTTCTGCAGATTTATTATTATGCTGATGCTAAGACTACACATACTACATACTCTGACGGCTTAGAGGTCCTGCAGTTTTCAAATGGACAAATAGGTAAAGAAATCATCCAACCCACCCTCAAAATTACTGTGCATATATATATGCATGTATATGTATGTATATATGCACATATCCACACCTGTATTTGTCTCAAAATACATTTCAGAGAAGCATTATCCTGATGGCAAGAAAGAGATTACCTTCCCTGATCAAACTATTAAAAACTTATTTACGGATGGGCAAGAAGAAAGTATTTTCCCAGACGGTACCATTGTTCGCATTCAGCGGTAAGCTTCACCTTTCAGGTACCCCCAGCCTGTACACTGGGAAGGAGCCATAGGGCTCCCTGACACAGGCAATATTTGGACATGTCTACTTCTACAAGTTCACATTTGAATATACTGTACTGTGAACATGTATTTACTGTGAACATGTATTTACTGTTAGAAATCTTGGGTTTTCTTTGGTAGCTTGGAGGAGGCACAAAGACAATGCCTGTGTGTATTGTCTCATTCCCTAACTTGAGAGATTTTTTTCAACTTGTACATAATTCTAATTCTAGAGAACATGTGAGAACATCACTCATCAGACCAAGCAGGTCTGACTGATGATACCTGATAACAGACAGTGCTCAAAACATTAAGTTTTAAACCTTTCTTGGACTGTTGCAGCAATAGATTTAGTGCAGAGAAAGTGCAGTTCTACTGCACTCAGTTTTGCAGAAACAGGTTTTTTGAGTATCAAACAGCTGCTATGGTATTCACAGGCTTTTTGGAAATACTGTATTTCTTAAGTTCTTCCTTCATTTAGGTTTGCATATTTAATGTTTGTTCAGAGATTAAGCTTAAGCCTATGTATAGTACAATGTTATTTAAAAAAACCCCAAACTTATTTATTTAATGCAGAGATGGAAGCAAAACTATAGAGTTCAATAATGGCCAGAGAGAACTACACACAGCACAGTTTAAGAGACGGGAGTATCCAGATGGTACTGTCAAGACTGTGTACATGAACGGACAGCAGGAAACAAAGTATGTCTCTGGGAGAGTAAGAGTAAAGGACAAGGATGGTAATATTATCATGGACACCAAGTTGTAGGTAATGTCAAAGTATTAGCACAGCAGCAAAACCAATGTACATTCCTGTAAACAAGAAGCAGAACCCCTTTAAGCTTGTTGTGTGTATATATTGTTTATAGTTTTCCTGAAACAAATAAATTTATTTTTTGGGGAGTGTTACTACATTGGAGCTTCTTCTAATATTTTTCCCATTTCTACTTTAAGAAGCAGTTCATTGATTCAGTGTTCTGTCATGTGTGGTTTAAAGGGTGGGGTTTTTTTTGTTTTTAAATCAGCTGTCAGAGAAAAAAGATAACAAAACTGCTCTAGGTCACCTTATTTTAGACATCTAAGAGGAATTTTCTCTATCCAAGGTAAAAAGCTGTGCTGTTGGAACCCTTGCTGTGGAAAAATACAGCAGGTGGCAAAATTCAAGAGTCTGGGTATCAGTTTACTTATTGCTTGACTTAAAAGAGTAAATGAATGGCAGCATCCCTCAGAGTTGATTAAAAAAAAAAAAAAAGTGTGGTTTGGTTTTTTTTTAATAAATAAAACTAAGAAACACATTTTGAAGATAAGCACATGACAGCTCTATAGCGTATTGCAACCCTGTACAGCACATGTCTGAGTCATACTAGAGTATGTACTAGAGCTGTGAAAGGATATGGGGCATTTGATCAATGTGTAGAAGTATCTGGAGGGAGGGTGTCAAGAGGATCGGGCCAGACTCTTCTTGGTGGTGCCAAGGGATAGGACAAGAGGCAATGGGTACAAACCTGTGGGATCTTGAGGGTATGAGTGTACGGGCTCAAACTGAAACACAGGAGGTTCCCTCTGAACATCAAGAAACACTTTTTTACTGTGTAGATGACTGACCATGGGAACTGGTTGCCCTGAGCGGTTGTGTAGTCTTCACTGTGCATGTTTTTTCATTGACGATCTAGACAGAATTCTCCATGAGGAGACTGAAAGGTGCTAAGTTTTAAATGTAAAGAATATACTACACTAGTACAATGGAGACATCCAAATAAACCTTACATACTATAGCAGTAAAGGAAAACAAGCTTTCACATGCATGCTGAGCAAGCTCCTGTTTATTCCAACACTTTCACGTGCACACGGCAGTTTCAGGAGTAGGAAGGAGGTGCAAGGACACCCAAAACACTTATCATAACAGAAACAAAGCCCCAGTGTGAACATGTTCCAGAACAAAGACAGTAACACTCCCCCCCTCTAAACTGTTCACTCTCTATACCAAAGTCATACTGGAGAAGTCTGTCACCAAATATGCCTGACACATAAATGAGAGTTACATCACAGTAATAGAACTATCATCTTCCCTCAAAGACATCTAACAAGACACTAGAACAAGTGTGCCCAGCATCAGCTTTTAATCTATTTCTTTACCACTATACACTAATGGCATCTACTCTTAAGAAAAAGGGTAGCATTGAACAGTACTTAAGTCTCTAAGGTCAAAAGAGATGACTGGGTTGTGAATATACAGCTTCACTATTTCAAGATTGGGAAGTGTTTGGGACATTATAAACATGAATTCGAAGAGCGCTTATTGAATAGGAGGAAAAAAGACTACTTAACAGAGTTGGCCAAGGAATTTTAAATCCATGTCCCCAGTATTCTCCGTAGACAATCACATAAAGCTTTTCATTAAAAATATTCCATGTTTGACTAGATATATGCACATCCATGCGGTATCCTGGATCTATCTGAGAGCCACTGGCACTGGACATTGAGGTCAAATGCTGAAAATAAAGAAAAACAATTAATTTTGGTAGTTTGGGCAGAGTACACTGCCACACATCAGCAACTTACCTCACTCAGTTAGTTACTGGCAGCAAAAGCTCTTTCTGTTGTATTGCCTTAGGGCTCTTTGTTTCAGTACCTGTTAGTTCTCAAAGCTACACTATGGGTGTCAGTAAGGGGTACTTAAAGAAATTCTATTTTTTTAAACAGCTTTTTATTTTATTAAAAAGAGTGGAAGTGTAGACAGAGGGGGTTTTTAAACAAATAAATTCTAGCTGTCAACATTACTGACAGTTTAGACTTCTGATCTAACACCTTTGCAATGGTATCAATATGTAGTTCATAATCACTGTACTTACATGTCACTCATCCAAATCTGCAAGTCCCATTTCTATCAGTTTCATATGAACTAGATTTTTGTCATCTTCATACAAAGAAATGGTGACCTCTGGTGCAAGAGCCTGAAAACCAGAAGTTCACAGAGTACCGACAGTTAACAGATTTAAATCTCAAGCTAACCAATAGCAGAAATTATTTTACTTGCTATACTCCCTGCCTAAATGGAACTGGGAACATACAAAGAATATTTCTGGTTTTAAGTAAAGGAAACTGATTTCAAACCAACAGGAATACTCAGAAACTTTTTGGCTGCAGTATTAAGAGCAGCACTGTAGGATTTTCTCTCTTCATCAGCATGCCTTCATGGTAAATGGTTCACAATTCTACATTATTAGGGTTCACAGTAAAACAAGTACTCAGAAATTAAGAGTGTGTTAGAATTTTAGGCTAAGCAAGAAGTAGGAGGGGGGGAAAGAAAAAAGAAGTGTTCTCACAACTATGGAAGCAGAGAGCTGTTTTCCTTCAATGCATTCTATCATAGCCCACAAAGCTTCCACGCTCCATTCTGGGGAATAAGGTATTCTTTCCACATTTCTGTCATATAAAGCAGGTTTAAATCCAGCCAACAGAGCTCGTACTGCCTGAACAGGATACTTCAGCAGGTGATAAGGTATGTGACGCAATCTAAAACAAAAATGGAATGTGTTTGCCTGCAATAATCCACCTGTCAAGCTGAATTGCCAGTATGGACATAGGGGCAGCTTAATGGTTCATGCAGTAGGTTTATGATGTGGAATCTGGGATCAGAATCCCTGCTCTACAATAACATGCCAGTGTCAGAATAAACAATTCACCAGGTAGGGCTAGGCCCTCTGAAGGAGTTCAGCACAGCAACTATCAAAAAGCAGGTCAGTATCACACAGGCCCCACACCTGCAGCCCACCAGGCACCCTGGCTCCCCATTACAACACTTGTGGAGGAGTCTCAAGTGCCTGACACAGATCTGAGCACAGGAATGCAAGAGCAAGTCACCACAGTGCAGGCTCCAAATCTGGTGCATCTGGAAAATGACACCTCCTTTGTGGTCCAAAGTGCTTCACACCCAGATATGCTTTAGACACACTGCTGGAAACAGGTACCTTAGTTTTATATTATCATCTTCTCATTCTTCTGTCTCAGACACAAGGGAATGGGGAAACTGAGCGGGAAAGTGCAACCCTGAAATAAAACACTCTTTCCTATGACCCTGTAGTCTGTGAAGCAGGGAATCTGTTCAAATCTCCATTTTGCCTCATCTTCAGCAAGGACCTGTAGGTTCCTCAATGAGTTCAAGAGCAAGTCAAGGTGATGAAGCAGTATATATAAAATGTGAAAATGCTTCCAGAGAGAAAATTCAGACAAGCTGGGGTGTTTGAGACACTTAGCTGACATCTGTGTGTCAGCACCAGGCAGAACAGGGATTTGAACTTTCATTTTCTACAGAAGCAGAACCAGTTGTGCCCCACTCACACACTCCCTTATCTTACTGCCCAGCTGTCTTCTGAGCAGACTGCAGTTGCACAGGATCAGAGGATTTGTTTGTACATCTGGAGGGCTCAACCCCTATTTTGTATAAGCTTCTTGGGTGCAAAAGCAGATATAAGCCTGAGCCTACTTTACAGGTTAAGTAACCTGAGAATCATGAACAAATTTCATATTATAATAGGCTTCTCAGAACAACCTGAGAAAGAGAAGCAGGTGCACAACCCCATACCCTGCAGACAGAAATTATTTAAATAGCCAACCAACTTTCTCTCCAACTGAAATTTAATGCTAAATTATTATATCTATAGTTATAGAAAAATAAGTAATAATAAACATAAACCACTTATTAGTATGTACATATTTTATAATGTAAGTGTATACACACATACGTATATAGATTTTACAAGCATTTTTTCCTTATGTATTTACCTGCTACTTGGGACAACTGAAAAACTACCGTAGTCAACAAACTGAACCAGGATCTTAACAGGGTCAGACTTCATAACGGAGAGGAGCTTTGCTCTATACCATAAACCATCCTGGTATTCTACAAGGCAAGGCATTTCTGTAAAAAGAAAAAAAAAAAACCTAACAACAAACCAACCACAAAACACCACAAAATATACTCACAGCGCAATACAAACTGACTGAGTTTGAAACTCCATTTTACTTTGTGACCAAGTTTTTGCATCTCTAATTCCTGCTACTATTTTGTTCTAGGTATCCTCCAATTCTCTCTGGACTCCACAATCATTAGTATGGAGTTTAAGTCAAGTTTCTCTGCCTCACAGGGCAATGATGAGAATTAACAGAAAACCACCTGGTAAAGATAGTGATCCAAACTGTTTAACATTTATACTTTTCAACTTCAACTAATCTGTATTTTTCAGTTAGTAAACAGATTGATCTGTAAGAGAATAGACAACAGTCTGGAAGACACAAGGCAGATGCTGCCTAAAACTTCAACCAGAATTTTACTAGTTGGTAGAACACCAGGTACTAGCAATAAGTGGTTTCTTCACAGAGTTTTAGACCCACATACTTCACGTTATTTCACGCACAACAACTGTGGACAAGAGAATGAAAGCCTATCTTTTCCCAAATGGAAAAGAATTAAAGTGAAGTGATGCTCTTTAGGGTTACGTAATTTCTAACTCTTGGTAACATGATTTTCTGTACGTAACTTGTGTCTCTTGAATATTTAATAGCAAGATTTTCAGTTACAGCTTCAGTGACAGTCACCTTAAGGGAAAAGTTTTATTACTGCCATACGCAATCTGAACTCAGTTCATCCACTTTAACACCATCAGAAGTGTGAGTTCTTTCCATCATTTTCCAGTGGAGCAGAATGACACAGAAGTCTCAATTTCATGAAAAGTAAAAAAAAGATATGAGTATAGTCTATCTTATGATTATAGTGTAGTGTTACTCCTTACTCACCAGAAGTTTTATTTAAAGATTCGTAGAAATACAGTTACTCTTATTCTTACAAAAGAATTTCAGGCTTTTTGCACACCCACATGAAACAACAGTGAAAATAAACACACTAACATACCTGTTTGGAAGTGTGTTAGAAGTGGAAAAGAGTTCACACTTTTATTGCACCACTTCAGGGCTTCATCAAGGCTCTCTAACCTCGAGTCACAGTTCGCATCTCCCCCTGTAGCAGGCTGCTTTATAAGGTTCTCCGAAGGATCAAGGCAAATATATACCTACCCAAAGAAAAGGCTCTCATATTACAAGTTTTTCAGATGACTCAGAATCTTCAAATTCCATCTGTGGTCAAGGATTATTAGAAGATTTCTGGTTCCCATCTTTATAAGGATCAGCACATCCTTGTTCCTCTTTCTTTCCTCAATTTATGAATAATTTCATACTTACAGATTTATTTCCCAAAAGCAGAACAGAGTCACGAATTATTAATGCCACATTTCAACATTAGAAAGTAAGAATGAAAGCAACACACATACTGGAGAATATGCCCACATAAGATTTCACAGCTGTCTCTCATTAGGATTCCTCCCTCCTGCTATTGATAAATAGTCTCACTCTGTAATATCAAACCAAAGATTAACTTTAAAGTTAATGAAAGAAGAATTTTTGAAATGGCGTTTTGTTTGCTATGCAAAGACATTCTATTCACCTATTTTATAATTGGGTCATCAGTATAATGCTGTAGGTTAGCAAAGGAAAGTTCAAACAACATGCAGAGGCAAATTAAAATCTATGTAACAGCTTCTAACTGAAATGCCTTTTTTACTTTTAAACAGAGCAATTTCAGAACATGATGATATTCTAATCGTAGTCCAAACAAATTAATGAATAGGTTACTATTTTTATTAAACTCAGCATTACAATTCACTAGCCAGGAAGAAAATTAATTGTAATTTTCTCATTTGTACACAAGATAAACTCCATCATGCAACTGCTACTTAAATCTACAGGAGTCTGAAGCAGCATCTAGTGTTCACAATTATATACCATGATCAAGAGTTCAAATCATTTGCACAAAAGGAACCAGAAAAATATTATAATGTTTCTCCTGTAAAAAAGGAAGCAGAATACATAATTTAGAAAAAGCCCTCTTCCAAGATACCTAAACACTTCCATCTTGTATTTAGTCAAAACAGTTGTATATTATAGAATCATAGAATCATTTAGGTAGGAAAAGACCTTTAAGATCACCGAGTCCAACTGTTAACCCAGCACTGCCAAGTCCACCGCTAAACCATGTCCCTTAAGCACCACATCTACAAGTCTTTTAAATACCTCCAGGGATGGTGACTCCACCACTTCCTTGGGCAACCTGTTCAATGCTTGACAAACCTTTTGGTGAAGAAATTCTTCCTAATATCCAATCTAAACCTCCCCGGCACAACTTAAGGCCATTTCCTCTTGTCCCATAGCTTGTTACTTGGGAGAAGAGACCAACACCCATCTTGCTATAACCTCCTTTCAGGCAGTTGTAGTTTTATAGCACTTTGGTACTATAAAACCTCTTATTTGGTTTACAGATTTACCAAAACAACGAACACTTGCACCAAGAATCCATTAAGAGTATGTTAGATTTTGTAACACCATCAGCTTCCCACCGCTTCCTTCTCTCCTATTTCATCATTCAACATTTAAAGTCCACGTAGGATTCTTTTATCTGATCAATGAACATTACATTCTGCCTTTTGCCTGGGAAACTACTTAGAAGGAAGCCGTGTGGGTTTACACAAAAATCAATGATCAATCATCGATCAAAGACAGTAAAATACAACTGTAACAGCCAGAAAATGTTCACATTACTGTATGTTCCAGTAATTTAATTTTTGGAGAATAAAGAAGAGGTAAGTTGTTACTGTTCCACCAACTTAAATCCAACAACCTGTTTGCTTATCATACAAGGTAAGTACCAAACTGCAGTATTCATAATTCTAAATATCCATTTTTTAGGGAAATGGCCAGTATTTATTTCTCTGCTGCTGCCCAAAAGGGTATTTCAAGTAGAGTTCATTCAGATAGTTGCTCTGCACAACCATCTGCATCAGTAACTCAGTAGCATTTTGCAACCTTACTAATACTTTTTGATATCACCTAAAATTGTTAGCCATGATTTCCTTTCACTGGCATGATGTGACTGCAATATATACAAGATGCTACAAAACGTACCTCCTTAGGGTTCACCAAGTGGGTAACTCTGACAGGGAAGGTATCTCCTGGAAGAGGTAGCAATGGTAACTTGTATGAAGGTGCAACAGGAACATCTCCAAGCAGCTCCTAGACCAAGAGAGACTTTACTCAAGCATCATATTTAGTAACAAAAGTGAAACTAGCTTTGGTATGATTTCTAGTTCAAAGGAGTTACCTAATAACAGTGTGTCCTTGATGCAAGAAATATTAATCAACATTTCCTTTCAATGCTGATTATGTTTTTAAAAAAGCCTCATCGAAAACAGAACTAGTTAACACTTTTAAACATAAAAAAGATGTACCTTTGAAGTTGCCCTAGCGTACTGACTTGCTAATTTGATTGCTGTTAATTCAAACATGCATTAAATATGGAATTCCCTTTAAAGAGAGAAAATCAAGAGAGAACAACTAGAATAATCACAGCGAAGTGGCACAGATTAATCTGAATGCTGTGCCCAATGTTCCTGCAGTTTGCCAGAGCAAGTTATCCCTTAAGAGAAAGGCAAAGGATAATTAGCCACCAGAATTACCACTCCTTCAAAAAGGTAATGGATCTTGCAAAGTACAGATACATACTGTTTCAGTAACACAGCATGCTCCAGTGTGTCTTCTTCTACAAATACATATTTTTATAGTTTGAATTCTGTACGCCATTAACTCATTTGCTTCATGACAAAATAAACCTTAGTGCATTGAATTATGCCTTTCTAAGGATGTATAGCATGTAGGTCAGCTGGACTGTAGGTCAGGAATACAGCTCCTATTCTGGCTTGTACTTCGATAGGGCAGGTAACAAATGGTACCATTTCTCTAAAATACTTTTTAATTTTTACATATGTACTTGGTAAAAAGTTTTCCTTATGCCCAGAACAAGAGAAGTGGAAGCAACCAGATAAATCTAACTGCAAAATGAAACAATAAATTCTGACCCTTTCTTCCCCCTGCATGATCTCATATAGAATACAGTACTAAAAATCATTATGTTCCTTATACTTAACAGGGAAAACAGAGTGCTTCCACTGAAAATATGTACACCTGAGATTAAGAAAAAAAAATTATCTTGACAAATGTTAGTAAAGAAAGGATGTCTAACTACATCATAGATACATACACACTAAATGCCAGATTCCTGCAAACAAATCAGGAACACTGTGACAGGCCACCTGACTACAACTGGCTTTAAATTGGACTTAAATTCCAGCTCCTTCCCAACTGAGCACTATACACAGCTGAGCTGGGTATCCTAGCTAGCTCTTGTGCGTCTCTTTGAAATAAAAACTGCATTTGCGTTTTTGTTGTTACAGACTTTCCTTATTGTCAGATTGGTTACTGCTAGATCTACCATGCTTAGGCACAGACAGTCCAGTTGTAAATACTGATACTAAAAAGATGTTCTGCCAAGCCATCTCTCGGAGTTACCTATTTCAAGCAGTTATCACTCATCCTTTCTGCCTTTGTGTCTGTTCTTTAAAAACCTAAAAAAACATTCCTTATGACATCTGTAAAGCCACAGCAGAAATGACGTACTCTTAATACATAATTTACACATCACATAATGCTGTATACTTAACAAGGCAACACAAGAGTGCTTCTCAGCAGGAAGAATTTCATCCAAACGACGTAAATGGTTAGCTGCAGTGCAGTGTGTTATGTTGTACTTCCTTCTCTACCACATGCAAAGCGTTGTTTATGAACAGCCTACATGAGCCCACCCTGTAGTGTGAGGCATTAAAGACATCTTCAGGATGATGAAGACCTGAAGACCTATCAGGATGATGACCTATCATCCTTCATCACCTTCAGGATGATGAAGACCTACCAAACTTCATCTGATGATAGCCTGGCAAGTCTCAGATTCTGTATTCCCCTGAAACAGACAAGGTATCTTAAACTTTACTCTCATATTGACAAAAGGAAAGCAGAAACGGCTTTCTATCTAGGTGTTTGCAAAATGTTTTTCCACTAGTCTTGTTGCAAACATCAGTGACAGAACAGGTCTTCTTGGTGTCAGGGATGGTGGGATTTATGACCCACACGGCTGGCCTTCCAACGCACTTCTACAGTCATCTGACAGCCCTGTCCTTTATCCAGATAAATCCTGATAAATTCCTAACAAGGAAACAGCAGCTTAGGATATCTGGTAGGTCTTTCAGTCATATAGATCATTGGTTTTAGAGGAAATTAACTGCCTGTTTAAAAGTAGGGAATGGGGACAGGAGGAGTAAGCCTTCCTCCAAGCTGAAGTGCCAAACCGCATAGCAATCTCTGGTCTAGAATTTGGCATGATGCATGCAGTAGGGCAATGCAAGATGCAGCATCTGCTCTTATCTAAACGAAAGTCCATGCAGAATCAAGAGGTGGAATTAGCCCTTTGTACACTGCTGTTTCTGCCTAAAGATTTCACTCTCTGCCTGAAAAGACAGTGCTAAAATTGCTGCTGAACAGCTCCTGGTGATGCTGAAAGTGTTCAGATGACAAGTCAGTAACATCAAGAACAACTTTGCATGAAATCTTTGCAGCATTGTCTGTTTTCGCAGATTATGAATTTAAAATCTGCAGACTTCAAGTACCTCACTGTAATGAGGCTGATATGCAATGCAGTTAAATAAAAAAGAAAAAAGTCTGTATAAGGAATTTTTGAACTGATTTTGGTTTAGATGGTTGGAAACGGTGCGTAGTCAACTGCTGTAGAAAAAATATATATAAAAATTGTTAGTTTAGCCCTAGCTCAGAATGAATAGATTAAAAACATGTGTGTTAAATGAAGCAAGGTCATAGTACCCCATGCCTGATTCTATGAGCACAAGGCAGCACCTGGCTACTCAGATATGACTCACAGTGGTAGAGAAACAAACAAAACCAACCAACCAAACCCCATCTCCCAAAGAGCCAAATAAAAAAATACCACGGTATAATGGTCTTGTATACATAGCTAAGTATGCAAGTGCATATGTTGTGTGTATACACACAAACACACGTGTGTACACATACACCCAGAATGAGATCCACTGCTGCAAGCTCACCACACCTGGGGTTCTGGTGTATTCCCCAATACCCTACTGCCTACTAGGGAATTTTCTGGCTAATGTCTAAGCTAGGATTGTTGTCATATGGAAACAAAGACCAGCTCCTAAACTCACCTGTGCAGCTCAACACAAATGCACCTCATAGACAATACTACACTCTGCAGCAAGACACAGGTGTAGTGGGCTCTGCTTCAGCAGCTTATTACCACTACTAATAGAAATACAACACTCACATAGTCCTTATCAGATTACTTACCTGAAGTTAATTAAATGAAGTTACAAAGCTATAAAATAAAAAAAAATATATAATGGCTATTCTATACATAATAATAGTATCCTTCAGTCAACACAGTGTATCAGTTGGCTTCTGAAGATGGCTGCTTAACCTCTACAGTTAAACCCAGAACTGATAATGTCTGAATGTTCTCAGAGGTACTTGCTTCCCACTTCCGCTATTCCTAAGGTTCTGTTTCTGGAACCAGCTTGAGCTCCTTTGCTCCTTTTATGGTCCACAACTGAACACCTTTGATATTAATTTTCCTACAAATTGTTCTGAACCACTTATTCCTGGAATGGATTTGCTTAATGCTACTATTCCTTGCAGAAAGCATTCCAGGCTTTATAAATGTTTCTTGCTTACAACCTTCTTACATGGTTTTATGATTATTTTATGCAATGGTTTTCCAAATTGCATTTTTATTTCAAGGGTACAACCTCATTTTAAGATCCACATTTAGTCTGGTGAAAGTTCTGTGTCATGTGGTGACTTTATGAAAATGCGGCAAGAGACCGATTTACAATTAGGTTTTCTACAGTTCCTAAGTTCTGATACACAGATTTTTCTAACTGCATCACAAGCCCACTGGGTACGTGCCAAGACTTACATCAGCACTGACAGCAGCATACTCCATATTGTAAAATGATTTTCTGAAGCAGAGACTCATGTTGGAAAGAAAAATACACTGGCGGGCTTAAACAGAATTAAGAGAAAAATACAACAAGCCCTTAGTAATTTAAATAAACCTGATCCTCGTATTTCAAGGGAAAAAAACCCAGAGAAAATACCTTTTTTTTTTTCTGTGTGCGCGTGTGTGTGTTAAGACATTGAAGTTTGGTGAAAATTTCAATCCTCCTCTAAGGAACACCAAACGGATGTCCCAGACACTTGGAATGAAAAGCCTGGGTAACTCCCTTAGGTATTACTAGGTTTATGTTGAAATACTTGATTGAATTTTTATTCCTTATCACTTTTGAGTATCTCCATACTTGGATATATTTCTATGATTAACTAATCCCTTCAAGTGATAAAAACATTACACTATTCCTACCACAAAATGTAATGGGACTTTAAACAGAAATGCAAAAATCTCTTTTCAGTAGGGAATCCAAGAACAAACTCCATGCTATTCCATACAATCTTGTCAACACATCGCATGTACACTTATACTACAGCCTTACTGCTGTTTACATCACAAAACTCTACAGAATTATAAAAAGAAACAACAATTCATCAAAGGTCACCACAAACAACTGAATAATCTTTTTAATGTCAGAATAGCGACAGCAAAAGACATGCTAACACATAAAACCACACAGATGAATCTCACCAGCTCTTTCATGTCCTGACAATCTTCAGCAACACAGTACTTCTGGTATGCCATGAAGGAAGAAAGCGACACTCCTCCAAAATACAGGCTGATAGACAATTTGCCCCATGGGTTATCTGGTAATTCCTACTTACACAAGACAAAATAAAGATTATAACAGGAATAGCATGACTGAGGTTTTAGACACAGTGACCAGGAAATTCAAACCTGTCCTTCCTATACACACCATACCCATCCATCAGAGATACAAAACCATTAAGGATGGCTATTAACACCAGTTATGACACAAGTAGGAATATATTTATTTCTGGAATGGCAGCACTGACAACTCACTCCTAACAGGGAAATATTACCCCATGTTTGCTCACTTAGCACTAAAACCTTCCCTTTTACAGTTTGTCATTAGAAATTACGCTATATGAAATCACAGGGTTTCAGACAATACAGATTATGTGTTTCTCTGTAATGTTAATATATTTATTTAAGCATGTCCATAGTTAATTATGCCAAATGTTAATAACTTGAATTTAGAAGAATGTATGTTATTGGTTGGTAGGTTGCTTCTAAAAATGACTACACATGATACAAACAAGGACCAAAAAATATTAATACTTCTAAAGGGACACATTTAAGGCCTGAAAACTATAATAGAGTAATTGGAGAAATAACTTTAGTTTTGGGTTTTGTTTCGTATAAGAAATACATCTACTGCTATACTACTTCACCTATTACTCCTAAGTTAAAAAAAAAAAAGGGAAGGAGAAAAACCCCCGAGAGAACAAAAAGCCTTGTTCCACAGCTACCATCTATGAATAAATTAAGCTACCTGAACATGTATTTCAACCTCTTCATTTGTAAGTAGTCCTTGAAGGCAGTCTACTGCATCCTGCTGCCAAAAATTTCCAATCTATTTGGTGAAAAGCAAGAAGCCCCCACACATTAAGATGCTGTCAAGTGATACTCTTACCATTCTTAACACAGAAAGAGGAAAATACATGACCATCACTGAAAAACTTATTTGAAAACACACATCATTAGTTTTGTCTAAAACAGTTTAAACATTATCTGCTATTTGGTACACTAAAACTAGCTGTGTGACTAAGCTGACCAGCAATTTTCACGTCTCGAAGTGGCTTAGAATGAGATGCTGCTTGCCAAGTCTAACCTTTACCATATGCAGAATAATGCATGTGTGCACAATTACCTGAAGCATAACCCAAAGATACAGAATTACCCCTGAAGATAAAACTTAACAGACAACAGAAAACACAGGATACTTTAAATATTTCTTTTATTCCCTGCAATATCTGTCTGTCCCCCAACCTGTAGGCTTATAAACCCACCTTTCTCAATCTATCAGTTGAACTGTTTCCAGCAGTAAAAAGGTTTTCTTTAAAAATAAGTTTAAAAGGAAGCTAGTCATTTCACAGAATCACAAACTGGTTGAGGTTGGAGAAGGGACCAACCAGGGGTCATTTAGTCCAACCTCCCTGCTCAAGCAGGGTCACCTACAGCATTTACTAAATGCACCATTCGAGTTTGAGTAAGATGTGATGATACGTGAAGATGTTATTTACATACCAATTACTAACAAAACCCCCTAGTATAATTCCCATATACTATTTAGCCTAACAGTTTCCCGCACAGCTAAGTTGAGAATGACAGAAACACTTTTGCAGGACTTGAAGATTTACAACTTTCTGGCAATTTTGCATTAAGAAATCCAGGCCTTACTTCTTGCAGCTGCTACTGGAAAATGAACTACCACTTCAGAGTATCATCCTGCCAACTACTGCAGTGTCCTGTCTCACAAAGATTTAATTCCAGTGACAGCTGGAATGGTCACTTCATAAAGCAATCTAGAAGCTCTTGATAATTGGCTCCCTGGCTGACATGACCCTCACCAGCTATTCTATGAATCCTTGTTGGCAAGAAAAAATTCTAGCAACTAGTCTCAACCTTTATATAGCTAAACAGTGTACTGATTTAAGTATCTACTGCTTCAAGTAGATAAAAACCCTCTCTGAGTTTACCATTACTCACTGGTATTGTCTTGTAGAGCTGACATGGTATGCAAAATGGAGGAATATCAGTATACAATGTAGTTGGATACAGATGACACTGAGGAATCCTCTCTATACAACCATGGTCTATGTACTGTACCTATATGAAAAGAAAAGCTTTCCTGAAATAATTCCTGGTTTTTAAGTCAACTTTTATAAGAGAAAGCATTCATTTACAGCACTCATTTCTCTAGAGGAATAAATAATAGTTTGCTGGTAAGTAGGTGATGTGACAAAATAGAAATGAAGGAAAGGATTAAAAAACTGGTATGGCAGGTAAATTCAGTCTCTAAACTTGTCTGGCAAGATACCTTAACTTTTGCGTAATAACCTACAACAGTTTAAAACTGAAAGAACTAAAAAATGTGTGAACTAGGATAGTGTCAGACATGCGAATCTACATTTAGAAAGCATGAGCAGACTCAAGAGTTTAGATAAATTTAACTCCTAGTTAGAAAACGTAGCTCTGTATTTGTGCAGCAGAAAGAATTAAAACCAGACAGCCACTACTTTGTGGGTGGGGGGAAGCTAAACCTAAGTGTTTTCAAAGCCTTCCACATATGCTAACAACAAAGAAAGAAAAAAAACCTAAAAGGGATTCCTTCCGGGTGATCAAGGGTAGTTTTTAACTTAACATTTATCATCACCACAAAAACTATGGGAAACATTGTGACGACTGAAATAAGTAGATACAATTCATTTTTAAAATAAATGCAGAAATCACGACACTCATCACACTTGATGAGCAGAATGAGCATCTGGACAAGCAGGTCAGCTGAATGAAAAAAGGTGTGATCGTAAATTTATTTTAGTCTTATTTGCCCTTTTTTCTTAACATACATGTGCATGAACATGTTCATCGTGTCCACGCACGCACAATCCCCCCTTCCCTCATATAACTGAACTTACCTGGAGTGTACTACCAGAGAGTTCTACAATTTTACCTCGATACCACATGGTATCTGATCCTCTTACAACACAAGCTTCTCCCCTTTTCCAGCAGTAGGGTTCCAGAAGACCAAGGCATTTGAACTTACTTTGTATTTCAGTCATCAATTTACTTAGTTCAATTTCTGGGCAGTGGGGGAGAATAATAAAAAATAAAAAAGATAAAACAATAAAATTCTGTAACTTATTGGTGCAAATCATTTCACTCACTAAACCCCAGCGGATTCAGGTGAAGACATGTATGAACATAAAACATACATGCTGCTCCAAAAATATTTTCTAACACTGATAGAACATGTATGTTCAATGCCTAGCATATGCAAACAAGTTTCTATTTAAAACAAGTAGTAAACTGCACTTTCAATTGTGAAACCATTAGTAATTCTGGACTACAATCTCAGAGACGAAGGGTCTACAAATTTTGCAACTGACACCTTGGCAGCGCTAATACAAAAGCCTCTCCATGAACAAGACAAAAGATTCCCAGAGACAGTGGCAGGACATCACGGAAGAACACAAACCAAACACGTGTTCAGAAGACCCTCTTCTGCTGTGCGTCAGTCTACAGCAACAACTGCAAGAACAATACAGTCTCGGGCAAATGGCGTTACTGTACTTTGAATGTCAAAGTCTTATGATATGATCTAATAGTTAAATGGACTTGTAGAGTGAAAAAAAAATGTTCTCATATATCAGATGAAAATGTACCTTTTTCAACCAGTATATACAGAAAATATTAAGAGATACAGAATTTAACACAGCACAAATAAAGAGCCCAAGGAAACTGGGTGCTTGCTCACACTAAAAGAAAAAGAAACAACCAACCCAGTAATATTTGAGAACCAGGCTAATTTCCAAGAATCTTTAGGACATCTTCATTACTCTTGGTAAAACGTATCACAATCTCAACACTATTAAAAAAAAAAAAAAAAAAAAAAAAAAAAAAAAAAAAAAAAAAAAGCACTTGCTGCTTTACCCAATACTGCCTGAAGAGGAAAGGCAAGTAACCTGCCCAGCTTAGGGTTTTTTGATTTCTTGGGAGGGTGGAAAGAGAGGAGAGCTGGTTTTGTTGGCTTTAAGGACAGGACACTGCCTCCTGGGGATCTGGGTTTCCTCTGCTGGACCTCTCCCCACTGCTGCAGAGCAAGGGGTGCACAGCCACGTACCCCTCACCCCCATGCCAAATGCCTTATCACCTTCCAACAGCAATCCTCCCAACAGGAATCTTCCAGAACTGCATTCTCATACAGAATGCATGTACTAGAACACATATCTGGTATACTCTGATATACCAAAGCTATCGGATTAACAGACATAAATGCATTTTCTTCTATGCAATCTTACCAGATGATTTGGGTATTATATAAATAGTTCCATCATGTCCAATGGAGCTTACTATAGCTTGAAAAACTTTTGCTTCAGGTATAACAGGGGATTTATATACTTCATCGATTCCTGAATGAAGCACTGAGTTGTATGTTTTGTATGGTATTTGTTCATGCTCAGAAACAGTGATGTTTTCCTCTGGAGCAGGGCTGTTTCTTGCACATACAGTTTTGGAATTGCAACTATCCAGTCGTGTGTTCTCTTGCTTTAAATGTACTTTAAGATGTTTCTTGGAGACTGAGCAAGCCACATCAGCTTTATCAGATCTAGCAGATTCAATCAAATCATATCAACATATTAACTGACAAAGAACTTGAAAAGTGAAAAAGAATGAATACAAGTGGAAAAAACACATGAAGATGGCAAATGCTTCTTAAAATACTATCAAACATCTTATCTACCAACCTGGAGAACAGAAACATGCAATGAATACAATTAATAATGTTATACTCAAGTAAGTTCACTAAATATGGCATTCTGTTGCTAAACATTCTGTAGAGGACAATTCAAATTTTTGTTTTATTTATTAGCTTATCATGATGTGGATTTGGGAGTCTGAAAGAACATAAAGAAAAGTATCCAAACCTTCTGTTTCTAGAAGCCAAACCCTTTTTAATAAGGTGTTCTGAAATATCAACCAATTCTCCTGCTTCATCCTTGCAAAGAATTTTCACAGGCAATGCACAAGCCCCATCACTTTCCTGGAAAAAAATGAGAGAGCAGGACAACATACTACAATACGTATTTCCTCTAAACTGCAGGTATATTTTTTTATTTCATTGGTACTAACTGCAAATCAGGTGTCGTTAAACAACTGATACCCACATCAGAAGACACAAAGTTTATTTAATCCATGTCACAGTTCCCCTCATTTTACCAACTGTTCTAAAGATGACATTAAAAAAAGTAACAGAACAAAACCCTGCTTCTTCCCTTAGCTGTTTTATTAGAATGAACTGCCAAACATTTGTTTTCCTCAGGCAGGAGCTTTAAACCTACTCATAAATAAAACTTTGCTCATCAGTACTTTTATTTCCAGTCACACTGTAAAACCTTACTAGCAGCTGCCAACAGACACCAAACAAATCAAACCCTCATAATATTTCATTTTTTTAACCATTACAAGAAATCAACTACCAATGATGTTCGTACACCATTGTATTTGTTCTTTCAGTTTCTGAGGCTTAAAAACTAATATAGTAGCTGCTGACATCACTCTCATCAAGAACACAGCATCTTTCTCTTCTGTCATAGAAGCTCTCAGCATGCAGTGATCCCAAAGATAAAAAATATTATTCTTCGGTAACTAAATACATGTAAGACTGTTCTTTCCACACTGTGTAGCCAAACTGCTCTAATGCTTCAGTGAATAACAAAAGCAGAAAAAAGAAAAAGCATCTTTTGCTGTAAAACAAACAGCAATCTATGCCAGTTCCACTCAGGATTTTTTGAAGAGTGAAAATATTTAGGCAGAAACAAATAAAAAAAAAACCCCAAACAAACAAAAAAACCCAAACAAAAACAAAACCCAAAAAACAGATAACCTGACAGAAATTCTACAAACACAAACCTGTACAGTAATTTTTACTTCTGCTCCAGTCAGGTAATAGGATAAACATTCACACGCTGTTGCAGTCCACTGCGTGCTTCCACCTGTTGGTCTGACAGAGAACGAATTATAATCTCCGTTAGTACAAGAGAAATTGGCATCTCCTGAGCTTAACCACAAAGCCTTCCCTTAACTGAGATTTGCATTTTTTTTGGGTGGTTTTTTTTTTTTTTTTTAACTACCTGAACTGTCAGGGAAAAGACGACAATCTGTTACAGTCAACAGTAAAAAGAAATGGTTATTTATCTCTGGATCTATGTGACAGGAAGAACAGAAAAACTAACTCCAAAACTTCTAAATGAGGAGGACTGTGAGTTCCAGAAGTGTACCTGTCTTAACAGAACGAAGAAAAATCCATACTTCATCTGGAAATTAGGCTTTTTATAGTCATTCAGGGAATGAGTATTACAAACATGGTTAGTTTTCCTTCACAGTATAGAAAGCACACAAACTAATGCATGGGAGAATATCCCAGTTCTGTTTTCTACAGTCTAGAAAAATCCTGTACATTTTCATGAGATCTGATTCATCTCAAACTGAGCCCAGGAAAAAAGCATTCAGAGAAATAAGAAAAATACCACTGGTCCAGGATTTTATAATTAATACTATGAATATTCTTTCTTTTTGTAGCACGACTTCTGCTTTACTGGTACGTAGCATAACCCTTAGAAAAAAACCCCCAACCCTTTCTAAAACTAATCACAGCCACCATCCTATTTCTTCTTTATTCAAAAAGCAAACCACTTAGATAATCTAAGATAATCAGGACTAACACAGGAAAATACTAAGTTATGTCATTATTTGTTTCTAATACTGCTAACTCAGTATAAGACAAAAGATACCTTATATCTGCCAAGGAACACTCTATTGCTAATGTCCTAATTATCTTCATACTTTCCTCAAGTTTTCTTAGGCAGCAGATATCCACTGTTGTTTCAGCTCCAGAATCATAAAGCATTACCTGTTTCAGACCAAGAAACACAATGAAACAGAAAAAAAAGCCCCTCTTAGTCGTATCTGTAACAATGGTAAACTGAAGCATGCCTGAACACGTAAACAAAATTCAAACATTATCAGCAGTCACTGAATGGTCTTACACTGAAGTCCTTCATCACACAACACAAATAACCACCACAGTGTACTCAAGAGGACAAAACACACAAATGTGCTCAAAGGGCATTAAACAACCTTACAGATGCTCTTACTTGAATAAGAAAATTTATTTTCCTGTGCTTCAGTTATGCACAGTTTATGCCTGTAGACCTAGGAACACTGAAATAGCTCCTCCTCCACCAACTGCTTTTTAGTCTGACATGGTTAAATAGCTCTTTGAGGGCTCTTAGCCTTAGAAAGCAGATGATGCAAAGCGGAAGTGTAAGAAGTCCCATTTCTGCTTCCTACGTTTGAGGCAAGTAGTTGTGATCCACTCCTGAAATGCCTCTTGTGATGCTCTTCTTTCCAAATGAGTGCAACAAAATGCATGTTTAAAGCAGCACTGTGTGAAAAGTTACTGTGGAAAGTGTTACACCTAAGCAGCACAGTGCACCACCATCTGTTTGGGGCTCAAGCAACAGCCTGATTATATGGGTTCCTGTGGTGGAGCACTCAGTTCAACTGGCTCCATCTTTTAGCAAGTATCATTGAGTTTGAATTAATGTGACAACCCTCAGGTTTACACAGCTTCTGGAATCTAAGCTGAACTGTTAGGCTATAGCTCGGGAATCTGTGCCACATTCCAAAGTGTAGTGCAAACATACACAAAGTCAACCTCATGAGCCTTCCTCAGCTCCCAGGAGCTAAAGTTCTCTGCTAAAGGCATGAAACAGTATTTATTTGCAGCAACATACAACGTAACTTAAACTCTTGATAAAAGCAAAAGGCTCCAAGAAAATATTAACACAGAAGTAAGAAGCAAAGATTTGACATTATTTTAATCAATGAATGCTTACAAACTTTAGAAATACAAGTTTGAACCCTGTTATGATGAGGTTTACCTCTGCGCTTGTTTCAGAGACAATCCTGCTTATTTGACCTCTTTGCCACTGTTTCAAATCATGTACATAAACAGCACAGTGCATTCCACTTTCCCACTTCACAACCTGGGGCTGGAATTCTTTGTAGATGGCAGCCATCTTCTCCTGTAAACTAACATTCAAAAAAAAAACCCCTACTTTTCTAGCAGTAGAATTTTATCCAGTGAATAAATGGTTTATTTAGTAAATCACTCTTCAAATAGCGTAAAGTTTTACTAACTGTTTAACATCTTACTGTAGTTTTTCTTCATGACATGTTAGAAAAACATGAAATGGAGCTCCAAAATACATGCAATCTGATTAAAATTCTGTGAACCTATCATGTTTTCTTAAACAATGGATTTAATCTGAGTGATCCTGACTCTTCTGTATAGCACTATTTGAAGATGCACTATTTTCTCGCAACAGCTTGAAAAGTGTCATGACACTGAATGTCATGACAAATTCAATGGGACTTTAGGTAGCTACAAGCAAGAAAGTAAAAAGATGAAAGAAAGGAGAAGTAAGAGGCAGGAAGTAAGCAATTTGCACTAAGCAAGGACATTTCCATTCCACTGTCTTCAAACACTATTACCTAAATGTTACCTAAATATCTGCCAAAGGAAGGTTGATACACTGTACCTAGAAATTGCCTTCAAACTTTTTTAACAGCATATTAGAATTGTGTGGAAAGAAATAACTTGATTGGAATTCTGTGACTTAGGATACCAGTATTATTTAACAATATTTCTAATGAAGGAATGGGGAGGAGAAAAGAAAGAGCAGAGAGACTTAATCTTTCTGGACAGTACTGCATTTATCAGGGCCCAATACTTACTACTTTTAAACTGATGTGAAATAGGAGTCATATCATGTACTTAATTTGAAATCACAAATATTTAATAAATCACAACATAGTGCCCATCTGTCTTTTGTTCCTATACTTTGCTCAATGAAGCAATGTAAAGTCAACAGCATTTCAGAGTACCCAGTATCAAATGCAACCCTAATCAGAGTTTGTTAGTTAGAACAAACTTCACCAGTTTGTAATAAGAATGCCTTGAGAAAAGTTCTTTGAATTTTAGTACCTTTTCAATATACTTTCCGATGACAGACATTGTACAAAAATTTTACTAGGAGACACAACATGACTAATTCTCACTTGTAGCTGTTTATTGCAAAGTAATCTGAAATCTGCTTCATCCATGGATTCCATGTCTATAGGATTTAAAGCTTCTGAGGTATCTGGAATTTCTTCTATAGGAACATTCCACACTTCATTAGGCCCTAAAGCAGTACTTTCAACATACCTGTAAAAAACATAAAATACTTAGAATGGAAAGTTTAAACACAGTTTAAACAAAGTGAAAAAAGAGCTCCGTAATCACACTTCAACATGACAGGAATCATTCCACATTATGACTGCTGAATGAAGAGTGACTCAGAAAAGCAGACCCCCTCCCTCCCCCAAGAAGACAAAACCAGTTCTAAATGCTATTTCTGAAACACTCATGATAGTAACATTTTTATTCTTCAGAAGGTATCCCTGCACGTTCTACTATCAGATGAAAGCACTATGCAATATGGCCTGCCAGCAGAAAAGCAAGCCTGACACATATGGGCTGCTGAACACTAATGTTTGTGTCTGGCTTAAAAGAATTACTAATATCATGCTTCTGGAAAGCAGTGTTGCCTCTGAGTAAAAGCAGCAACATTCAGCTTCTGTGATGTGTAAATATTCCTTTCAGAAATAAAAAATATTAACTTCAGCAAAACATGGAGCTGTTGGAGCAAGTCCAGAGGAGGGCCACGAGGATGATCAGGGGGCTGCAGCACCTCCCGTATGAAGACAGGCTGAGAGAGTTGGGGCTGTTCAGCCTGGAGAAGAGAAGGCTGCGTGGAGACCTCATAGCAGCCTTCCAGTATCTGAAGGGGACCTACAAGGATGCTGGGGAGGGACTGTTCATTAGGGACTGTAGTGGTAGGACAAGGGGTAATGGGTTTGAACTTCAACAGGGGAAGTTCAGGTTAGATATAAGAAAGAAGTTCTTTACAGTGAGGGTGGTGAGGCACTGGAGCAGGTTGCCCAATGAATTTGTGAATGCTCCGACCCTGAAGTGTTCAAGGCCAGGCTGGATAGAGCCTTGAACTACTTGGTCTAGTGGAAGGTGTCCCTGCCCCAGGCAGGGGGGTTGGAACTAGATGATCTTAAAGTCCTTTCTAACCCAAACCATTTTATGATTTTATGATTTACCTCTCTAGAATTCCCTGCGGAAACAAATATAATGCAACTGGTGCTAACAGCTAAGTAGAATACTGAATGAAGCATAGTCATAGTATTATCTTGATGAAAACTTGTTAAATTGTGTGAACTGGACAGAATAAATCCCAGCAGCAATCAAGAGTTGGCTGGTATGTATTTTGAGCCACAGCCCAGCTTAGTACAAATCTGTGCGAATTGCGACAACTAGAGATGCAGGAGATTACAGCTTGCAAAAACACCTGTTAATGCAGAAGAACTGGTTTCTTGTAAAAATCATCCACTAAAGGAAACAGCAAGCCTCAGTTTAACTGCTGGCCATTTCTGGGCCTCTGGAAGAAACTCCCTCCACTTTTCAGAGATCTACCACCCGTCTTTTCCTTCACATAAAGGAAACAAACTGCTCCGTCAGAGAGAAAATTCCACAGTGCCAAAGTATTGAATCATCCACTACATACTGCTACACAATTATTTATGCGAACCTTCCCGATGCAGGTATCTGGGAAGTGCTGGTTAAAACAGCTAACTCATAGAACCAGGGAAGAAATTAACACCATAGCTCGTAAAAACGCTCATCTTGCCAACAACTAGTGTGAACTATGAAAAGGACAGAGGTGATCAGCCACGGAGAGTTCTCCCAAGTGAAATACATTATATGTCTTACCACCACCTCTCTAGTAAGTCCCGTATAGCACTATCATTGCAGATCCATCAGAAAAAAACAATTAATTTAGAATGAACTTCAGACTCCAAGGTTTCTTCCTGGAATTCTGTATGGACTACTTCCTAAGCAAACGCAGGAGTAAGGTTACTGACATTTGCCTGTCAGCAAGTCGGCTTCGATAGAGCATTGTGCCCTCCTGCTTGTATTGTCTGTACGAGTTCAGAGCTAGCCTGGGTACCCCTCAACAGCATTAAACATGGAAGAGTCATTATACCCTAAAAGTGATTCTAAATGACCTAAAGCAGGTTTAAATTATTCACCAGTCTCTTGCCTCTTTTCGGACATCCATCTTCGCAAATGGGAAATTCAGTGAGAAAGCATGACAAACAGAGACCAGCCCGCACTGGAAAACAAAAGCCAAAAAACCCCTGCCTCCTCTCCCTACCCACCTGCAATGAAACACCATTCCAGCTAAACGACATGATGCACTGGGTGCAAATGGCAAGGTGTTGGTAGCTGGGGAGAAAGGCTGCAGGCATGACCTCTGAGGGAAGAAGGCAGCTGCTGCCCCTTGGCAGGGACAGGCCATTTCACAAAGCCCATTTAACAAAGGGCAGACAATGCCAGGGAGAGAGAGGAGAGAACAGAAGAGCAGTAACAGAGGGAACGCCAAGTTCAGAAGAGTAGAAGATATTTTGTGGGCGAAGAGGCACACTCCTGAAGGGACTGAAGCCCGTGGAGGGCCCATGCTAGAGCACAGGAACAAAAGAGCAAGAAGAAGCAGCAGGGAGAAACTGCCCTGACCCCAAGCCCCTACACTGCCCACTGCCTCACTGAAGGGACTGAACATAACCCCTGTAGGAGCAGGAGGAGAGGTGCTTAGAGTAAACTTGAGCCTGGGAAAGGGGGAGAGTAGGTGCTATGAATGTTTGCTGGTTTATGTTGCAATGCCTAATTAAATCTTTATGCTAATTAGTAATAACTTAGGTTAAATTAAGTCTGTTTTGCCTGCAACAGTACTTAGCAAGTGACTTCCCAGCCTTTATTTCAACACAGGAGTCGTCTTGCTCCTGTTTCGTGTATTTTCTCCCCAGTCCAACCGAAGGGCAAGTGAGCAAGCAACCAAAAAATCCAGTTACCAGTGTTACACAGAAACTTAGTTTGCACTTGTTTGCAGACCACAAGCAGACATCTAAGTATAGTTGCAACTCAACAAAATACCCTAGTGACAGTGACAAAAACAATTCAGCTTTTCAGTTTAAATAAAGCTGCTTAACTTTACAAAAATCTTACTAAAAATTGTAACCAGTAAAAGAAACTGTTACTAGGACTTACTAGTATTTCTGGCTAAGAGATGAAAATGCACTTATTTGCCTCCTTCTGAAAAAAGCAAATTCAGGGATTCCCTTTTGGAATAAAAAAAATTTCTATTTAACAATCTTTTTATTTTCCTTAGGATTCAAAAATTACGAATGAAAGCAAAATTATTGCTTTTCATGAATACAACCCATGAGTTCTCATTTTAAAAAGTCAAAAGATTAAATGCAGCAGTGCTATCTGCTTATCAGCCTCATCTCCCCCAGCAGGCTTCCCAACAATTCTGTCTGTTACTGTCATAGCTGGTTATCCAGAGTATTTGTTTTCCAGTAGCAGATGTTCCAAAGAGATGTCTTATCTCAGGTGCAAGTTAAACACACAAAAGTGCTATTTCTTGTCTTACTACAAGGGAATGGGAACCTTAATGATAAGCAGTTTAGGAAGATCTGGCACTTAAGTACACTGCAAGTATGATACAAACATTTAATCTCCAGTTCTTGAATCAATTACAATTTCAATACATTATGTTAGTCGAGATTTAGTTTGAGAATTCAACTATGCCAAACTGCAGAGTTACATGCATACTCTGTAACATATGTCAGTTAATGAATGTGATTTGTAATGAATTTATCACAAATGCGGTAAATTCCAGCCACTGGAGGTGACATACTAAAGACAGTAATTTTGTTATGCAAATTCAGTATTTCCAAATACTTTCAGTTATGCACAGTGTATTTACCCAGGTATGTTGGATGCTAGGTCTTCTTTAACTAGCTGGCAGTTAATACTAAATCTTCTTCCATGAACAGCAGAGGAGTCAAAAAGTTCAACAGATAAGATGTTATTATTTAAAATTTCTGTGGATGAATAATATAATAAGTGCTGATCAATGACAGTAAAAAGAGAATTTATGGTTTTGAAGACATGGCAAGTGGTACTGAAAGACAGAATTTTGTAAGATTACATTTGATTTATAAAAGAATTGTTTCTGAACATCAACAATACGCAGAGGCTTAGCGTGGCCCATATCTTTAAAATTAACTTAAAGTACACCAATAATTACATATATGGTTTCCAAACCACCATTCCACAGGCGGTGAAAAATAACTAGCTGCATATTAACAATAAATGGTATTGTATTGAGAAGAATCCTGCTAAGGCATATATGTGTCATCTGAAATCCCTCCCCCGCCATGTTTTAGACCAGCAGTGATCACACTCCCAGCTACCAATAGTTAAGAAGAGTCAAGGATAGCTAGTGCTTTCGGAAACAAGCCCATCTTGATAACTAGGATACTTTCATCACTTAATGCTGGTGTGGTCCGTAAGAGAAGACATAAACAGAGCTTTTGTCAGTTTTATCTGTTATGTCTCTTCCAATTAGTTCACATTCAGATATTCTCACTCCAGGCTACCTGTTGCAACTATGAACATAAGCATTTCAAGTAAATAGTATTTAAAAGCCCATGTTTCTACATTCCAGCCATTTTAATAATAAATAAATTAATACACACTTGACAACTTACCAACAACTGAACACACTGTAAGTTTATCTTCAGTCATTTCTTCAAATCTTTCCTTAGCTTCTCTGCTCCACTCATTTGCCCCTTTATAAGGCTCAATGTAAGCCAGCCTGCACCTGATTGCCTAAAGAATAACTCAAATTATGTATCTACCATCGCACATCAAGACCATCTCACTACAGCCAAATCACAGCCTTCGCTTTGCACTCATGCAGGACAAGACGACAGCATGACAAGGTTCTACATTACCACTGCTTGATTTCAGATGACACTGCCCGGCACCTGAGCGTGAACCTCAAATTCAGATACATTCTTGCTGAAATAGAAAGGCCTTACTTCTCCTTGCCTCCCTTTATGGTTAGACATAGAATTGGTACAGAGATCAGCACAGATTACTACAGAGAGTGATGAAGCAAGCCTTCATCCCGTTTTGTTTATGATGTAATAATCTAAACTGGGGCATCCAATATCAACATCGTAATACCATTGTAGAAGTCTGAATGACTAAACACAGAGACACCATAGCTCCTATATCAGAAAATTCCTGCCAGATTTGACAGGTATTAATTGGGAGGCATAAAAAAGAAAGAGACACAAAGGAAACCAGATGAGATGAAGTACTTTGATTACAGAATTTTTGTTTAGCATTTTTATTGCAAACTATGCTAACTACACTATGACTTAATTTTAAATTAATTGTGAATGTCATTGTTTCCTCCTTCTTGTTTATTGCACTGAAGGAGAGTAACACGGGTGAGGGAAAAAGAGAAAATAAAGACAATAGAAATAAGAATGTTCTGTGCAGATTTCTTAGGTCACACGTAGTCAGAAATATGAAAATAAAGACTGACAGGTTAAATAACCATTAAAAGAAAGATCTGTGGATGACAAAACCAACACTACATTAAGCATTGCTTATTCCAGGCTTCGCCAAGATTTCTGCACCATCCAAGTTCATTAAAATGCCTGCAAACTGTGTTAACGGGCTGAAGAAAGTGCAACTTTTATTCTAACTGCCTAATTCAAATCCCTTAAACAACCAACTCAGATTTAGGGCAATGTTCTTTAGCCCCTTCTCCGTTAAGTTCAAAGTGAAGAGGCCTAGTGGCATGTGCTCAAGAGCTGACAACCTCCTAACAGATTTTTTCTAAGGATTTATATTTGGTTAATAACAATCAATCAATTGGAAAATGGGATTAACACACGGCAAAAATCCCAACACCCTTATTCAATCTATTAGCTGCTCTGATGTGAAGCATTAAGACACTGCAAAAGCAAGAACATTTTGCCATTTTCAGAATGTTTCCTCTTCCTTGCTGTCAAAAAAGGCACAATTATTTTGGCTGAAACTTTCTCCGGTTATTGCGCAAAATAAACAATTAAATCCTACTTTCAGTAGATACTGGCCAATCTTAGATACAACAATCACTACTTCTGCTGCCTACAATTGGTTAAAACCCCTCTATAAAATATAGGAAGTTTTAAAGTTTAGTATAATTATGATTGGTAACCAGAACCATCAAATAAACAGCTGAAGGAAAATAATTATTTCCTACTTATGTGCATTTTTTATTTGACAGAATACTTTGCCATTGCCTTCCCCACTCATTTTTTCTCCTTGTCAAAAGAGGGAAACTCCTACAGTACCTAAAGTTAGGAAAACACCAAACTTTAAGTGCCATAAACCAAACAAAAATGTTTTGTGCTCAGTTGATTTTTTTTTTTTTTTAAAGACTATTATTAGATTATCATTTGAAAGTGGAAAAATGTAAAAATTACTTTGGCTTTTGGAGTAAAAGAAGGTATCTGAATTAAACACACATACACACACACGCACACACACACACAATGTATACGTACCTCCCCACAAGCTAACATTAGATTTCATTTAAAACTTAATTACATAATGTGCACCCAAAATATGTTAGATCAGTCACATAATAAACCCATGTGAAAAGGAACTTGCTTAACCTTTTATTTACTTCAGAATGTTAACAGTCCTCTCCTTCCCCTTCCATGCATTGAGATTCCATTAATTCCAAGTATTTAATCTGGGCAAGCACTAATTTACCTTTTCTGGAAAGCTCAGAAACTCCTTTTTCACTCTGCGTATGTCTTTACGAGTTAAGTTAGCAACGTTGCCATAGTCAACATACTTCACTGTAACTTCTTGATGACTTGGCAGCCCTTCAGGGAAAACAACCCAAGTTATTAAACCAAAAAATGGAGTACCTGATGCAGGTTAAACTACCAGAATTTCAGAGCAAAAGTCCACATTTACACCATAAAATATCACATTTTCAGATGTTCTATAACCCAATTAAAAAACTATATCCTTTAAGAGCCAGCTCTTTTGGGTTCCTGAAATGACAGTTAGCATTTTGGTGCCCTTCCATCTAATGACTTTATCAGACACTGGCACATTAAATACAGGCCAAGTAGACATGGAAGGACACAGGCATGCTACACTGCCCATACAGGCAACAGAGAGGTCAGCACAAGTACGCTCCCTGTCCTGTTCGAAATTATTATGGAGAATTATTAACCTGCATTAGTTACAACAGAGCTTGGCTATAATAGATAAATCTATAGTTTAAATTAGATGAAACATTATTTAAAATAATTATAATAGAATTTCAATAATATGTAGAAAATTAAGTATATTGCTTCTATTTGGAAAAAACAAATAAAAAAATGTATAAAACACTCCATTAATAGCAAAAGAATATAACATGAATTAGTACTAATGACTTTATGCATTTACCTGGTAGTCTATGAATGCCTAGTAAAAATAATGCCTGTTTGCCACTATTCATATCCAGTGTGTGACTCTGATCTAGTATCACATCTGATTTTGCAACCTAGCATTAGAGTGAAAGAATCAGTACTTCACCAATAATCTGTGCTCTGTACCAATTCCCATCTTCCTGTCTTGCAACACAGGCTTGTCCTTCAACTGGGCAGGTAATTTGCATGTTTTTCCTATAGCCACGTTTATATACCTCCTGAATTTTCTTTGAAAGGGCTAAAAAATCCAGACTCTCTTTCTAAAATAAGAAAAACAAAACATACATACACACCAGATGTTCTTTTTTTGTTAAGGGTATCTTTGCTCTTTTAAGGGACACTTTCTCTCTAGTAGTGTACTTTCTAGTCTTTCCCCCAAACAGTGGTTATGAATATGTGAATTAAAAAGCCTAAGAAATGTTGAGTATTGTCCTGTTCAATCACCACTGTGAACAGTAAAACACTACATGCTCATATAGGAATTAACCATGTAACATAAGCCAAATGTTAACTTCCTGTAATTTTAAGAATTCATGGAAATAATCTAGGATTAATTAGGATTGTAGGAATTAATCTCATCTATTAATTCTACAAATCCTAAAACTAGTAACAAGCGACATAAGTTAATGGAAATTGTAGCTTATTTAATGTGGAATACAAGTAGCTCAACATTAAAATATTTGTTCAGAATTTTATTTAAATAGACCTTATTTCTAAACTTACCAACTGGAGATAGAAATCACTGGGACTATTAATGTGACAAACTATGACAAAGACGCCTTCACTTTCTTGTGGAAGCTTAGGTGGACTATACTTCAAGATGGCATTATCTTCTAACTGACTGGGAAGCTGAGATCTAAACCTACGGAGAAAAAAAAAAAAAATAAAAAATTCTGAATAAATTCTGTCAAAATTAACTGAGAAGGAACCTTTTTATATTCAAATGTCAAGTTTCCATAAAAAAAACCCCACAAAATGGTCTTATAAAAATAGCTTAATTCACATTTGTATGAATAGCTTCAACTTTCCTTCTCACAGTTGGTGCAGCCAATTCTTCGCAATGCTTCTCCCATCACATGAAACGTATGAAGGATGCTATAAAGTAAAATGCTAGAATCCACTAGCAAAACCCCTTTTTTTAGACTTCCTTTTCCTCACTTATGAGAAAAAGCAATTACCTGAGGAACACAGATGCAGTAAAAAAAATCATCTCACACTGTTCTCACCACAACTAGTTATTGTCAAACATAAACAAAGACTTTTCTCTGTGTGCAGCAAAATGAACTATAATTTCCTACAGATTTGCACGCTGCACCCCTGTACCCAAACACCAAAACACTCATGCTGTTCTCCATCTCCTGCCTCCTCCACCAGTCCCTCCAAAGCAGCTCTCCTCTGTCCTAATGCCAACATCAAATTACCCTTATGCCCTGTGGTTGTTTCTCCTGTTTCTTGTGCTACATGCATCGCATCACATGGCTGGTTCTGATGTGGTGACTAACCTGCCACTGCCAACCATCCAAATTAAACATATACAAGGCTGATTTCTTTATGTTTTTTGTCCATGGTAGACAGTCAGGGCTTCTCCTTTTACCCCCTTGTTATTCAAACTTGCACAGAAAAATAAATGTGGTCATATTCTAAAATAAGATTATCTAAATAAAACCCTGACTAGTGCACAAGACTATACCACGCTGCTTATTAGTGCAGGTGAAAAAAGGAAATCAACAGGTATTGCTGAAGATTAATACATTAACATATCAGACACCCAAAACCAACTTGCTTGGTAAACTTCACAAGTATTATGCTGTTATAATTTATGGCATAAAAGTATAGACTAAAGAAAAACACATACCTTGCCAAATCTAAAAAAACTAATGCATCCTTGAGAGACAATGGCATGTTACTGCATATGTTATTAAATGGAGGTTTTTTCAAATCCACAATGAGAACACCATCCTCTTCTCTAAATATGGTCATTAAAACTGTTTTGTTATTTACCATTCCTAAAAACGTTGTCTTTGCTTTCTCTCCCCAACCTTCACTCTGTGTTAGGAAGAAATAAAAAGTTACTGAAGATGTCAGAGAATGTTAGAACAAAAAATACAAATAGTAATAAAAATAAGCAAGGAAGGGAGCACAGACACATGTGAACAGATGAAACACTGAACAGTTAAGACTGTCTAATCCATAGCCCGGACAGCACTAAACACTAATGTTCCGTGATGGATTTGCAAGTTTTTTTAACCGTACAGAACTGAGTCAGATCAAAAGGGTGCAGTTTTCAGCACACTCCTTTGAAAGTTTTGAGATTTCATCCCCTCTGATTGTTCTGATAAAACAGAATTATCATGAGCTGTTTAATGTCATACTTGCGCTTCTGCTCTCCAAGTTTGTTTCAAAGTCTATTCTTATCTTTTTGTGTCTTTCTACAAATGTATAACATGGTTTGGTCAATTAATACATTCCCCCTCTCCACAACATCCTCGACATTTTATCTACCTTGAGAAAGCCCGTCTGAATTTATTTCTCTTGGATCAAGTTAACGCATTTCTCATTTGATACTGCAAATCTGTGCTTTTTAGGTGTGACAGCACATAGAAGGAAGGGTTTTTACCCACACCTGTGAAAACTGTTTCTGATCCTTCCTATTTAAAAACTATCTCAGACAACATCAGACTGGTAAAGAAAACTCACAAAACCAACCAGCAGTTATACAGTCAGAAATGCACAGCTGCTTTGGACATAATTAATTCCCATGTGAATGTGGCAAAAATAAAGAGAGCCTAATAGATAAGTGAGTACTAAAGAAAATAATCCTGCAAGATACGTCACTTTTCTAAGGGAATAAAGGCTGACAGTACTTTATTTGTTGTTACACTGAAAGAAAACAAGTAACACTTTTCAATAGGGGGAAAAAAAAAAAATAATTAAAAGTTACAAAGGACAATCCCTGAAAAGATTCTCTCAAAAATTCTGAAGCCTTTTTTTCTGTTTGGGTGGTTTTTAAAAGTTATTAGACAGCCATGAAATACCAGTTCTTTGTTTTTAAATTCCACAAAAGAACATGTCTAGAGTAAGAGCAGTGAGATTCAAGCCTGAAGTATGTATTTGTAAACCTAGAGGCTTTTCAAGACAGACTGCTATAAGCTCATTTCCTTTGCAATGGAAGTATGCAACCCATCTTTTTAGAAGAGATGATTTAACTTTTTCTTTTAAATAAAATATACCCTGTACTCCTCTCGAACTTCCTTCTGTTTATACTGGAACAAGATCAATGTAAATTATGTATTTAAGTTCTTCAGTGTAAGTCTTTGGAGGAAAAGAAAATATCCTGAAATAGTACAAGCAGCTTTTACTTACTGAATTTTTGGGAACAACATCCTTCAATGAACACCGTACTGCTAAAGGAGGAACAGCTGCAAGTTCTGCCTCAATATTCTGATCAGGCTTCCTTATAAACAAACTAATGTCATCTGTTTCAATAGTCTGGAGAGTAGCAGGTTTCGGCCTTCCAGCAGGAACATATCTATTGTCAACAGGAATAGAAGCAGCGCTAGCCTAAAAGTAAAAAAAAAAAAAAAAAAAAAAAAAAAAAAAAAAAAAAAAAAAAAAAAACCACAAACCAAAAAACGCCCCAAACCAAACCCCAGACTCAAAATAGAGGTCATTATTACAGTAACTGGCATAATGTCATGTCATTGAAACAAAATTAAAAAGTCTCAATGAAATGCCTTTTTTTTTTTTTTTTTAACATTGAGTACTCGTGTTCTCTTTTTCAGTGCAAGTCTAAGTTAAATATTTTAATGTGCGAAGGCTTGTACAGTCGGGTACTTACATATGTTGCCACATTCCTGTGAGAAATACGTATGCACAGAATGTTAGTGTCATTTGGATATCTGATTATCTGCTTGTGTGAAGCTGATGGAGGACTTCTTAGTAATAATGATCCTCCTGATCAACAAAAGCCAAGGACAACAACTGCAGACAAAAAACTTCCTCTGTAAACATACCCTGAGAAAATTAGAACTATAGAGTTCCCAAAATCAATCAGGAATACTTCCAGCAGTGCAATATCACAAACTTTGTATCTTATTGGACCACAAGGCTCCCTCTCATTTTCACTTTTTAGGGGAATTACATCAGTGATGGTTCCACGGCACCACATTCCAGCTTCCTTACTCTTAATAAAAGTTCTACCACCTACACAGAAGCAAATAAAAAAAGAAAAACAAAATTCAATATGTGAAGATATTTCATACTGGAACTATTATTACAGTTCTGCATAATGTTCCATTGTTGCCCCTCTTCCACAGAGGGAGTAAAAGGGCTACTGCTAAAATAAGCACACAAAAGACATTAGAAACCTTACCTTGACAGCCACCAGAAGTGTTCTCCCCACACTCATTTACGCAATGTCTGTAAAGCTAGGAGGTGTCTGCCTTTTATTAAGAAGCAATTTCTGGGAAACTTTGTGTACCTCTTAGTAGTGGCAAAAACCCACTGAAGTTTAGAGCTATTACATACTTCCTATCACATTTCTAAACATCTTCTAGAAGCGAGTAACAGTCAACATGTGGGCTAGAAAAGAATTTAAATTATTTAGCAATGTATTACTGTCTTTCATTTTTACTTTGAGAATAGTTTCTATCCAGTTAGTGAACTTCAAGGGAATGTTGCTTGCATGAGAGAAAGCTAATTTACTGAAATAAGGAAAGAGCCCCCCCCCCACGGCAAGGGGGTTTGAACTAGATAATGTTTAGGACCCCTTCCAACTCAAACCATTTTACGATTCTAATGTAACCCTTTAGAAATTAATAATTTACCTAGTTCCAAAACATCTGAAGGCAAGATACGTGAACTCTTATCACAGTAGTTTTTCAATTTCTTCTCCAAAACCCCTGCTTCCCTCTTCTGTGAGTACCTCTGAACATAGAAGTGGCATGGATTTATAACATGGGTTACAAACACTAGTTCTGTCAAACCTGAGTAGGACACAAAACAGATATCAAACACTCTCGAAGTGACTCCAACAGATATTATCAGACATGAGATTAGGTTTATATTGCATTAATCATGATAACATTACCTCAAATAACTCTTAATCTGACAAGTTTGCTCACACTTGTTTCAAACTAGTTATCATGTTTTTTTTCTGATTAAATCTGCTTTTTTAAACTACCTCCCTTATGCTACACTGCAAACCAAAAAGCTCTCTCACTGCTTGCAAAGTGGTAGCCTGAATTTAAGCAGGCAATTCAGAGTTCGTATTCCCTCTATTTAACAGAGAAATAGGAAGCTTCTAGAAAGCAAATTTGAGAGATTAAGACACCTACCTTTAGGAACGGGTAAGCCAGGCACTTTTGTATAGTTATTCAGTGTAATGCATGAAGACCTAAAGCCAGCCAAGAGATGACCCTGCATAAGGCAGTACCTCTTACTAAGCATCCAAACCCTTTGTACTGCAGGTACCTCCCTTAATTTTGGATCAAAAATATAGGTTTCTCATTCTGCAGCTACTCACCAAAGCTGCTGGATAGGACAGACGGTTTTAGAAGCCCAGCAACTCAATTCCGACAAGAGTAGCAAAAGCCTCCTGCAAAGAGTGGATAGCATCATCTAGATCCAATGCCATCTTCATGACTGATCAGGGCACAGCAGCCAGATTTGCAGCATTCTAGAGCTCTGCCATCTCTGTGCCCATCTCTTGAGCTACAGCTAATTGTGGGCAAAACACAGTACAAAGAACCTGGCATCTGAAACATTCTGACCACATACACAGGACTGTGCTTGGAAGTTCAGGAAATGCAGTGTCCAGAAAAAAATGTAAGATTACTCTTTGGCATTTCCAGTGGAAAATACAGTATCTGAGTAAAATGTCTGAATGACTTGAAAGCTTTCACCTATAGGTACACTAACTCTTCTGGATCACTCCTGGTCACCATGTGAATGACGTGACGAGCCGACTAGCTTAAGTAGACCAGGAAAAGCATGTATTAATAGTCACTTCACTAGATCAGCAGAGGCTGATACCTCCAGCCAAAAAAAGTAACAGGAACTAGGCAAGTTCTGGATCACTGAATGTCTTTAAGCTGTTTGAGTATGTTCCTTTAACTAAATGCAAACAAAAAAATCCCAACAAACCGCAGCTGCCTGAAAAGGATTTGAAAAATTTACCAAATATTTGTCTGATAACTAACCCTACTAGCAGGACAGAATGAAAAACTCATTACATCAAACTTCAAATTATGCTTCCCATAATCCAAAAAGTTCCAGTATTGCACAAAATACATATTTTAGCATATTACTGATAAAATCAATTGGGTAACTCTGTGATCATTTAATCTCTTAAAATTTTGTTCTCCTAGTATACATGTGAGAAATACTCTAATTTAAGAGTCTGGTAAGGCTCAAACATCACACAACTGATAGCTGTGAGGTGTTTTCTCCATGTTAATTCTTTTTTGTCTAATACAGGGTGAGCACACGCTACACTAACTTCAGTATGGGCATCTGGAGAATTTCTATGCTAACACCTTATTTCCAAAGAATTTGTTATGGACTTAAACTGCTCAACTTCCCTAACACTGTCAAGCAAGTCTCATTAAGAGCAGCCAGTGAATTCTCAAGTTACTGGACTAGAAATTGTCAGGGGAAAAGCATATTTACATGACTCTCAGGTTAAAAAAACCCCCAACCAACAAATAATGAAAAAAGGCAGTTTCTTCAATCTTTTTTCTTCACTGCAACTACTTTATGTCCTAGAGTAAGGCACATCTTTTCCCAGCTGTTCTTCTATGTCAGCTTCTTAGGTCAGTTTCTTCTTTCCCAATACTGCAACCTCTACTCTTCCACTTTTATTATATTTACACTCAACAATCAGAGCTTGGAGCACCACACGAACTGTGCCTACAGAATTTTTGAATGAAGTAACTTATTTCCTCAATTTATCTGTTCACTCATAATTCACAAAACCAAACGGAGATGAAGGGAGGACAACAGTTCAAAATTCAGTATATGAACTACCAACCTAAGAAATGGGTCCCACTGTTCACAGCTGACACTGCTACCATTATGTCAAATATCTGCCAGGTATTGAGAAGCTCTGCCAGGGCTGAGTTCCTCAAAGTTGCTTGGCACTTCCTGTACTGCATCTTCCAACTAAGTGGTTTCATAGTAAATCTTAAAAGACAGTATTGTCTTTACATGAAAGCAGATCAGGGAGTACTTTCGCAGAGGAAAACTGCTTGTGCTAAGAATAACACCTGTACTGCAAACATGTCCCAGACTAGTTTTAACTGTAATGAGATCATGTACTCAAAGACTGCTATTACATGCGAGTAAATACATGCTAACTAAGGATGGTCAGGTCTGCTTCCTAGTACATTCCTGATCCCAACTAGAATGCTAATATATGTGCCCAACTCTTCAACAAATTCCAGTATCTGCTTTCACTACTTAAGATGATGGGTCCCTTCTATTAAACTCAACCATTTACCAGATAGGAAAACCACTAACCAGCTTTGTGTTGAAAAGGTGTTTCTGTCTCAGAGAGTTTCTTCCTCTGTTCATCAGCACAACATTCTGTGGGAAACGCTGTTTATTATTTTAGAAGAAAAGTGCAATGTATTTATACATAGGTAGTAATGCAGCAAACATAGTAAAGAGAAATTACATGTATTGTAAGGGTACTCCAACAGCAAAAATTCTATCTGGTGTGACTGAACAGAGGCACACAGTGACTATCTGCACATGGCCAGCCCAGATGGTAATTCCCAGATTACAGAACTGTCATTAAAATTTTTAGATTCAAGACATGCAAAACTCATGTAACATCGTAGTTTGAAGGAATTTTGTTCCAGTTAAGAGTTTTGTGAAGTCCACTGGGATTCTGAAATATACTGTTTTAGACAGTTGTGCCCAGGCTCTGAAATTTACTCCACCCTGATCACAGCTATGTTACCACAATCACTCTTACACACCACCCCTACCCTCTCTCATCCTCCTCAAGCATTACTAATGATAGACATTTTCTAGGTATGTTGTGGACATAGAAAACTCTGAAGTTAAGCATCTTAATTACACTGTGAGACATATCCATCTATTCCTCCCCATGCCATTACCTCATTGGCATTCCCATATTCCAGTTTGTTCCTAATGCCTTCAGCCCTAACCCTGAGCATCTCCTGGACACCTGCTTAGTGGGCTCTGCTGGACTCACTCCAAGGTAACAGTGCTGCAGGGTCCAAAACTGGGCACGGTACTCCACATTAAGTCTCACAAGAGCCTAACAGAGGGAAGAATCCCTTCCTGGACCTGTTAGCTACACTCTTACTCATACAGTCCAGGCAGTATCTGACAAACTGAAGAAGCTAAGTTATTGATAGTTCGAGTAGAACAACGCCCTGGGAGAAGATTCAGGAAGCCAAAGAACTGCCAGAAAAAGCATTCTCCAGCCAGTGTCAGAAACCAAGATAGACTGTAATAATTAAGAGTCAAAGAGAATCATCCAGGCAAACACAGGAATTTATGACACCTCTTTGAGCAAACTTGTGAGAGAGTTTTCAGTAAGCTAAGCTGGAAGAGGGCAAAAAAGAAATTACACTAGCTCAAAGGATGATGAAGTGAAACACAGGCACCATTAAAGAATGGTGATTAAAGAAATGATAAGCCAGGTATAACTACAAACACACACCACCATATAAACCACATAAATAACATCATGCTCAAGAATGGAACATTGAATGCATCCAGTATTAAAGTATTAAATATATATATAAAGAAAGTATTAAAAACTTACTTTCCAGGTCATCTTCAAATATTTCTTCTATTATGACATCAGGGCTGGATGGAGTCTTGGGTAGAGCAGGAATACTCTGCTCATGTATCATAGGAAGTGTTTCTTCTGATTGAGTATTTCCCACTTCTTTGTGAACACTGAGTTTATTTGCAAGAGCCTTTATTTTACTTTTTCTGTTACATGCTGAAAAAATGTTCGGTACAGAGGACTGACTATCGCAGTCTGACATTTCTTCTTTGTCATCAAGGATATGAGAGTGTTGTCCATTATCTTCACTGTATTTGGGAAAATATTTATTTGGAGACAAATTAAGATAATCCAGTTTGTTTTCCAAAAAGCATATAAGTCAACGCAGAAGTTTTATTAAGAACACATCACCATGTTAAGAAAACACCTCATAAGTGCTGGTTGAAATAAACTGTGTTAAATATTTGAACACCAAGACAACAAAACCAGTAATATGATTCTGAAACCTAAAAACGATTGGCACAGAAATGACACATTCTTGGTCATAGCTCAATACAAGAGCTACCCTTGCTGAAATGATCAGAGACCACAGGCACAAATACAAACTATTTGAAAGAAATGTTAATGTGACAGATAGTTCACATTAAAACCACAAGGGATGTCAGACGCTTTTGCACAGTTCCTCATCACTGTTATCTGCAGGATTTTCAAATATTACAGTATGCAAATAAGCCTTTTTTAACATGACCAGTGCTAACTACAACAGCCCTAACAGCAACTCCAGTCTAGTTTCTCAAGTTTTAGTTTCTTTAAAGACTCCAGGAAAAAATAAATAAAGGGACTAATAATTGTAATTTTTAAATGTTAGGTTTTTTCACCTGAAGTAATTTTTTTTGGCAATTGACACAAACGGTATTTAGACTGTGAAGTGGAAAGACTGTAAATCTCAGTATTTTCTGTTGATTTTAGAGATTAATTTACACTTACAGGTTTTCATATGCTGAAATGATAAACATCTCTAGTACACGTACTATGAACATGCAGACAGGGTGCTCAGGGATGCGGTTTAGTGATTCACTTGGCAGTGTTATGTTTGTGGTTGGACTCAATGATCTTAAAGGTCTTTTCCAAACAAAACAGTTTTATGACTGTACCATTCAATACCAGCCAAAGCTGAAAAGCATACAGCATAACAAAATTTTGATAACTTAAGTGATACAGTGAAATGTAGCTGGGTGAAACACAAGTAAAACTTGACAGAACTGAAACACTGAGTTAACTGGAACACTGAAAAAGAAAAGCAACTGAAGTTTTGCCTTGTTTCATTAAATTCTTAGAAACCTGCAAGTATATACAGACATTTTTTTCTTTTTAATCTCCAATAAACATTTAACCACTACAAGAACAGAAAAATTATTGTATATATATTTTTTATTAAAAAAAAATACTTACTGCCCTGTTGTTCCCCATTCAATCCTGCCCAAATTTTTTAACAAAGATGTAATCTCATCAGTGTTCAGGAAGAATCTTGAGAGAAGAAACATTACAGAAGATGAAATGAATACCTAAATCACTCTGACAGTTTGCGATGTATGGTATTTCTCAGCACACTATTAATGGAGAGGCAAAATAAGAGATAAATTACCTACTCCATTTTCATTCTTCCACTCATATTAACAACAGATTTAGTTGCTCATTTATCTTCACATTCATATTTACAACACTCTCTTGCCTTTTGCTTTCTCTCCCTCGGAGGCAGAGCACTCCAACATTCACTTACTGAGTTTTCACACCTACACTCAGTTAAGCTCAACAAATAAACAGTCCTGAAGAACAAAACAGTTAACTGAAGTCCAAAATGTATGTCCTTTTTGTTCCATTTATTGTTACACTAATGAACAGCTGTTTCACTGATGAAAGTACATTTGAGGCTAACAGACTTTTTAGGCTATCAGAACTTTAAGTATCAAATTCTTAGCTTTGCTGTCCAGTTATAACAAGCAATTTGTGAAAACTGAAGTGTAAGTAGTCCCAAAAGCAGCATTTAAGTCTTTCCTGAAGGTGAGAAACAGATTTATTTAAAAAAAAAAAAAAAAAAAAAAAAAAAATCAAGCCATTATTGCCCCAATTTATTTCTACTTATAAGGGAAAGGAGTGGAAGCTTAAAAGTGGCACAAATCTGTAAGAATTTTTTAAATTCATATATATGTTTACATAGCAGAAAACAGTATGTGCTTTCTCCCCAACGCCTCAGATGAAGGCTATTGTATATTGTTACTGATGAGTTTATGTACATCTGAACAAGTAGTTTTTCAGTAAAAGGCAAGTGAAGCAGTTTGATTTCTGTAGCTTAACTGTTACATGAACAGTTTCTGTAATTGAGATAACCAGTACATCCATTTACCTCCCAGCTTACCTCCCATTCCAGTTATTTACCTTGCAGATATTTTTTCCTCCAAACTATTCACTATTGAGAGCTCATCCTCGACTGGCAACTTTAAATTATAAATAACCTGAAATTAAGCAGCACAGTCTTAGCTTCTATTATACAAAAAGCACATTATACAGGTACCTATTATTAACAACATGACAAAGCCAGAGTATGACATCTTTAATTTTACAGAGAAAAACCCAACAGCTTCCTCATTAACAGCCAAGAGCCAATTCTCAATTATGTCTTCTTACATCGCTAAGACCTAATGGCTGAGGATTTTGTAATGTTAGCATGAAAGTAGAAGTCAGATTTTCCTTTTGTACGAAAAGCTGCTGAGAAGGTGACTTTAAGTAAGAAGGCAGGCCTGTGGGAGGCCAGTGGTGGGTGCCAGCTCCCTAAACTCAAACTGGGCAAGGTACAGGAAAATGGCAGAAAAAAAGAAGGGATGAGACTTCTTTGCCAGGCCTGATGAAAAAGATTAAGTTTCTTCATATGGAAAGTGACAACTGGATGCAGGAACACAACAGTCTGAAAACCACACTACTTCAAAAAATTATGAGTTTCTCTTTATTTTTCCCCAACACAAAGACTACAAAGGCTGCAAATGAAAGAAGTGGGTAGCACGTTGGGGGGGGGGGGGCGGGGGCGGGGAAAGGGAGCTAATTCATATATGCCTCATCATTTTAAATATTAAAATGTGCAACTCACTGCCACTGCATATGGATTCATACACATAATGCAAACACATACAGGCACACTGCCACAAGCACTATCAAGACATTCAAGTGTTACACAAGCTTATACAGAATGAGGCAATGCTTATTCAGTGTAACGACCTTGATGTATTCTACCAATTATAAAATCCTTAATCTCCAGCTTCCTGCACTCACTGAATACCCAGGTTCTTAGGTTCTTCCTCTAAGCATCTTTTCCTCTCTCGTCAGAGACAGGAGACTTCACAGGACGGACCTCTGGTCTGATATAGCACATGAGGTAGTGTGGGTTTCTATGGGCAGCAGATATGATGGGGGTGAAGAATGGTAGTAAAGGCCTGGGACCAAAAGGATCAGGAGAGTGTGGCTATGAATTCCAGAGTAGTTCAGTGAGAAGGCTAGAGAGCCCTGGAATGGGAAAGGCTTGAGAGACTCCTAAAGTGATGAAAACAATGCCCTTTCACTTATCAGTAGTGTGTCACCATTTTCCTGTCCTCCCATTCCATTTGCTGTTTCAGACAGCAAGCTCTTCAAGGCAGGAACCATCTCTTTTGTTTCAAATCAGCCACCAGACCCTAATTTGTGACTAATACTAAATATAAACTCTGTGTGTGTGTGTGTGTATAGAGGTGGGTAAGAACACACTACTGCTACAGTACTGAGGTCAGCAAAGTGAAAGACCTATCACAGAACCTTTCAATCCCAACTTGAATATATTCGTTAAATTTTTTTCACAGTGCAAGAATGTAACTACCTGAGCAAGGTCACAATAGGCTCTTACAGAAGGTGTAGCTTTCAATTCCTTTGCAATCCTAACAACACCGATTAAGCACTTTTTCTTCTCTTCAATCACTTCTCTAGCTTTTGCAATACCAGCACTGTAGTTGTTGATGCTCTTCACTAATCCTGCACATAATTTCTTTTTCCTGTATTAAAAACATGACTTTTCAGAATTTAATATGCCCTCAGCTGTACAAACTTCACCTGAACACACAATTGCAGTTATAGGACAATATAAAGTGGATACATCTCACACAGAAATACAACTTTTCCCAAACCATGAAAAGTGGAAAGCATGGAGAACTCAATATTCAGAGCAGCCACACAAAAGTTAAGAATTCACAGTGAAAAGCCAACTGGAAAAACATTTTTGTTTTTGTTCAACATTTAAACACTCTTCCGTTCAAGCCTCCTGATATTTTCATACACACCCAACTGAAAACAGTTGGCTTTTACAATTCAGTTTATGAAGATATCAGACCCCGCTCTCGGACGCTTTTCTGTAATCGTAAGCTTTGACACCCCTCTACACCTTAAATCTTCATTTTTGAAATAAAGAAATGAGTGTCCTTAGGCTTCTATCAGCTTTAAAACTCGCTGAAATAAAAAAAAAAAAAAGGAAAAAAAAAGTTATTCTTGCTGTTCTTGCTAACCCCCCACCAGATCAAAACCCCCTCAAAATTGAGCCATTTTGGAAAACTAACATCATCAAGACAAAGTTATTTTCATTTTTTAAAGAGTAGAGGCTGCATAAGCTGGTTTTTTTCAGCCATGCAAACCAGCTCCAAGATTCCATTACGGAAGGGCAAAAATACTGCACAAAATCAGACAGGTGCTATGACATACCCCTATGACGAAAACTGACATTTTATTTAGAATTCTTTTACCTGAACTAGAAACAACTTGGTAAAAATGACTGACCCCTCCATCCTACAAACCAGATTAGTACTACACTACCTTGAGAGGAGAGAAGCAGTAAGTTCATCAAATTTTCTATCTGCAGTTTCTGCAACTTTGTCTCCTTCCTGCTTCACTTTCAATTCCAAATATTTCAGCACCTGTTTTGTTCAGTATCGAATAAACATGCATTTATTATTATTCTTACCATATTTTTTTTTTTTAATTCAGAAGAGAAGCAGTAACAAGTAAGACAGTGATCAATACTCCAGCAGAAAGAGTGACACCAAACCACGTAAGACACTTAATGAGTGTCACTTAAACCAATTATAGCTCATTAATCCCCTTCCTAGTCAATTTGCACAGTCTGGATCCTCATATCAACTGAAGTCGTTAGATCTATGAGGCAAGAAACACATAGATCTTGAGCCCCCTGCCTCACTTTCATTACCTGACATTCTAATATAGCACCATACACAGATAGCCAGCACGCTGAGAGTTCTGGGTTTTCTTAAACTCATTGTCAGCATAAAAAGAAAGTTTTTCCCCTGGAAAGCATCGGTTTTGTTACTATAGATACATTTAATGAAGAGACTATGGGGCGAGGGGGGGAAAAAATCTCTGTAATGCAGCACTGCTTTGGCAATTCTTTGTCTTTGCTGAAAAACTGTCAGAAGACCACAGCTGCATGCATGCATGAGCTATTTTATTAGAGCTGCTGAAGTGGTAAGTTTTTATAAGATGTTCTTAGTGTATGAATTAGGTATTCAACATAACTTTGATTAACAGGCAGATTGGCCACTGCGACAAAACGAGAGAAAGGGAATGGAAAACAGGCTTTAAGTACATGTCATGCCACACTTACTAGGATGTATTTGCTTTAAGCTTTTGGATCATTGAACGCTTTTGTGCCTGGGTAGAATACACATGAAGAAATGGCAAAGACAGAACCACAAGCCTTTCCACAGTGCATTTAATAAGAGTTAAGTTAAAATTAAATAATTATCATTGGTACCATAGGTTACTGAGTAAAACCTTTTAACAGCATCATCCAGAACTTTAGGATTCTTCCTACATTTTGTACTGGGCATAAAAAACACATTACTTGATTTACACATTTTGCATATTGTGTCTGTCAAAATTATTACTTCTGTGGTCCATATAATTTCTTTTCCACTTTAACTTCAGAAAGAGGCACAAGAAAACTAAAAAGTTACCACAGTTGCTAGAGCAAAACCAGGTGCTGAATTTTACCCTGATCCAAGGAAACAAAAGCTTAGTACTTAAAGACTGACATGATTCTGCTAAATACATGGAATAACCTATTGACTTTAAATTATGCAGAGGCTCATGTACTCCTTTTACAGACTACTACAGCCTGGAGTTTAAAGCTGTATATTCACAGAAATAGCATAAACAGTTGAAGGACAGAAAAGATGTCAAAATGAAGGCAATAAAAGCATGTTTAAAAAGCATATTAATGCATGGCTACTCATAGCAAAAAGCTTCAGTCAAGGATAGAAATTAATAATTAATGATTTAACTTATTTCACCCACCTCATTTGCATCATGTAAGTGGCTGAGATTACAAATAGCTACGCACAAAGCTTCATCAATATCTTCTGTAATTTTGCTGTCCTGGGGAAAGATTTGCCAATGAATATGAAGTTGCTTGTACGACTAGAAGACATGGCCGAGATGGGCTAGACACATTTGCCATTTTGACAAAGCAGCATTTCATGTGACTGATTATCTGTACAAGGCTCTGAGCAGCTCTATAGCTGCCAAGAGGCCCAAAATACCGAGCTCACCTGAATTATACTGAGAACATTTACGTTGCAGTATTTCTGAAACACAGACTCTAAATTTTTGTTTGTTAAATGCACGCAATTTATTTGCACACACACATAGACACGCGCAAAAAACCTCCCACACAAATGAAAAGACAGTACATGAAGGAAAGTAAAATAAAATTACTAATGTAGAGGAAAGAAAACATGCAGGATTGAAGAACGGAATACTGCAGCCTAGAAAAAAACTGAAAATATTTAGGAATATCACTTGGGGGAAAAACAACAAAAATCCAAACATAATAAACTCCCAGCGTTATGCTGATGCGAGAAAAGACAGTAAAATACTTGCATATGGATTGGCACAAAAGCAAATGCACATACAGAAATGTCTTTGTCACTGGCACTACTAAAGCTAGTGTTAAAGAGTGCTGGTTATTTTGCTAAAAACAAAATGGTATCATGAGCTGGGAATGCACCAAAGAGCTAGGGATGGTGCTGTGTAAGTCTGTCACTATCAGGCAACCAGTTCACCTTGCTAAGAGGCAAGGTAACTAAAATGCAGACATTTCTAATTTGTAAAGGGCTCCCCACTAGTGTTAAAGAGAACACACGCACTAAAGAAATTAAAGCTTGGAGTTAAAAAACCTAAGTTCTGCTTCTGACCAGATACTGGTGTAAGCAAAAGGAGAGCTGCCCACAATATGGGAGAGACCTGTTGGTCACACACATCATCATGGAGTTCAATAAAGATGTTTGTTGTCATTTTCATCTTTAGAACAGCTTTCCCATTAACGTATCTGCACATCTCAGACCAATTATGTCTCCTTCCTAGGAGAGGAAGAAAACTCTCTTCGTACAATGATTTGGATGTTAACCATGTTAGGAACCTTCCCTATGACAACTATTCCCACTCTATTTTGAGCAGATAAAAGGAGACATAATAGGTAAAAACATCATGGAGTTACATTGCTCCCTCTCTATTTAGTGGTTCTCATTACGATCAATGATGCAGAAATAAAAATTATTCCAAAACTTGAAAGACATGGACATACTCATTCAGTGATGTAAGAAATGATACTGACAAAGATCTAGTAATCACCAAACACTCCCCAAGGAGCCTGGGAAAAAAAAAACCCCACAACCACCTAACCAACCAGAAAGTAAGTAGCAGCTAGACTATTTTGTCAAAAGAAGAGGTGACTACCATCAAAATATTACTCACTTACAACCTCAGACTTAAGATGTTTCAAAGATAACCTCATGATATTTCCTTTAATACTTTGTCAATAGTACTATATTGAATTTAAGATAACATGATAGAGCTTTATTTCAAATAGACTTTTCAAATAAATGTTAAGAAAGCCACTTTCAAACTCTGACGGGCACTACAGGAAGACTACCTAAGGAGCCAGGACAGACACCTGCAAGCTACAATTCTTTCAAGGTAACTGTGCAGGACAATGAGCACAGAAGCAAACAGGACCGGCACAGGACATAAAATTCATTTCAGTTTGTTCTGTCATTTTAAAATAACCACAACATTAGTTCACCTGGCCTAAAACTTGCACAAACCTCATTCAGAAACAGGTTAGAAACCTTAATAGAATGTTTCAAGAGAGATCCATTTGTCCAACAACGCTGTTGCCCTGAATGACTTTAGGGATGTGTTGCAAGAGCCTTGCAGCTACCTCAAATTTAAAAGAAATCAAAACCCCCTAAACAGCCTCTGGTATCTTTTAAGAAAAGCTAAATTCAAAATACACAGTTTCACAGCCAGCTGAATACACTAGCCCTTCTCAGCTATGATCCAGTTCAGTGTGACCTGCATTTATTTTGTCAAGTTATTTCATTCACACTATAGCTGCACATCAATTCTATGAGAAGATGAGAGTAACAGCACATAACTATTAAGGATGCAGGTTTTTTAAAAGTGCATTGTTAACTATGCATGTACAAAAATAACAAGTGAGAATATAAGGAAATTCCATATTAACACACCATGTCTGCTGATGGAGTTACAGCTGGTTTACCCCTCAGCCCACCATTTGAAGAAACTGGATGTGTTGTGCCTGTACTGTGACTCAAGGGCCTGCAAAACAAAACTTCAAGGAAAAAACCTACATATTTTAACTAAAATATCAATCTTCCCACAGATGCTTTAGACACAACAGGAGTATTTCAAAATCTGTCATTAAATACATACACACATATGCCTATTCTTGAAACAGTGATATACTACTAGATACCTTGTTTTCAAGAAGTTTCCTTTCTACCAGCATCATCTTAAAATTTGTATTTAGGAACTATTTTTCACTTAATTTTGGCAAGGCTGTACAAAACCTTAGCAGGTGGTCATGATTTTATCTTTAGTGAGAATAAAATGCATGACTATTAACATTCCAGGATGCATTTTTCATTTGTTGCCTAAATAATTTCTTTATCCCATCAGCTATTGGTTAGGCTGTTAAAATGCTTAGAATACATGATAAATTATACTAAAGCCACCTACTGATAACCAGTTCAAAGTCTCTTAAATGCTGGGGTATGGCCACCCACACCTGCTCTTCTGCAAAATACACATGGATCTGAACATGTGTGAAGACTCTCACAATAAGTCTGTGTAAACCAGCCTTGTAACAGGAAAGAAGCACTGCACTGATCTTCCTGTGCTTTGTTTGTTGTTTCTTATGAACTCTGAGCAGACTTGGAGAACACTCCTGCAGAGCCTGACAACCATACATGAAACCCTGAGTTTCCATTTTATTCTGGGCAAGGTTTGTGATGCACATTACATGCACCAATCCCAGAAGATAAATTTCCTGTACCTCCCTTACATAACATATCTAAGAATTATCTGGGCCTATTCTCATTTGTGTCAACATCAATCTCCATAGCAATGGCAGTGGAGGGACAGACACCCACATTATGATTTCAGGTTTGCATAGAGAGAAATAAGCAAGTGACTGTAACTTAGATTATGACAATACACCACAAAACATTGCTAGCATCTAATCTTTATAGCTGTGAACTGGTTATCTAAGCAGAAGATGCAATTGAAGCAGCAGGGGGATGGAGGGAAGGAGGCACTTCAATGATACAGTCCTTCCTGGCACAGCCTGGCATTTCAGTAGTTATCTACTCTCCCACTGAACCCTTATCAGGGAGTTACCACAGTGCTTAAAACTTACAGTTCTGAACATTTTCAAGCCAAACCAATCTGTTTCTTGCTGCCTTTCAATGAAATGTTATTTGCACAATGGTCAAGCAAGCTGTGTTCCCACAGTACTAGACATCCATACTGACAAGACATTAATGAAGTTTAAACAGCATATTAGAAGGAAAAAAAAAAAAAAAAAAAGAAATCACAGCAAGAAAACCAGCTGGAAATGCTTGCTTGGTCAAGTCCTCCCGCAGTGTGGCATCTAACACATAAACCCCATCTGAGTTAATAAAGGTTTACCTTGCTAGCCTTTGTGAGTTGCCACTGCACAGCCCATGTTTAAAATCAGTTTTGTCCTAAATTCAGAGAAAAAAAGCAAAGCAAGTTCAAATGCAGGGTTAAATGCAAGTCCCAGTTAAAAAAAAATACCAAACAAAAGTTCTATAAGCCTGTTTGCACCTCTCTCCTCCCCCCCCCCCCCCCCCCCCCCCCCCATTTCAGTGAGACCAAGCTTCAAAGGAAGTACTGCAGAACTGAGCAAGAAGAGGTGTAAACAGCTTCCATGCTGAAGCTCTGTAGTCAGCAGTGTATCTTTGTGGTAAATTAAAAGTGTTTCTAGTAAAAGGAATGCTGATCTCCTTTTTGAAATATATTCATAAGTTACAAAACATTGCGCAAAGTGGTTTTGGTTTTTTTTATATCTTTTAAGTCCTTTTATTTGGGAGCTGACAGAAAGCAAGCATTTTGTTTTCTTTAACTTACATATGCACCAGTTACTTTCTTGCACATTTTGTGCAAAGAAGAGGGTGGAACAGAACTGGCAACATGAGGCATTAATGAAGACTATAAAAATAAACCTTCCTAAAACCATACTCTGGGCATCTGAATCGCTCTACATACCTATGCTGCACAAGAAGTGCTAGCAAAGACTTGCTGGGGAGCAGGTGGTTATGAAGTGCAGGCTCTTACCTCGCAGGGGACCTGATCTTGCTTTAATAACTCTCAATGAAAATATAAAGGATCCTGTAACATCACTATTTCAGACCACCAGTGACTACCAAACAGAAAGCTTTAAATGAACTTACTTCTCCAGAAGAGAGACCAAAAAAAAAGGTGTCTTCATCCCTCACATCATCATGCAAGGCTGTAAAAACAAGCATAGGGAACACTTGACTATGAATGTTGTTAACTGCAAGGCATCTTAACCAATGAGGCAAACAGGAATGACCACTGGAGTAGCCTTCTAGACAGTACCCATCAAGACAACAGAAATTTGGACATCAACTTCTGTAATGCCAGAATTTTAAAGCTAGAAATATAAGTCCAGATAAACAGATCTGGTAGTTATCTCAGAATCACAACAAAAACCCTAACTTACTTGCACTTAATATTTACTGTATCATCTGCATGATTAGCTGTCTTGCATTGCTTCTACATTCAGGACAGAATAAACACATGAAAGGGAAGGCAAAAAGGCAACAGAAAACATACATTCAAAATGTGTATCTATAGTAGAGGGAATAAAGCATTTCATAAGGCATCCATAAATTTTATGTACTGAACACAATTTTGCAACTCTTGGAAAAAAGATACTCAAGCAGAAAATCCCAGAAAAACTAGCGTTTTTTTTTAAAACTAGACTTTTCAGTAGCTTTGTCAAGAATAACAGCAAAAGAGAGAAATCTTGATCCTTCTTGCTAACTACTGGAAATGTAAATAAACAATGCATTTATCAAATCTAGCAGCCCACCTGCTGTCTTTAACAGACTATATAAAATATAAATTAGTAGTTAACATTGCACACCACAAAGTTGCTGGAAATAAGATCCAAAAGCCTTACCTTTCACACTCACACCTTTTGACATATGACACAAATCCCTGTTTCTCCAATTTGGTTCTATAAAATCCTCTTCCAATATCTTAAGACACTGCCTTCAGAAATGGAAGTAAAGGTTTAGGATCATCAGGGATATCAATCAAACACAAATTCTGACTTCCGACTCTTAGAACTACATTTGCCTACTTTTTACAAAGTGACACTATGGAGAAGGCGCAGCTAATTAAATGCACACAAAAAAAGCGTTACCCTCTTAACTGGGGAGGCAATTGACCTCTACGATGCCGAATTCATTATCCATAAAGGTGGTACTACAGCTTTTAGACATGCACCACTTAAGGTAACTAGTACCAGCATTAATAAACCGTTAGATAACCAGTTTCAATCACATTCGTTCTACAGTTAACTAAAAATATATTGAATATATCAACAGTGATTTACTTGTAAAATATACATACAGATCAATACGCTATATTGGTAGCCTAATAACTCAGTATTTGACAACATCCAAAGATGCATTTAAAATGGCTTTTTCCCTGAACCTACTCCTAGTACTAGAACTTTCCACAAATTACATTTTACACCCATACGGTAACACACAAAAATGGACTCAACTGCAATACTGCAGCAACACAAACATTACTTATTTCTTCAATACTATTTCCTGATAATTATACTGTCAGAACTTCAAAATATTAAAGTTACTAGAGTAACCCCATCTACACATACCTTATAGCTTTCATTTTTCTTCTAGTAAGTTCTTCATTACCATCAGCCATTAAGAATTCTTTCCTTCTACTCATGATGGTATCTGGCTTTAAAAAAGTGACAAATTCTCTAAGACATACACATTTCACCACTTGAGCCAACACTACAGTTAACGCTCAAATGAAAAAGGCACAAAATTAATAGAAAACAAAAATGTGCTTTTTTACTTGAAAATCCATTCAAATGCAACAAAACATCACCCTGTTCTGCATTATCCATTATACTACTCTACCCCTAACCTTACCACTACCAGACACAGCAGGAGACACCACTACTGGTTCTCATGCCTCCTTCCTGACCGTATCTCAGCATTACTATTTACTTCTGCAGTACCCCAGTACTGCAGGGTTACGCCCTGTTGGTACACTGACCCCCTCCTTTCCTAAAGGCCTGCACTATGGCCAGTTTTTCCTTTAATTACTCGACGGGAGGGACGCGTTTTCCTCCCAGCCGGAGCCCGTTGCACCACTGCCGCTGCAGGTGCCACGAAGCCGCCGGCGCAGAGGCCGCAGCGGGGACATACCGGCACCGGCGGGAACAGGACACAACCCCCCCAACCCTGAGAGCAGGCGGCAGCTCCACAGCCCAGCCGCGCGGCACCCACCGCGCGCCAAAATAGCCTACTCACCCACCAATCACCGAGCGCCTCGCCCAGCCTGCTTCCCATCTCAGCCAATCACGGCGAGGCGGGAGGGGGAGGGCGATGGTGGTTGTGGCTGGCGCGGGAAGCTCTTGTCTCCATGTTGGCACCCTGAGGCGCGGCAGGGCTGTAGTGGCCCCAGCTGCGCAGGCTCCTTCACCACTCCCCGCTCTGCCGGGCGGCCAGGGGCCCCCTTTGGAGATGGGGTGTTTCCTGGGCTAGAAGCTATTAAGTCCATGCTTTGGGGTTACATCTAGTCTACGTGCATTCTCATTACTTGTAGAACAAATAAGAGATGTTTTTGCAGTGTTTTACTACTCTTGCTGTGGCTGTCATAAATGTAGCACGATGATTTCCAGATTTGTTTAAATCTCCTCTAGTAAAATACAGTTACATTTTAAAATTAAATGTGCACTGGTTTTCCCCTGCAACTTTTACACACTTGCCAAACCATGAGCTAGGCAAACTTTCCAAGAGGCAAGTTTGCTAGCAAAACCTAGATTGTTCATATTTTTGCACTGTTCACCCAGTAAAACTAAGTTCCACCCTTTGTGTTTCATTTTACATGTACTAAGTAAGTGTGTTTTAGGCTGGGGTTTTGACTTGGATAAGAAGGCAGAGATTGAGAGGTCACGCAAACTCTACTCCAGGTTTTCCTAAGAATAGCGAGTATGTCAGTGGTGTGACCAAGGCAAGCAGTAACTGTTGAGAAAAATGCCGAAGGAGAAGACTACAGTCCTGTCTGCTGAAAGTGCAGAAGACGACTTTCAGGAGTAATGGTGAAGAATGCATGAAAAAAGGGGCAGTAGCACTCAAAAATTAGCTGATTCTATGGAGCTAGGTCACCCACTTCTTGGTAGAACACCCAAATCAGGCAAGCTCGCATTGGTTTTGTTTTCTACACTTGAATGTGCAGGATTTGTTTGTGAAGGGCAGAATTTTCCAGAAGATATCCTCAAATGGCTTGTAAATAATTTCCCTCAGAAGCCCTCACTGTTAACCAGGATCTGATTAGACTCTACTTCATATAAAATCCTTCTGGAGATCTGTTGTCAAGTTTTACAGCCGTGACTTGGGCCCAGTCTGGTTCTCTTTGGCGTGGTTTGCCTACAGAAAGTTTGCAAGAAACATACAGTATAACTTGTGTTACCAGTAGTGTGTTTTTCAGAAATAAACTCCAAATAAGTCCTACAGAATACTGTCAAAAGACAGGGCTGGGACCTGAAATTCTTATTTCTCCTAGACATGAAAATTTATATTCAAGTTAGATAATGGTTCTATGGCACATTATTATGGTCCCATGTTCAGCTAGCCCATGCTTCACAGGCAAAAAGTAACTATCTGTCTCTCTGTCCCATAGGAGCTAAACCTTCTTCAGTTCTGTAAATATCAGTTGTCTTTTCTCTCAGATTCTCCAGTTTTTGCAATGAAGTTAAAATCTCAGGAATTTTCTCAACTTGTATTTAGCTTTTGAAATTGCTTCCTCTATTTCAAAGGTAGGGAAAGGCTTGTATACCCAGAATTTTGTATTTATTTTCTGTATTCTGTATTAATTCTGACTTAAAAATTAACTCATAAATATTATTTAAGAGCATAGTGGGTGACAGCTGAGGGGTAAAATGTGAGGTGGGTGATGGCAGACTTTTTGTGGATGTAGCAGAGAAAGGGAAGGACTTTACTTGGAAGGACTGCGTTGGTTAGAGGTCTGAATGCAATTTTAAACCAGCAGTGTACAGGGTTGTCTGAAAAGTAGCCTAACTAGCTCTTTGGTGAGAAGCCTAATTAGGCCTAATTAGTGTTTTGTTTTTTTTTTAAGGTGGCTTATCCTTGCTTATATTTCAACTTCAGTTCCACTTGGTGAGTGAACAATAGGAACAAATAGTCATGTTATAATTTTCTGCTTATGAATTTGTCAAAATTGATAATAGCTGCACATTCTGTTCTCTATGCCTTTAGAAAGAATTATAAGAGCGAAACATACATGTTATGTTACGTATCATGCCATTTGTTTATAGCTCTGTCAGCCTATACATGAAACAATAAACCTATACTGCACCTCTTCAGTTTTGCGCTCATACCACTCCCAAAATCTGAAGATCAAACTGGTAAGTGGGTTTATTACTTCTGAAAAGATAACAGTAATTTTCCAGAAAAGAAGAAACACCTTCTGTCTGTGCGTTTAGCCATTCAGGGGACATTACTGTAGTAATGCAGGCGTTGTGAAAGTCAGTGTTTCTAATGCGGATAACCACAAGATGGCAGCGTGGGTTAACCCTGGGTGCACTCATCTCGTCCTCGTTCTCCTTACCCAGGCGGGATCTCAGCACCGCACTAGTTTTGTCTGTGGTAGAAAGTCACGGTATTAGAAAGATAATACTGAACAGACTGTTTTCTTTGGTGTGGACAGTGTAGTTGGATTTAAAAATGGTAGTGAAATGCAGCTTGAAAACATATATATTGTCTTGGTCATCTTTCCAGCAAGTTCTTACTTCTTCAAATGCATCCTCCTTTCGCATAATCTGTATTTTACTGTATTTCTTAGCAAGAATTTCTGCTTTCAAAATATAATGACTAAATGCACTAAAAATGGCCAGTACTTGTTTGTTTCTTTTTGGGTTTTTTTTTTTTTTGTCACTTAGATGCTAGATTCTATGAATGTGTGTCTTGGTTATTTGGTATGTAATCACTATTGGTTTTTTTTCTCTATTGTGGCTATGTGATTACATGGTAAGTAGAAAAATAGATGTGAAGGGCTGCACATGTGTTTGGAGACACACTGCTGCAGACAGAAAAATGCAGTTATTCAGAAAAGTTTGTAGATGTGGGACATGCAGGTGTATTGGATGTATGAGTCAATGAATGAAATGCTAGTTACATAGCATTAAAAATGGAATTATCTGGTTTCTAAAGTTTACATGTCAGAAAAGTAATTTAAGAATGTGGTGGTGGTGGTCTAACAGAGACACTGATACCTGAGGGAAATGTTGTACTTAATTGCAATTTTTCACCCACAGTTTTTGGCTCATAATATTTATAATCATCTTTCTGAAGTATCCCAGTTTTAGGTTACTTATATGATGGAAGGGATTAGACTTTTCAAGATTGTCAGGTTTTTTATTAGCCAGGATGCACATGTTAGTGATTTCTAGAGTTACCCAACGTGCATAATTTGTGCTTTAACACTACAGTGAAGTTTCTATCATTAGGAATAGTTAATGTTTACAACTGTAGTATCTGGCAACAGTCACTCAAGTAAAACTTACTGTTTACTCGTCCTCAGTTAATACGTTGCTTTTATTACTGTGCCTAAAATGAATTTTTATGACCAGTTAAGGTTGATCTAAAGCTGTGCTGTTGCTGAAAGGGAAGGTCGTGCATTTTTCTGGTCCCAAGTGTGTGTTCACTCTTCTCTTATGTTACCACTACTGCTTCTTGAGCCATTCACTGAGCTGGTTCTGTAGATTGCTGTTGGGTAACCATTTAGTTCCCTAATTCATACAGAGAGCCTTGAATCCTTGCAGTCAGTGGCTGTTCTTACATGGACACGTCCTCATAGTAGTGGGTGCTTATATTCAATAGCTATTATTTTTATAATTTTCTATGAATGAAATTAATTGCAGACTATGCCAGATAGTTTTTTCTCATCCACCCTTTTGGCTAACACCAACTGTCTGTAAATGTAATGGTGGATGGTTTGGTCGTAGGTACTTCTGTGGCATCAGTGCTGAACTCACACTACTTTCTTTTCTCTACAGATTTTTTTGTTTCTGAAGCACAGTGTAAGATATTTGCTGAGTCTGTCTTCAGGTATATTAATGTAAAAATATGACCTGAAAATTCAGAGATATAAAAGCATTTAAGATGTGATTTTTGTAAGACATCTTTAATGCTTGAATCAAACTTTCATCCTTTAAAATTCCTCTTAAAAGCTGTTTACTGTGAGTATAACACAGTACTTTTTGTTTAAGTTCCATCTTTTTTTACCTTGTATAGAAACAGCAGCCACGGGTTGGATTATGAGTTGGCTTTACCTGTTGTGCTCAGCTGCTGAACCTGGGTGCCTGACAGAGGTAAGGCTGTTGCAGTTTCATCTTCCCAGGTCCAGCCAATAGTGAGGCTAAGCATGTAAAAGACTATGATGCACCTTGACCACGTAGTATAAATAGGGATGTATGGAAATAAAGACTTTTTAAACAAGCAGAAGATCTTTGGACTTCAGCTTTCGACCTCTGAAACTCAATATGTCCGTAGCAAGGCCCTAATGCATAAATAATTATCAAAGAGAGAGGCTGAAGTATGCTATGGGGTCTGGCTAAAGGCTCTGCGTAGGCATTGAAGTAGGTTTGGGGGATCCTTCAAATATATTTTTGTGTATGGAGATGTAAAGATACTAGAATCTTCCGGAAATGCGTGTTGCAGATCAGCTACTGTTAGGCTCACTGAAGATGAAAATCTGTCTCTAGGCAAACGAAGCTTTCTCTTTCGTTCCTAGAATCTTTAAGAAACTTTGCTTCACAGCAAAAATTCCATCTGAAATATTTCATGAAATATTCTCTCTAGTCCAAAGTTTTGGAGCATAAATTATTGTTTAGTTAGTACAAGAGAGGGGAAAAAAGGCTAGTTTTTTAGGGTCTAAACACATAGCTGAGAGGAACATGCTTGTGAGTGGGCTTTTTATTTGGTTTTACCCTATCATATAATGTAAGTAAGTTTAAGCTCATCCTTTATTGCTTAGGCAATTTTAAATCACAGCTTCAAAAATACTAGCAGTACATGGAGCCTTCAGGAGATTTTATTGGAGCCTAAGGAATAGCAATATTTGAACAACATGTGAACACAACACTGACAACTGCTAAACAATGCTTTTTGGAAGAAATATTTCAGCTGCATACATACATGGTTGTGTAGTCCAGAATTACTATGGCCTCTCCAGGAAAAAACCCAGAATGGCTCTCTGTGCCACTGCTTTCAGAAACCAAATGAGATTATGGACCATGTATATGTGATTCCATAGTCTTTGGAATGTAATATTGCTGAAGATGATAGTATAATACACTGTGCTGCAAAAGCTGCATGTAGTTCTGACTGAAATGTTTCTGCTTATGCATAGAAAGGACAACTCCAGCTATGTTTTATGGAGCTTTTTTGCAAGAGAGTGAAGATGTCGTAACCTGGGCACCAGACTCCCTGGTAAACTTTACAGCACACACTGAGGCTTGCAGTGTCTTCTTTTCATGTACTGCTGTCTGAACTAACTGAATCCATGGTACTTCTACCCATATTGAAACCACATTCCTTGCTGTAGTATGTTTATTATTCAAAGATGAAAATTATTTGCCAGTCACAAATAGAAGTGGTGGAGGCAAAAGCTTAGGAAAAGCATAACCGCTCTGGAAGACAGACATGCTCTCTTCTTGTATCCGTAGAGATTACGTATAGAAGAGATGCTGAAAGGTGATGTGGCTTGTGACCTACGCTGAGACTCATATGCAAAGGCTGTGGGTAGTCAGAACGCCTCACCTGAAACGGGCAGAGAAGACATTTTTCTCAGTTCTCCTTGTGGTCTTTCTAGGTCCACAGCTATGCAGTGTAGGCTGTGACGGATGCTGGGATAAATGCCATGATCTCATCCTATGATAAAGGGTAATCCCAGCAAAGCATCTTTGTTTAAGAACCACATTTATTAAAATATTTTTTTGAATCACCTATGCAAGGTGAAAGTGAAAAGATCAGCAGTATTCTTCCAGTGCCTGTACGTGATGTTTCAGCAGTTCAAGATACAAACATGCAATAAGATTTCCCTCAGAGAAGGTTGCTGAAAGTACAATTTACATGTGTGTCTGAATAAGCCTCTGAGCATCCCACTGGGCTGCTCAGCTTTGATGTCCCGTACTGGACCTCTCTGTAAGACAAAACCACTAGCTTCTTTGTCTTTTATAACCAATATATAGAAAATAGTTGGTTTTTTAAGAAGGTTTTTAGAGGTTTTACTGGTTAGAATTCTTCATAATGCATTGAAAATGGGTATTGATGAAAGGAGAGTGTGGATTATTCCTATGGTTAATAAGGTTTTGTCTGATGGTTATGAGCTGGGATATTGAAACTGATGACAGTTTAGTGCCATAATCCTTCACTAACTCTTTGTATGACCTTGAGCTAGTTAGTTAGTAGGTAATCAATTCGCCTTGTCTGTTTTGGTTGTTTTGTGATGTTTTGTCCAAAACTGTAGGAAAAGGAGTTGGAGAGCTATTAGGGGTTGTAATACCCATGAAAAATATCACATGCCATTGGTTCTGAATTCTGTTGCTTTACTGATAAAAGTGGTGTTTAAAACGAACAGGATTACCACCCTACGGCACACCCATTCCAATCCCTGGCATTGTATTTACTATCAAAGTAATTCTGCCTATTCTAAGAAGTATATTTATTTCCTAGAAGGCACTCTATGTCTTAAAGCTTTTTTGTTATTCATGTGTAAAGAAAAAGGAATGGAATCAATGACAAATGGAGAATCTGAATTTAAAGAGACTGCTAAACCAGTGGGGCACATTCTCAAGACTGAGAGTATTTTATTTTGAAATCTGTCACACTCTACACAAGGTATAATACTAAAAATTCATGAAACACAGTGTTTGTGTTGCTAGAGAAAGCTATGATTGAACGCCTCTTGTACCTACTGTTCCCAGAAGTGATCTTTGTATTGTTCATTTTTTGGGTGCACATCTGCTATTTGAGAAAGTGTAAAGTGTTGCTTCTATGTATACAGCATATGAGAATTAATACACCCAGAGCTTTTGTTGAATCCCCAAAAAGATCTGTGTTTTAAGTTTTACCTCCTTTCAAAATACAAGAAAATATCATGGGCAGAAAGTCTTTTTGTTTACCTTGGCTGGTATAGCTGGCTGCTTCATCTTTCATGTACTTACTTGTCTTTCTGATTTTTTCCTGGAATAATAATTGAAATATGTGGTTAATAACTTCTGTTGGTGAAAAAGCTGTTTTTAAGTACATTCATATAATGCTGAGCGTAAAACTGAAATTGATAATAACGTATAAGGAAAATTTACTCAAGGTCAGTGACAGGACCATACACTTTTCTTCTTTGCATTTGAAGGCAGAGATAAAATCACTGTGAATAATTAGAAATATGCAGAGATTTCCATAGAAAAAGGCTTACATGGGCTATTACTCTTAGCATGGATGTTGCTGAAGAACAGAGTATCGATACAGTTTTCTGTAAGAACATGGACAGACTAAATTCCTCGTAAGTAATATAAGAACCAGAAGGCACTTAATGAAATTATAAAATTACAGACTTAAATTAAGTGAGAAGTACCTTTGAAAACAATCCATAACAATAAAAATTACTTCCTACAGGATTACAGAATAGGTAATTTGTAATGTAAAACTCTAATATATGATCAGTCTATTTTATGGCCCATGCACGCATGATATGTTACAGCTTTGTTAGTCTCTCAGTGCTCACAGCAAGGGAGTCTACTAAGGGAAGTACCATTCCACACTGGCCTATTTTTTTATGTTTTCTCTAAACATCCACTTATGGCCACAGTAAGAGATAAGGCCACTTTTCTCAAATCGTCTCTTGGTGTGGACCAGTATATTTCTGCTTTTATTTTAATGCTAATGGATTCTGACCCCAAGAATCTAATAAAGATCTAATACAAAGTTAATATTGTAGAGTAATACTGTGATATAGTGCCTCTCTTTTTGGAAAACTAAATTCAACCATGGCACAAGATGATTCAGTACGCATACAATAAAATTTTTACATACATATAGTTATTTCAGGTGTGTCATTAGCTCTTTAATACATGTTTTAAATCCATTTATGATACCAGTGACAAACTATTTACACATCATCTATTTGATAGCATCACCAAAATACATTTTGAGTTTTAGCGTATTCCTGCCTGGGTAAACATCCCCGCCAACATTTTGGCTGATACATTATCTTTAACAAAGATGGCACTGGTTGAGTTGGGAGTAGGAAAAACATTCTTTCACATGAAGATATAATCCTTCCAATAAAGGCTGATAGCTTGCTGATGGAATGCAATGGGCAATCATGAAGAGCAGTTAAAGAACAGGCTTACATTTCCTATGATAGGCATTCTGGCACCTTACCTGATTCAGTCAAGAGCTTGTTTGTGAATATTTAACAATGTGTCTCAAGTTTGTAGCATTTCAGAGAATATGTAATGAAAATTGATGACATCTATTAATCAAGGGACAACATAACTCTACTTTCCAGTATGTGTTTGTTTGCAGTGAAGGAAAGGCTTTGCTGGATTTTCTCTCCATATTGCTTCCTCCATTTCTTCTGTAATGCTTGTCAGGCTGAAATACTGTGTGGAAGCTCTTCCTTTTAAATCACATATATTCCAGGAATCACTGGAGTTTTAAATGGAAAATGTGAAACCTTTTCTTCTGAACTGAGCAATATACACAGCCAGATTGGAGTGGTAGAGCAGTGGCTGGAACAAGGAGGAAAACAAATCCAAATTTTTCAAGCAGACTTCACAATTAGAATAATGGAAATACTAGGGTAGAATCAAAAATGCTAGAAATTCCTCAGAGTATATTTCCATGTATTTACAAAGGGAGTTCAGTCACATTCCAGGCAAAGTTGATCAGTGCATCCCTGGCCAGTTATTTTCAGTCTTTCCAAGCAGGTCATACGTCCAAGAGTCCTGGTCACATGTTTAGAAACGCAAATCAAGTTGGAGTTGCTAATGAGTCCAGGAAAGAGCCTAAAAATTGGTTTGAAAGCGTATGGGGGGGTTTTTGTTTGGTTGGTGGTAGTTTTGTTTGTTTGTTTTTCCCAAGTGCTTTTAGTGCTTTTAAAAAACCATCCATCTCAGATGGGATTCTGTATGGAGGTTGCAGTTGAGGAATGTCATTAAATAACACAGCTTGGTTCAGCAGCTTCTGGACATGGACTTGAAGGTAGATTATTTGGGAATGTGGAAGAGCTATAGTGTTTGTGAAAGTGTAGGTGGAAATGAAGGTCTTAAGAAGAGAAAGCTTGATAAAAGTGTATTCATCCCTGCATGAAATAAACTGCTGAAGATTTTACCTTTACCTTACAAGGTTTTATTTACCTTGGTTTTGTTTTCTGCTAATGTAGCAGTAGAAGCTCTTCTTAAGACTGGTAAGAGCGCCTAAGTTTTAGTAATTCTTGAGGCTAATAAGAGTATTGTGTTTTCCAGGTTTTCTCTCGTATTATTGAAAAGGTCAGCTTCCAAAGGAGTTCCAAAGCTTATACAGAATACTGTTAAGCTCTGTTGCTCTCTATTGTAACAGTTATCTCAGTAAGGCTGGGTAGAAATGAAGATGACAGCTTTATGGCTTCACTGGATTCTTCCTGCAAGATTCTCAAAGACATCACAACAAAAGGTTTTAAAACATGTTGTGCCTGACTAACTTATTCTTCTCTCTTCTGTCACCCAGCTGACACCCTCTAAAGAAAGCCAGGGCCAGAAGAATTCTGAACAGAAATGACCGTGCAGAATAATATTTTACAGATGGGACTGGTTCCCTGCAAACACTCCATGACTGCAGTTTCAGCCCATGTTTAGCCCTACTTGTGAATAAGCTGACTTGCCTAACCATTACTTGCAAATAAGCTGACAAGTATGACATGGGACACAGAGAAATGGAGAATACCAGGTCTCAGCAATTTGTGATGAAAAGCTATCGTGTCTGCAACCATAATAGGCATTTGCTATGTCACCTCAGGGGTCAGTTTATAAGCATGTGGATTCCTAGATCATTGCAACCTGGACATGATTCATCTAACCATCCTCTCGTAATTAGTGAAGAGGAACAGGCACTTTTAGAATACCAGTCTTTACATTCTCAAGGAGATGTTTAAAACAAACCAAATGAATCACACTTACAATTGCTTTTTTTTCCTCCACTGAACATAAAGGGACCTCAGACTAGCTGAGCTCAGGACACCTACATTACAACCTTTTGCTGAGATTAATTCCACCCAAATGATTCTGCTATCTAATAAGGTATCTGGAAGGGTTTTCTCTTCAACTTATACAAGAGCTCTTGCATTCTCTACATGCACATTAGCCATGTACTAGTTTGGGATTTATTAATGCTTTCAAGCACAACTGAGAGAAGACCAAAGTGCAGTTGCTTACTACAAGACTTACAAACTCTGAAGAAGTGTGCAGAAGTGGCAGGTGTGCCTGAGATCTCAGTCTCTAGGAAAAAAAGCAAAGGTTTCACCTGGAGTAATGGTTTTTTATCCACTCTGATGGCAAACTTCAGAATTGTTCTGGTATGAGAATTTACTTGAACTTTTTTCTTTTTTTTTTTTTGAAAGAGTCACATAATATCTTACGTAAAAAAAATAAATAAAAGAGATGATGGTGCTATTACTGGTTTGTCTCCATCCAGTTTAAAAACTAGGACCTACATTGTGAATTTATTTTCAAATTGCCATAAATTGAATTAATATAACTGCAGTTCTAGAGGCATTCAATTAAATTAATAACCTTACCTGAAATTAGCCTTTTGCCAGGTTTTGCAAAGATGGTACAGATTAATTCAGTCAGCTTGGCTTTTACTCATTTTTCTTTTTTTTTCTCTGTTTTATTTTAATTTCTGTTTGTAATTATTTCTGTAATTAATTGGTAAAGGTTTATGGCAAACAATGAAAAAGCCATTGACAAGAAAAACTTGTTTGTGTTTTTCTAGTAAGATAGCGTTTGCTTTCTGATGATTCAAATGGCAGGTTATGTAAACATTTCTATTTCTGATCCTTGTAAGGCTTTTGTCTCTTGTCTGTGAAGTATTTGTGGGGGAAAACATGATCATCAAGTCGGCAATCTGCCTAGGATTTCAGAATGGCATGAAAATAAATAATTACACACGATGAAAACATTTAGGATATTACATTGTGATCATTTCATATCACTGGCAGACGCATTTCAGGAAGGAAAACAACATTACATAAAGTCTAGTGGTTCAGTAAACAAGGGGATTTAAAGACTGATGGATATTGCTGTCTGTTCTCTCACTAGGATAAAGTATCAACTGTAATGCTTTAAAATTAGGTTTTCCTTTTTTGTTTTTGTTTGGTTTTTTGTCCACAACAGAGAAATCTGCAGGTGGCTTATAATAAATAGTAAGACTTTGGCAGTCTGTAGTAGCTGTTACTGGAAAGAGTAAACTAGAGGGAATGGAGGACCTAATTTCATAGAAGGACTTCCCTCCAAAATCACCTGAATTTGTGAACATCTTACCTTGGTCACGTACCTAATCATTAGGAGGAACAGAGCTACTCAGTTCCAGCCTGAACAGTATAATGTTTTTGTAATATTCATAATTCCCTTCAGAATTCAAATGTAGCTGATATTCCCCTTTATGTATTTCTTTCATCCTTGCTCTGAATAGAATGCTAATACTCATCTGAGCGTCTGCTCAGAAGGAAAGCTTGAGTTATGAGCTGCATCAAAGGAGGAAGTGAAAATGATCACTAAAAGACAAGGTGACCTAATTTAATGTAATTAATCTACTGTGTTAAAAATAGCTTAGACATGTCTGGTTTTCAGAAGTGCTACACTTCCAGAAGGCTGGTAGAAGGCAGTGACATTCGCACTTTCATAAAACAATTCATATGCCCATATGCATGTGGGAACAGAAGCTTTTGACAGCTCCTATAGAGCTTTATATGTATCTATGCTTTTAAATATTTATCCTGCTCTCTGATCTCATAAACCGGATCCACTTAATAAAAAAAGCAACTTGAAGACCTTTTTAGACAAAGCTCAAGAGATGTACATCCTTGATTTTTGTCAGCTATTGTGCTTGAAGCCCTTGAAGTAAGAAGTGCCTCTTCCATGCATCTTCTTCTAGTGTGAACCCACTTTTGTATCAAAGGAGCGCCTTTGGCTTCTCCCATTTGGGAAGCTATGTGATCACTTCATAATACTGAGTGAGTGATACAGGGTCTGTGATTCACATTGCTCTTAGCCTGAATTTGTGGGAATTTGGGTCAGAGAAAGTAGAACATCTGAACACATTCTGTCTTTGAAGAAACAGAGGAACTGCCTCATCAGTAAGAAGTCGTGCAAAAAGCAAGTTATGTGTAATGAGAAGTTGTTTGCGCTAATTTGTGACAAACAGATGTGGGCATACAGGTTTTATTTACAGGGGTGCCTCTTGCAGGCTTTATCTTCAACAATAACACAGAAGATAATAGGTATTATATACACTATGTTCTTGCAGGGTGATACAGTTAGATTCACTTCAAAGAAAGGCAAGAGTCTTTGGAACTGGGTGCTTAATGGTGCTCCAGGTTTATGGAAAAGACAAATGCTTTGCTGTATACAAGTAACGCGTCCTGTCCTGCCTTTGCCATATCTTCTCTGTGAATTCTAACCCATCAGTTTTCTGAATGGCAGCCTTTTTCAGATGTTGTTGGAAGGGAAGGTCATGTCCCAAGACCTTTAGTGCCACTTTCTTCCATCAGATGTTGCGTTGTGGATGTCCTCTCCTGAAATGTAAACTGGGCCTGTGTATGTTCTATGAAAGGATTTTGAAATTATATAGTTACAAAGTAAATGGGAGTCCATAATGGTATGTTATTGTAAACAAGGTGAGTGGCATCTGAAAGATACTTGTGTACATTTTCTGTTTCGCAGGCCTTGCTGTTCTATCTATGCCAGTTTTGGGGAAGCACATCAAGAAAAAGGTGGACTAATTGGATAGAGTCCCAGTACCACCAGCCAGACTTGTCAGGAGAGAGGAAAGCACAGCCAGTGAAAAGAAAATTAAGGGAACATGAATAACAGTAGGTTATTGGAATATATAAAGTAGGTCTTGGAATATATAAAAGGTATCAGAAAGGAAGAAGTCAATACACTGCCCTCCATGTTCACTAGAGAAGGCACAGAAGTTCCTTCTGGGAGCTTTAGTTGAACAAAGGAAGCAAAGACTGGTTAGGTTAAATACTACAGAAAAGTGTTCAAATGTTGAGAAGAGAGAAGCACTTAGTGAGATAATTTATATTTGGAACTACTGCCCACCTTAGGAATATATTAAAAAAATATCTCTCAGGAACAATATTTTGCCCTGGCTTAGAGTAAGGTGTTGGGCCATGACCTTACAATGTTCTTTCTCTGCCTGTTGCCTATGATTTTATGGTAACTACCTACAGTATTGACCTTGAAAAGGTAAAACCTCAGAGCATCAGTTTATAGAGTACCTATATTGGTTTTGGCTGGGATAGAGTTAAATTTCCTCATAGTAGCTAGTAAGGGGCTGTGTTTTGGATTTGTGCTGAAAACAGTGTTGATAACACAGGGATGTTTTAGTTACTGCTGAGCAGTGCTTACACAGAGTCAAGGCCTTTAGTTCTCCTCACACCACCCCACCAGTGGCAGGCTGGGAGTGCACAAGATGTTGGGAGGGGACACAGCTGGGACAGCTGATCCCAGCTGACCCAAGGAGTCTTCCACACCATATGGTGTCATGCTCACCAATAAAACTAGGGGGGAGGTTGGCAAGGCAGCAGCTTTACAGGATCAGACCAAAGATTGCAGTAAGCCACTAAATCAGCATGACCAAACACCTCTCTGGAGTGCCTGTATGCTGGTGCATGCTGCACAGGGACCAAACAGGAGGAGTTACAGGCCTGCATGTAGCTGCAGGGTTACAGTCTCACTGTAATCACAGCAACATGGAAGGATTGCTGCAGTGGATTGGAAACACAGGCTGGGGAGACAAGGAGAGTGAGACATACTGGAGCAAGTCCACAAAGGGCCATGGAGATGATTAAGGGCTTGAAGCATCTTCCATATGAGGAGAGGCTTATAGAGCTGGGACTGTTTGTCCTGGAGGGGACTCAGCAGTCCTCATCAGCATTTATAGATACTTGATGGGAGGGAGTAAAGAAGACAGACCCAAAGGCTTCTCAGTGGTACCCAGTGACAGGACAAGAGGCAATCCACATAAATGGAAAAATGGTGAATTCTGTTTGAAAATAAGAAAAAGTTTTCCTACTTTAAAGGTGGTCAAACATTGGAAAAGGTCACCCAGAAAGGCTGTAGAGTCCTCCTCGAAGGTATTAAAAACCCAGCTGTGGACAGCCTGTTCTAAGTGACCCTGCTTTGAGCAGAGGTGTTGGAACAGATGGTCTCCAGAGGTCCCTTCCAACCTTAGTGAATCTGGAATTCTATGAGGTAGTGATGAATAGTCAATGCGTACAAAAACAGTAGAGGTACAAATTGCTCCTTCTCCTGGTTTGTCCGTCTAGCATCTGGAGTCAATAGGTTAAATATTAATCATGTTTAATAGGCATTGATAGATCTTCTCTTCATAAATCTGTTTAATTATTTTAAAGCTATTTATGCATATGATTTGTCTGGTGTGTTATGATAATGAATGTCACAGTTTGATTAGGCATAACATAGTTCATGTGGCCAGGACTATAAAATCAGGCCAGTGAATTCCCCACAGCACAAATCTCTTAGACATTGACATCGTTAGGGAGGTTGCATAGGGATTGGAGAGAGAACATGACTTTCTGTGGGAATTAAACACTTAGGTTCTTGTGATATAATTAATGCCTTTTGTTTACATTTGCAAATCACTAGGAAATCTGGTCCTCTCTAGGCTGCTGCTGTATTTTGTTCCCTTTTCTCTTTCTGCTCCTTTCCCTTTCCTGTCTTTGAATGGCTTCTGTCCTGTTTTGTAACATTTTCCTCCATGGTGCAACTTTCAGCTTCTAACAGAGCTATTTTCACTCCAGTGCCTACCCTATCTGAACCACCAATATGACCGTGTCTTCATGAGATAGATTCCAGTTGACTTTTATCTGGTTTAAAGTAGGTAGTCCAGCGGAGGAGGATTTATGACTGCGTACTTAGGTAGATAATGTTGGATGAACTTGCCTCATGCTTGTAAGGGTCCCTGCAACCATGAGAGAGGCTAATGTGTAAAAAAAGGTGATAGATAGATTTCTAGAGATCTTTATATACCTGTATCTATGGCTATGTAAGCATTTAGATTATGCCATCTCACACATTTGAAAGCCTTTCTGTAAAGCCATATGAATTTAAAATAACACAGTGCAAAGACTAACATTAGAATGTTTATACTTCAGCACCACCATCTAATTCATATATTGAGTTAGAATCTTAGAGAACTATTCTGAAAGATTTCCTCAAACAATACAAAATGCAAATCTGCTGGTTCTACTTGCCTTGAGGCCAATGGAAATAAAGGCAGAAGGGCCTGTCTGTGTGAGAAGGTTACATTGAGATAAGATGGAGCATGTGTTTCAAAGACTGCACTTCAACATCAATACAGTTCACTTATGAAAATAAAATGTCCATAGAGGCAGCTTTGGGGAAAGAGGTTTAACTATCATAAGCTACAAAATCAGAGGAGCTGGGATTCGGAATATTTCCTGTGAAAGTCTTTCTCTGCATTGTATTGAGAAGGGAGTGAGGTACATGCACAACAGCCAAAACCAGACACAGAGATGGCAACCCATCATCAGAGCATTGCCTCCACACCCCTTTCTGCTCCCCCTGCCTCTGTGAGTCTTCTGAGCTGTAAATTAGAAAGATGAAGTGTGTGCAGGGAGCACAGCTTTCCCATGTGTGATGTAATTCAAGCAGATGGGTATTTCCAGCATAGGGGACATGGGAGGGCTGTAGTAACTATCCTGCTGTGTCTATATAGAAAAGGTCGGAAAGCATCTCTCAGCATCTCTACCATGACAGCCTTCCGTGTGGGAGGTCTGCTGCTTGGACTGAGCAGGAAGGCTGGCCTACTGTGCTGGAGGGCAGGGGAGAGCACACGCAGGTCCAACAACATGCTAGCACCTGTTGTCAGAGCTGATAGGGCTTGCATAGGAGATACCCAGTATGCGCGTGTAGTTCAAGGGGGTGTACTGCATACTCTAAGAGAACTATTGTGAACAAGGCCTGGAGAGACCTTTGTGAAGGGAAGACTTTTTAGGCTAACTGGGAGTTAGAATAGGTTATGAGGGTCCAGCACTGAGAATTAACCCACTGTTTTTGTCTTTAATAGATTTATTACAAAAAAACCCAAACTACCAAAAACTGTGAAAAGGAGGCATTCCACTACATCTTTGTGGAGAAGCAAAAGTCAGAAGCTTTCGAACGATTGCCCCTTTGACAGGCACTCCTCTGGGAGTTAGTTTAAACGCTGTTGTGTTTCTGTGGCTCTATGGCAGAGGGCTTGCAGCACTTAACTCATTTCAGGAGAAGGAACCAATGCACAAGGAGATGGGTTTTTATAAATGCATTCTCTCATATATATATATATAAAATATAGCAGCTAGCAAAATCTAATATAAACTATTCTAATCTTTGACATGGATTTTTCATTTTATAAAAAGGAAGAAAATTACCTTTTCTGTGTCAACATCAAGCATGCAAGGATGGACTGGGAAGGAGAAGGCCGCTGTTATTGCCAAAAAGTTTTGGATTAATTTTTCTTTTTCTACTAAGAGATTTCTTATATTTTATTCTCTATGATATCTGTCTTTTGTCATCTTACATAGCTCCTGTGAAACTGTTTTATTCATGGTAAAAAGTGAACACAGGGCTGAGAGACAGGGAAGAAAAGTAAATAAACAGAAGATTCAGTATAAATCCATATAATGTCAGGCAGGCAACATTAAGTAATAACTGTAGAAGCATAAAGAAATTAATTCCAAATGGTGTAGCATACTTTTTACTGTATGAAAGTGAAAAAGTTCTTGGAAACTTTGGGTCTGCCAGAGGCTACCAGCCACTCAGGAACTAACTACTGCCCTTCAGAAAAGTACGCACAAATACACAAAGATATATACAAAATATTGTCAGATCAAGGCTGTAGTGAAGACAATCCACTGGGAAGAGGTTCTTGTTCTACTGATGTAAAATTGCCTCTCTGTAAGCCAGCAGGGGATTTGCCTCCAGCACTTTAACAATAGCTGTCCCCAGGAGATTTGTGAAGAACATTGAATTCGTGTGCTAGATATCTTATAGTGGCCTTCTCAGTGGGCTACTGTCTGTGGTCTCACTATTGCAATCTTAATATGTAACATTTTGAAAGCATTCCCTATACACTTGAGAATTTAGAACAAAATCTTTTATCAAAATGATGAATTTGGTAATGAGCTGGTTGGGAGTTAATAGACACGATGAAGACAGTCTAAACAAGTGAGTGTTCTGGAATGCATATGAAACTGTGCAAAGCTAAGCAATGATAGGTGGCCACGTTAGCAAGAGCTTACTGTTAGCTGTGCAGTGGTCAAACACTAAACTGGATCTGCAGTTTTGCCATTTGGTATGAGAGACAGTCCAGGGTGCTGGAGTAGATACCTTAAAAATGATGTGAACAGAAATATGAACAGAGAGATATGAACAGTGTGGGAAATAGAAAAGGCATGACGAAAAGAGTGATCTTTATGCAGAGCTATTCTCTTCATCATTTAAAATGTTTAGAAATCTGTGCTTGGAAGGCATTTTATGTTCCTGTCTCTTCTTTTTACCACAAGTGATGAAGAGGGGGTTTCTGAAAAGGATGCTAGAACTGTATGAAGATACATACCTGCCAGTGATCCAAATGCTTCAAAATAATACCATTAAGATTTAAATGGCTGTCTTATGAAATTATTTATTGAAGCATTTTTATAAATATTGCACTTTATCAGTTCTTTGTATTTTTAGTTCTGTGTTCATTACTGTATATTGAATCGCAGATACCGGTAACCAAATTTTTAAAATAAATTTGAAGTTAAAGATTCTGATATTACGCAAGGTAAAGAACAGGTAATGCTTACATCTTGATATGCCAATATAAGGCATCATCTATCAGAACTGCCATTTGTTCCAAGCAGAACTAATTTGAACAGATCAGGCTCATTGTACAAGAGATATGATGGAAGCAAGGAGAAATAATGAAGCAAAAAGTTACTGCCTACAGTTCTTACTTTTCTGGTGGTGAGATCCATGTGTGCCTGAACTTCAATGTCTCTGCATCCTGCTGAGCTGTGTCCAGCCACTGTATAGTTGAGTTTTGGTATCAGACCAGGATTAACTTGGTTGTATTTTCTTCCTCTTCTTATTTGCTCCATTGCTTCATCTGAAAATGGACATTTTCTTCTTACTTGTTCTTTGTAGATAATGTGACCATTCACATTCTGTTGCTAGCGGTTAACATCAATAGAGAAAACAGGTTTGAGCAGTTGTGTAGGAGAAATATGCTTGCAATGTGTGATTTTCTTTAAATGGTGAGAAGCCACTGGCTTTGGGAGAGCAGTCAACTGGATGTCAAACTGTCCCAAGCATGTTCTAGGTCAACACATTTAACCATAATACTATGGTTTTGAAATGTCTTGCAATAATTTTTATGTCTTGCAAATTTTGTTACCAGTTATGGTTGCCATGATTTAAACATGTGCTGAATTAAAGAAGCTAGTTACTTGTGAAAAAATCACTCTTACTATTCTTCCCTGTGTTTTGTGCTAGCTGTTAATTGCCATGAGTATTAATAACCTTCAGAACTGCATCTAGTTCTGCTTTAAAGACTGTAAATTAAAGAAAATTCATCTCATTTATAAGAAAGTTAAATTCCTCATGAACTGTTTCTACCTATTTTTAGGCTGAAGTCTCCAGTGTCCATATCTGCATATTGAATTTCATAATGTCTTTCCTCTGCTAGCTTAAAGATCCATCTAATTTCAGGAATTTCTCTGCTGTGTTGGAACTAAATGATCTTAAGTTCCTTTCCAACCTGAACTATTCTAGGATTCTATGATCTAGAGACTGATCAAACTCTGTGTTCACCTTCCGTTAGAGAAACTGCATAGACCATGCATTTAATTATTTGATAACAAAGCTATATCTGGATGTGACACTCTTGTTTGAACAGCTTTCTGAACTTTTGTCTGTGTGACATGAGGACCAGAAAAAAAAAATTCGCTATGTACCAAATGATTACCACTTCACCACTTCTGCTGCATAGTGCCTGTTAATGCACTGTAAGGTTGTGGTTTTGCTCTCAGCTAGAATTAAGTCACTCTCAGCTCATACTGAGTTGGTTACCCTGGCACACCCTTGTCATTTTCTCTGCTTTCTAAAGTGAAGTTTCTCATACGCCAAATTATACTTTCTTTTTTCACTCAAGTTTATAGACACATGAGTTTGTCAAAGATATGTGTGTATGTATGTATTTATGTATGTATGTATTTACTTAATTATACCTTTGAAAAGCTACTTAAAGGAAAAATACCATTATAAGAGCATGAACATTGTTATGAAAGTATGGGGGGAATCAAGCAGAGATGTAAAATTTAAGTGCTCCCTTATTGTTCTTTCTTATTGTACTACAGGTTCTGAATCTAATAATGTGTCACAGACAAACAGCCGGAGATTGTGTTAGCTTCACAAAGAGGTTTTGCTTGAGTACCAAAAAGTGATAAGATAAATAGTCTTAGCAGTATAGCTTCTCTAACTGTCCATGTGGCCATATCTGTCAGATACCAAGTATTCTTAGCAAAAAGACTAAAGTTTCTGGATTGATTGTGCTGAAGTGTATGCATCAATATTTTGGGGGTCGATTCTTTCTTTTCAGTTTGCTCTTTTCATTTTCTGCTTACCAGTTTGTAACTGTCCTTCTGCAAGTCTAGTTCAAATTTTCAGGATCATTTACAGAGGTACCAAATACCAGGGAAAGTGTCAGTTTTACTTTACATCTGAGGGAAGCTCCTGACATTGTACCGTCTGAAGTATTAGAGAATGGCTGAGTTGATTTCTTCCTAAAATGTAATAATCTTTACAGCTATTACAATGTCCAAGATACCTTATTTAGTGAAGTGTTCCCCACAGAAATTCAGAAGTCATTACTGTTTCTGTCTCTCTGCTGTATTCCTCTTTTTACTTTTTATTTTTTATTTTTTTAAATTATTTTACAATTCTGTTAATGGAAGTGAAGTCAAACTGGTGTAAAACTGGTGTGAGGGAATGTAAGACCGCATCCCCTCTGACTGCACTGATGTATTGTGACCGGAGTACTCCATTCTGACATTTAGAGAAGATAATGTAACTGTGAAAATGTCATGTTCATTATCAAGAACTGAATGTCATCATCCTTTGACCACAGAGTTCTGTAAAGATTGGTAACCAAAAAAAAAAAAAAAAAAAAAAAAAGCTGGTGTGTTTTCTTTCCCCATTTGTCTTCTGGGTAGAGTTTGTGCTGCTTTGGGAACAGCACTGACATTTATATGAGAACTTAGTGGCAGGCACAAAATCACATCCTGAAAACAAACATACAGAAACTTGTTGAGACATGCTGGCAGCTAGATACTTTCAACTGTGCTGCTTTTCAGATCTCTGTAGGCAGATGTTTTGTAGAAAGCTGGTGTCACAGAAGAGATGTGAGCAATATGGATAATACTGACTTCTTGATGCTCATGAAATTCTTGACTTGTGATAGATTCTGCTCTGAGCCTAGGCAGGAGTGAATGTGAGAAAGATGATGGGTTCTTTATATGGTAGCTCCTCTGGCAAGTGACAGATTTGTACAACCTCTAGAAAAAAATGCTGTATTGCAAATGCTAATGCAGTCTCTGACCTTTGCATAATAAGAACATTGATAATGGATTTTGCAATGGTGAACTCATTAATAAAGCGTAAGGAATGGGGTTGGTATGATGGGTGTGAGGCAGATGATAGAATTTGTATCTTTAATCATCTCTTCTTAATGACTGAACTGGTTTACACACATTTATCTTGGAGGCATGGGCTGGAATTATACATCAGACCTCTACAACCTCATCAATATCCAAGTAAAGATTAATATGCTTTTCAAGATGACGGTAGACCCTTTCTACCTGGCCTGTTGTCTGAGAGGCCACAGTGCTGAAGTCTGACACAGATAGATAGGATATACTTATTAGAGGTATGCAGTTTTCTGGGAGGATGAAGGGTTAGGCCTTACACAGTGCTTTCTAGGGTTGTGTCCAGTTTTAGAGATCACTGGCAAAGTCCACTTTGAGCAGGACATGAATTAATTAATTTTCATTGAAGTGTTCTGCCAATGATCTGCTAATTTGTGCTGAATCTTGCCAACAAGAAGCAGAATATTGACTCTGTATTCACCTGGCAAGGAAGCCACTGCTGCTGGGAACAGTCCTGGCATGTCTACCAGGAAAAAGGTAAAATGTGCTCCTATAGGAATGTGTTAGCATGGATTTAGGCAGGACTTAGAAGCATTAGTGGTATATTAGTACTGTATATACTGTGTATGACAGAATCCTTCCCTGGCTGAGTTAACCTGGAGGGGAACATTGGGAGCCATGCAATGTTTGAGAAGGATCCAAAATATAAGGCAGTAAATGAATGAAACACATTCTGTGATCATCATATGCAATTATCCTTCATATAGCTGAGAATGAGACCATCACAAGAGGCATTGTAAATCCCACTAGTATTGTAGAAATAGTCTAAGAAAGTAAATACTAATCTGTAAAGTATCGAAGAGGCCATTTATTCCACCTATATAAATGTGTGAGAAGGCTGAACTCAGCCACACTGCTTGTGTTAAAAGATATTTGATGCTGTTTTTGAAATGTGGATCAGAGATCCTTGGTAGAGAGTTCTCTGGTCTCACAGTCACTTCATTTCTTATTTCACTACAGACTTATTTTGTTGACTTTTTAATAGTACAAGACTTTATAGTCACTCATATGTTTCCTGGAAGAGATTAGTTTTAGACTGAACTTAAGTTCAGGAGTGAGTTGAGTATTTAGCTGAGGCTGGGGATGTTGATAGTGATCTATTTATTTACAGTGTGGAAAGATGTAATTATTATTTTTGGAATTCATTTAGATGCCGTCAATATGTTGCCACTGTGGCATATGCGATATGTTTTAATGAAATAAATGTTGCCATGGACACTTATTTAAAATATATATTGCCCGTCAACCCTCTAAAGACTGAAATGCAATCTGTGATGAGGCAAAAGGTTCAAAGTAAAGAACAAAGAACTGCACAAGGGATTTCATATGGTGAGGAATCTGCTCTGAGTTTCTCCAAGTAACACCTATTACTTCAGCTTTATGTTTTGATTACGTGTAAGAGAGACAGAAGTAAGATTGCTGAAAATCTGTTTGTGTTTTTTTTTTTTTTTAATGAAACTGTCTGCAAAATGAGTAAAATGATAACAGGAGGTCTGTTTTCTACTAACCATATCAATTATGTGCTCCCGTTGTTCCATTCCCTTGTGCTGGGTGTGTACTTGGAAATATCGTGAGCTGTTTATTTTGAACACCAGATCCAAAACACCCAGGTTTGCCCTTCAGCTTGTGTATACATGTGTATTCATCCAGTATGTATGTATGGCATATCCCGTTGCTCTGATACCATAGTAGAATATCTGAGGTGGAGTTGCCATGTGGCCCAGATGTGCCTAGTGACTAGCCAGATTGGAGTCCAGAGGTGTTCCCAGAACGTTTGGATAGCCTTTTCCAATACTATACGTATTTAGATGAAGTAGTTTGGTCTTTTAGCTTCTACTGTATATAGTTGCAACTAGTGAGTGTTTAGTCTTTTGCCCCTTGCTCATCAAATACCAAAAGTTGTCTCAGCCAGCTACTGCATTGCAAAGAGGCACCAGCATCAGCCTCACTGTGTGTACATGTACAAACATGCCGATAGCATACTAGGAAGAGGAGCCAGAGGAACTGTCTCCCTCTGGACAGAGAGTTCTTATGTCTCCTTATGTCTCCCCATTGCTGCAGCTGTGCCACCTCTTCTGCTACCTGACTTACATTTCCACATGCTGCTGAAGGAAAGGATAATACGTAGCCCCACGTTACCCACCCAGCCTGCTTTGAGATCCTAGTCTGTGGCCTGGCACCTCCTGTTGTGGTGTGTAAGCACTCGGTAGGAATGCAGAACAGTGCACCCTGGGCTGCCACAAGGCATCCTTGGGGATGGACAGTACAGGAGTCAGGACTGCCAGAGCCAGTCCACCTCCTCTCATCACCGGTAACAAGACTAAAGCCTGGGTCCATTTACATTCACACTTGGGTTCCTGTGTTGAAGGGAGAGAAAAAGCCTGTCCTGAATGTTCTTCAGATCAACGCTTTAAAGAGATGGGAACTCACATTAACCCTGCCATGTTGTCGTTGAGGGAAATAGAACAATTAAGTTTTTTGTGGGGCACCTAATCAGATTTATAATTGAATAAAAGAAATCCCTCCAAACCAAAGACTTTGGACCTCCAAAGCCATCTACCCATAGCTGCAGTCCTGAGAAGGCTTTGGGACTTGCATCTTGCAGGTAGTGCCTGGGCAATGGTAGCTGGAAACCAGCCCAGTCTCCTTGGGGAAGATACGGGAATGCTGTTTCATGTTGAAGGTTTGAGTTTATAGGGTTCTGGCCTTCCTTTTTCTTCCCAGTTGGCTGAGTTGCCAGGGTAGACACTCCTCTGTCTGGATTTTGGCAAGCAGCTTTTTTGTCGTATCTGTGCTTTATGAAATCTATCAGAGGATCCCTAAGGGTCTGATATGGAGGGTGGCAGCCTTCCCTCCATGAGGCAGCATTTGCAAGGGGACTGACAGATGTGTCTAAGAGAGAAGATAACGAAATCAAGAAAGCCAGCTGGCCATGTAATTTTTTTATATACTTACCACTGGCACCCACACTTTCCTTCTGTCATTAAACATATTTCACCTCTCCCTAGCATGACTGTAAGAACATAAACCAGTTTCCCCTCCAGTGCAACTTTCAGGCAATAACATTTTTCACAGATACCCTTTAATAAGTATGTAGCACCCACTGGTTCTTCGGTACATCTTGCGTGAAGACTTTCCTGAAGTGTTAGGGAAATACAGGCTGGAAGGCTTATTAATCCTACAGGCAGGCTCCTTTCTCCCTAGAGAAAGACAATTGCTGTTAACTTCAGCTGAAAGCACTGACCTCTGCAGTACCTCTGTGGTCCTCATGTGGTCCTCTCTGTCCTTATGATTCTCTGAAACATCAAGCTATGGTGTTTGGAGCATCTTGCCTCATTAGCAGCCTGTCCAATGAATCGATATGAATCACAATTTTGTGTGCTTATTTTGTGGCAAAGGGGAAATGTATTTAGTCACCTCCTATGCTTGCATCTTTTCATAAAGTTTTACTTGTGGCATCCGAAAGTGTCAAATTAAGGTACTGCTTTGCATTAGAGAGAAACAATAGAAAATCATAGAGTTCATTATGAAACATTCTAACTGTATTTAGGAGAAATCACACTGTTCAGAATAAGACCACCTGATTATTTGTGGAATAATAGAATATCCTGTGTTCCAAGGGACTGACTGGGTATAATGATCTGATTGCAGCTCTGGTACATAGTATGCCGAAAACCACTTGCTCTTAGTTAATTTTTTTCTAAAGCGACTCAAATTCTTCCTCCACTTGCATCTACAGGCATCTGACTTTTTTTGAAGAAGGGCCATTCCCATTTATTCAAAACAGAACTTTGCTTAACTCAAGATTGCAGTTACAAGATGAGAATATATCGTTCTCACAAATGTCTTTACCATACACAGGGATTGGAAATTGCAGTGACACAACCTCTGGGAAATGACATCAGCTATATTAACCATAAAAATGTCTCTTAGGAATTAGACAGAAGGGAAAAAAAAAACCCCAAACAGTGAGAAAGTGTACTGTCAGAAGCAAATGTCAATTGGCATAAAAACTAATAGAATCATGCATCTTCCTTTCTAAATTCTACTATTACGTTTGTTCAATCTTGCATTACACAAAAAGCTCTGTTAGGTAGAAAGGATTTGTGATAAGACTGAAATCGCTATCTCACCAGTCACTAGGACTGGAAGTGTTCCTGTTACACTGCTTACTGGATTTGAAGTAATATGTTGCAATAGTAGGAAGAACAAATTTTCTTTGACATAGAAACTGTAAGATATGAAAGAATAAAAATAATATTCCTTTGATCATAGTAGGCTCATGAAGTCCTGCTAACTCTAAGAGGGGTCAACAGCAGATGCTTAGGTAAAAATGTAAGAAATGAGCAGCACTTAATGATGCTATTTCCTACCATTTTGGTAAGGAGGAGTAACAATTTCCCACAGTTTTGAAGATGTAGTTGCCTGTGCAGTGACTTGTGATACTTTTTGTCTTCCAGTACTTTCAAAATAATGCATTTCTTACAATGTTATAAAGTTATTTCATGGAATTACCCCATAGCCTCATTCCTAAGTAGCAATTGTCAATTATAAACATGCAATTATGATTTTCCTCCTTTGTAACATTTTAGATTTGCCTCTACCAAACTTAATCTGTCATTTTCTCTTTCAGTCAATTAGTGAGAAGACTCTTCTGCATTTCTGCAGTCAGCTGGCATCTCTATTACCTTGCATGGCTTGGTATTGTTAACAAACATTGGCAAGCCTTATGTATATTATCTATCTCTTTACAGATATGGTGAAAAGTGTGGCCCTAAGAAGAGCTTCACAGTGACCTCCCACAACATGAAAAGTGAGTAAATATTTTTACTCTTTGTTTTCTAGCCATGTAGCCATGTGAGGACCTTTCCTCTTTTCCACTTTTATTTGCTTCTTTAAGAATGTCTCACAGTAAGCCCTGCCAGATGTGTTTTGGAAGTGAAATTAGATTATATCAAATGCATCTTCTTTGTCCATATGTTTATTAGAAGTATAATCAGATCATTCCAGTAGATTTGTAATGCTTGGCATCTGTGAAGGCTGTGTTGATCTTCCTCATTTTGTACCTGTCAATTATATGCCTTAGAAGAGTTGCTACCAGTTTCCCCAGGGTAGAGGTTGAGGTTATTTGCTTATAGTTCCTCAAACCTCTTTTGAAAGCCTTTGTAAAAACTATTGCCATTTTTCTGGTCATGAGGCAGTTTTAAGGGATTTAGTGGTTTGGCTTTTTTATCTTTGAGAGTACCTTTAGAAATCATGATTTCTTACCATCTTTTCCCATCCAGTTGGTACTGCTCCTTCCTTTTTTTTACTCCATAACCACTTCTGTTGACACTTCAAGTTGAGACAGATCTTCCATGTGCTTACCATAAAAAGTGTTCTGATGGCTACCAGCATATCCTCCCCTCTCCCTGCCTGTCCTAGCAAATGCAGTTAGAAAATACACTTGGCTCTTCTGCTATGGCTTCTTTTTTACTGAGACTTTCTGTTGTAACTTCACCATTTATTGTCTCCACTGAGTCTCTAATTTGTTTCTTGCTCTTTACTATGTTTGAAAATTTATGATGCTTTTATTCCTTACCATGTTTCAGTTCCAGTTATTTGGCTGTTTCTGTCTACTTACCTGAATTCTGACAAAACATTGCAGCTATCATCATAAGAACTGTTGCTTGTGGAACTGTCTGGATTTTATTGTTTTCTTATTTACAACAGGTCAAGCTAAGAACAACACTAAAATCAGTAGAGTTAATCGCTGATCTTTTTAAAGGAAAAGAAGAGTTAGAAACCTTAGATTTGCTGAAGCGTTTCTGTGACCTCTACATCCAAGAATCCCACATCTGTTGGTCTAGCAAGCCCAGGATATGGTCCTACCTCAATCTCTAATAAAGAAATAATGATACATAAAATTGCAGCCTAATGCAACTGAGTACTGGGTGCAGTTCTAGACCTCACCATTTACGAAGAACGTGAAGGTACTTGAATGTGTCCAGGAGGGCAACAAAGCTGGTGACAGGGCTGGAAGGCATGTCCTGTGAAGAGTAGCTGAGGACACTGGGTTTGTCTGCTTCAGAGAAAAGGAGGCTGAGGGGTGACCTCATTGCTCTGTACAGCTCTTCCCAAGGAGGGGAAATGGAGAGGAAGGTGCTGATCTCTTCTCGCTGGGATCCATTGGTAGGACGTGTGGGAATGATTCAGAGCTGCACCTGGGGTGTTTTAGACTAGACATTAAGAAGCATTTCTTTACCTAGAGGGTGGCCAAAACCAGGCTTCCTAGAGAGGTGACTAATGCCCTATGCCCATCAGTGTTTCAGAGGCATTTGGACAACACCCTTAATAACATACTTTAACTTTTGGCCAGCCCCGAAGTGGTCAAGCAGTTGGACTTGATGATCATTGCAGGTCTCTTCCAACTTCCAGTTCTTTTCTCACTACTTCCTTCTTTCCCTGCTGAGGAAATACTGGATGACATTTCTTCCCAGCCCGGCACTAGCAGAAGGGATTGAATGGGTATCACGTCCCATCATAGGCATTGGCTCTGTCACTCTGTGGAAAGGAAGCCTGTGCCTTCTGATGGGGGTGAGAGATGTAGATTGTCTCTGGATCATTTGGGCATCTGAACAGATTTGTGAAGAACGTGTGAACTGGTGTTTGAAACTCTTCTGCATTCATCCAGTTTATTTGGGTTTCCACAGGATAGCAAAAGACCACATCTCTGACATCAGTGAGGCTCAAAGATCAAGCCCTCAGCCTGAAGCAGGGTGTGCTCCTGAACTAAATCTTGTTTATGTGTGCAATACCTGCTCATTTCCTTGTGATTTCCACCCACTCCAACCCCACCCCTCCCCCAAATACTGGTTTTTAAAAATACCTGAGTCGTTTCTTTTGGAGAAATGTAACAAAACACAAAGAGCCTGAGAACAACGACACTCCATCAGGAGTCCATCTGGCCCAATACTCTCCAGTGGCACCCCATACATGTCTGTAAAGGAAAATAGATGAGGAGTGCAGGTCTACTTTTGTCAGGGTCCGGAGGGTGTTCATAGGCCTCGATGCCTGGGACCGGCCTCCCTTGGGACCTGCACTGCAGGTAGCCCCTCAGACCTGCGTCAGAGCTTCTCATGCAGAACTATATGCATAACATACCATAGCTGTTCTGTTCTATTCTATTCTGTTCTGTTCCATTCCATTCTCTTCTGCTTTATTCCATTCCATTCCCTGCACTCACAATGAGTTATATAATGATGAGACCATTATTTACCTGAAATGCCAAGGGGTTTTCAGCACCAAAAACGCTTTCAAAGACACAAATCAGAAAGGTTACAGGTGGAAAGAGTATTTTGTTTATTTATAAAGTTATTTTATTTATCTTATTTTAATTTAGTTTAGTTTAGTTAATTTTAGCCTAGTTTAGTTTAGATAATATTTTCTTTTTCTAAATCTTTCAGAGCTGATGCTCACAAGCATTAACTCGATGCACATGCATAGCCAGCAGCAGGCTGACGCATCCTTCAGTTTAGCTTGAAAAAACATCCCTTGCAGCCTGACAAAGGAAAGCTGGGGCAGGAGTGGTGCCGTGTTGCTGAGAGAGCAGTGCAAGAACCCAGCCAGAATGGGCCGGGAAAGACCTGACAAGGGGTGGTGCTCAATGCTACAGAGGACAGCAGCAAGTCCCGGGGCCATGCTGGGGCCACCCTGGGAGTCCAGAACGCTGCCTCCCCCCGGATGCGGGGCACGAGGGCCAGCTGCGTGGAGCACGAGCAGCTGCCTTTGGGCCACAATAGCCCAAAGGAGCCCCATAGAGGGGCTGTGCTCGGCTGCGGAGGAAGGCAAAAAACCCCGGGGACACTTGCCAGTCCACCCTGGGGGCAAAAAAGCCTTCCCCCCCCAGCTGCAGGACACGAGGGGCCACCTGCGTGGTACATGAGCACCAGGCAATAACGCAGCCAGAACGGATCGAGGAGCCCTGACAAGTGGTCATGCTCAGTCCTCAGAGGAAGGCAAAAAACCCCCAGGGACCAGGGCCAATCTGCCCGGGGGGAAAATTCCTTCCTGACCCCAGCACTGGCGATCGGCTACTCCCTGAGCACGTGAGCAAGACCTGCTCCTGGTCCATGGGCTGGTTATGGCTCTAAGTGGGGGGACACTGGCACTGCCTGTTCTGCCTCCAGCTGCAGCCATCTCAGGTGCTTCCCACAACAGCAAAATGCTGCTGGCGTGATCAACCCTCGGGGCAAGAATCCTTCCTGTGCCTGGCAATGGGAGCCCCAAAGCACTAGGGGAGGGCGCTGGGCCATCTGTGGATCCTATTTCTTATGGCTACTGCCACTATCTCCCCAGAAGATGAGGACAGCGATCTCCCTGAAGACTGAAGCAGGATTTCCATCCCTCCGATGAGCTGTGAGTGTGACCCCTCCAGGAGCTGGAATTGCAGCAGAGAACCTCCAGCAGCTTCAGGCAGTCTTCTCTCCTCAGCCCCTCCAAGTAAATCCACTGGTTCCTCAAGGAATTCCTCTTGGATGCCTTCAGGCTGCCAGCTCTGTCCTGGTGGCAGCGCCAGGCACTCTGGCAGTGGGACACAGGAGGATGCTGCCTTATACTGACCCAGAGCACTGTGATGCTGCGTTGGCAGCTGTTGGCATTATGACACGGGGGTGACGGGGCCCCCGTGGCCCTGCCCAGTGCAGCCCTGCTGCTGCCCCTTCGCCCAGCGTGCCTTGGAGAAAGGCCTTTGGGGTGCTGGCCCTGAGGCAGTACCTGTGCCCAGGAGGCCCAGGGGGATGTCCCTGCCCATGGCGGCCACACACTGGGCACCTCTGCTGGATGTCCCTGTAAATTAATCTGTATGTTCAGACTGCATCAATAAAGGCTTTTATAGCACGTACAGTCATTTGAGTGTGGCGATCCCAGAGGTGAAAGAAAGGGGCTTTGGTTCCCTCTGCATGAATTTTGCAGAAATGTAGAGAGCATACAGGATTTCCTCACCATTCCTTATCAATACACCAAGTGGCATTTGCTATTACGCTGCTTATAGTGAGGTCTTCTTCTTGGAAAGAAGAAGAAGAATTTAAGAAATCTCTTCAGCGTTTGTTACACAGGGTGTTTAGATATTTGCTTGTGTTTATTAATGTTCATGTGTCTAGTTTGGGGGTTTACCCCACACACGGACTGTGAGAATGAAGACCTTAGGCCCACAGTAGGAGAGGATCAGGTCTGAGATCATCTTAAGAACCTGAATGTGCACAAGTCCATGGGACCAGATGAAATCCTTCCACGGGTCCTGAAGGAGCTGGCAAATGAAGTTGCTAAGCCACTGTCCATCGTATTTGAAAAATCATGGCAGTCAGGTGAAGCTCCCGATGACTGGAAAAAGGGAAATATAACCCCCACTTTCAAGAAGGGGAAAATGGAAGACCCAGGGAACTACAGACCAGTCAGTCTCACCTCTGTGCCTGGCAAAATCTTGGAGCAGATTCTCCTGGAAATCATGCTAAGGCACATGAAAAACAACGAGGTGGTTAGTCTTCCAGTATCTGAAGGGGGCCTACAAGAATGCTGGGGAGGGACTCTTCATCAGGGACTGTGGTGATAGGACGAGGGGTAACGGATTCAAACTTAAACAGGGGAAGTTTAGATTAGATATAAGGAAGAAGTTCTTTACTGTGAGGGTGGCAAGGCACTGGAATGGGTTGCCCAAGGAAGTTGTGAATGCTCCATCCCTGGCAGTGTTCAAGGCCAGGGTGGACGGGGTCTTGGGTGACATGGTCTAGTGTGAGGTGTCCCTGCCCATGGCAGGGGGGTTGGAACTAGATCATCTTAAGGTCCTTTCCAACCCTAACCGTTCTATGATTCTATGATTCTATGCCCTTTTAGATCCCCATTCAGAGCATAACGAAAGTCTGACACATGTTGAAAACGACAGTACAAGACTTGTGTCTCTAAGAATTTGTACCCAAATGCTTACTTGGACTGTGCACCCTTTGGCAAAGAAACTATGATCCAAATAATCCTTGTGCCAACCAGAGTCCAATCAGTTCTGTTGTTCTAGACACACAATTTTACAACCCCCCTGTTCTCTAGCTTTTGAGTATCTTGTTTTTCACTAAGGTCATCCAGATGACTTCCAAAATATGGGGTACAAAATTATCAGGAGCATTTGAAATTCTGTGCTTGTAATTCTTGCTTTAAGCTCAGAGGAATACTGGACAGAATAATGTTACTGAAAACAGCATGAACATATCCTGATCCATCATGTAAAGAATGTGGCGAAATGTCTTCCTGTTCTTCAGGTAATACCATTTCAGGCTTTCCCTTTGTATGGGCCATCAGTGAACATGATACTGAACTGGCTGATCTAGTTTGAAAGGCTGAGGCACCTGTTCTTTGCTTATAGGCTTTTACTGCAAGCCCAGCAGTTGAATAGAGTATGTTAAATTTAAAATACCAAAATGGAAAGATTTGGGAAAACTTTTTGTTGCCTATCCCTCACTTTTCAGACCTCTGGCAGTATTCCACCTATTCTGGATCACAGGTGAAATAACTTAAATAAGGAAAATATAAAAATATAATATACACTCTGGATATAAACAGAATTTAGAAATAAAATTTATGAAACTTCCCTGACTCTAAATTTATCACTTGCAAAATTTTACAATTAGTGAGACAAAACAAGCCAAATTGTGCTTCTGTTGCAAAGAGGAAAAGCAGATTGGTTTTGAGTGGACTGGTTCCCAGATTGTCTCAGATGAGTGACAGTGAGCTCTGATGTTTGAACTAGAGTGAAGGAAATTAAAAGAAATCCTCTTCCTCTTCCAATTTTTTAAACTAATTTGGGAAAATTTTCTGCCTCCTCACTATGGAAAGAAGGTGGGTGTAAGTGAGAGATAAGTAGAGGATACCTGTCATATGGCTTTACTAAAATGTAATATCATATGATTAATTTGTAGGAACAGTAATTGTCATACATAATTGTACTAATGTGGTATCTGCTTATAAGATATATTTACCTTTGGTTAAATTCTTCATGCCTTTGAAAGAGGCAGAAGATTATGTATTTAATTTCAGCCCCAAGGAGATGCATCTTTGCTGCTTTAGGTGTTTTGAAGATATGTTATCTCAGCCATTATACCTAGGAGTCTGGCTTTGTTCCCACTTTCTTCTCTGACTCTTCTTCACCAAAACACAATGCAGACCTTTCCTGTTTCCTTTATTTAGCTGACAAGTACAGGAATATCTCCTTCCCTGAAGGAATCTGATTGTGACCTTGGGCTATGTAGCTTGCTGGAGTCTTCTCTTTATGCAGCACAAGCCCCATTATATTTTCTCACTAACCAGAAGAACTGTTAAGTCAGAAGTACTCAGAACAGCTGGGATGCTGTTCATAAGGGGTGAGTAGGTTCCCACTATGAAAAAGAAAGATCCCATTACTAGTGTAGGTCCACACTGGAACCTTGTTTAGAAATGCTGGAGAAGTAACTGCAGAACCACAGTGTTGTATTAACTTTGGCAAAGATGGGAGGGCTACAGCTTTCCTTTCTCAGAGTCAGCTATATAATATAGAACTGGAGAATGGTTAGAGTTGGAAAGGACCTTAAGATCATCTAGTTCCACCCCCCCTGCCATGGGCAGGCATGTCTCACCCTAGACCATGTTGCCCAAAGCTCTCTCCAACCTGGCCTTGAACACTGCCAGGGATGGAGAATTTACCACTTCTTTGGGCAACCTGTTCCAGTGCATCACAACCCTCACAGCAAAGAACTTCTTCCTTATATCTAACCTGAACTTCTCCTGTTTAAACCCATTACCCCTTGTCCTATCATTACAGTCTGTAATGAAGAGTCCCTCTCAGTAACCTTGTAGGCCCCCTTCAGATATTGGAAGGCTGCTATGAGGTCTCCACGCAGCCTTCTCTTCTCCAGGCTGAACAGCCCCAAATTTCTCAGCCTGTCTTCATATGGGAGATGCTCCAGCCCCCTGATCATCCTCTTGGCCCTCCTCTGGGCTCATATATATATATGTGTATATATATATATATATAAAAAAAATAGTCAAAGCTTCTCTGAAGTAAGCAACAACTGATAACAAGGGTCATCCTCAACTGATAACAAGGGTCACCCTAAATGCTCACATGATATGAAGAAATGGTTTGTGGGAATGAGAACTGTTAGGTTACAGAATCACTTCTGAAAGGAGACAGGAGGAACACTGAGACCTGCATCATTTATAATTGGCAGGGTATAAAATGTACTGAAACTGTAAATAAGAAAATGTAAACACAATCATGTAGTTATAAGGAGGCAGACTTCATTGTCCGCTTCATGTTCTTCCTCTCTGACTGCAGTGATTCTTGCCTAAGTTATTACTCTTCCTGTTATTAATGACCTCAGGATTCATTCAGAATCTGAAAACAGGTCATGTCAAGACAGAGAATGAGGAGAAATTATTGGCAATATGAGGACAAGTTTTTTTTCTTTTTTGAAGTAGGTAAATCTTGCTCTGGTCTCATTTGGCTGTTAGCAGATGGCAATGCACTCCTATTCTTGGCATATTATTTTAGCAGGCTCTTTGAGCAAATGCATATGGGGGCGGAAGTTATGATGCAGTTCTGAAGTCAAAAAATAACTTATAACTCAAGCTTTATATATTTAAGCTATTATGAGCAGCTGTGAAAACACATATTTATTTTGACTATTTGCCTTAGCTTCAAAATTTGTAATTGGAATGAGAAATCACAGGGTGTTCCCTTTCTATTTCCTTTTTAAGGATTTGTGTGCAGGGCTTCTTTATACCTGTGGATTCCAGAGCTGTAAGTAATGCAATAAAAGTCTGATCCAGATCTCACTGAAATCGGCAAGTGGCTTTCCATGGGCTTTATGAGGCTTTCTGATGGACATTCTCTAGCTTTGGAACAAGCTGGATGCTTTACTGTTTTCACTTCTACATGAAAAACTTGGCCTATTTTGAGGGTCTTGTTTAGAAGCTGGGGCAAGACTTATCTCCCTTTCAGGCTTTGACATGCTTGAGAAAGTTGCACATCTGCAACCTTGCAGAGTTGCAACTCTGTCTACTGGGCTTTAAACTTAAGTAGAAATGACACTTATGAGGGGCCTAATATCTGGCCTGAAATAGGTTTTAGGAAGATGCTGAGCTCTTGGGCTGGGCTACTCTGAGCATGCACCAAAACACAGGGTGCCAAGAGGATTTGCAGTCCCACCCATCCAACTGGGGAGTTTTGGCAGTAATAGACTAGAGCGTTCTGACTTGGTTCTTGGATTGGGAGACATAAGCTTTCTCCATGATCCCAGTGAGAACATTTCTGCATTTTGCTATTTTTGTATTTCTACCATCTGATTTGTAGTCTACCATCTGCTTCACCTCCTTTGTTTAGCAACTGAATGAAAGAGTTGTTTTAAAATCCAAAGTGGGACTGTAGAGTGATTCATGACCAGGTATAACAGGAATAGCTCATTCTTAACTCATTTGAGAGTTTGTTTAAATATTAAGAGTACCTTTCCAGAAAGTACAGGAACCTGCAAATTCAGATAATCAGAAGAAATTTGTACCATAAGCCCCAAGGAACCATAGATTAAAATGTAATGCTAAGTGGATCCATGTAACTGACTTCATCACCTACAAATGAAAAAAGAACAGTTGTGTTCTGCCACGATTTTCTGGGACCTTAAAGAGAGCTCCGTGGAGTGAAAGCCAATAGATGGGTCTGCTTGGAAACACTTGGTGTTGCTGGAGTGGAAACTAGAAGGTATGGAAACCCTATACCTTCTAGTGGTATGGGGTTTCCCAGTGAGTGCTCAACAGCTGTAGGCTTCACTCATTTTTTCTGGTCCCTTTTATGGGGAGGAGGATCTCTCTTTTAAAGAGAGAAACTGTGGTATCCATGACTATGAGATGCTAATCTCTGTAAGTATAAACCACTGTGAACCACTATGTACGTCTTGCCACTCAACAGGAGACAGTTTATATTGCTTAGCTGTGGCTGCTGAGATTAAATCTTCTCCATGCAGTGACTAAGGAATTCTGAAAAGGGTTGATTATATCCACACTGTGCTTACTTTAAGCTCATTAAATTACAATTAAAGTGATATCTGTGAAGCTTATTGAAAATTTAAATTGCTTTTAAGGTTTCTATAGGCTGTTTCAAAATAATTAAGTTTGCTGTGTAGGATATACTATCTGGTTTGAAGAAAGCATGTGTTTTAAAACCATTGAAAATTAGTGTGATAACAGACTGTTATTCTTTTCTTCAGTAGTAATGACAACACCAAGTTAAGTGGTGCAGTTGACACACTGGAGGGAAGGGATGCCATCCAGAGGGACCTTGACACAATTGAGAGGTGGGCCAGTGCCAGCCTCATGAAGTTCAACAGGCCAAGTGCAAGGTCTGTCACCTGGGCCGGGGCAACCCCAAGCACACATTGTGACTGGGCAGAGAATGGATTGAGAGCAGCGCTGAGGAGAAGGACTTCGGGTGTTGGCTGACGAGAAGCCCAACATGAGCCAACAGTGTGTGCTTGCAGCCCAGAAACCAACCATGTCCTGGGCTGCGTCAAAAGAAGCGTGACCAGCAGGTCAAAGGAGGTGATCCTGCCCCTCTACTCTGCTCTGGTGAGACCCCGCCTGCAGGTCTGCCTTCAGCTCTGAGGCCCCCAATGCAAGAGGGACGTGGAGCTGTTGGAGCAAGTCCAGAGGAGGCCATGAAGATGATCAGAGGCTGGAGCATCTCTCCTGTGAAGACAGGCTGAGAGTTGTGCTTGTTCAGCCCGGAGAAGAGAAGGCTCCAGGGAGACCTTAGAGCAGCTTCCAATGCCTAAAGGGGCTACAAGAAATCTGGAGAGAGACTTTTGAAAAGGGCATGTAGTGACAGGACAAGGGGGAATGGCTTTAAGGAGAAAGAGGGTAGATTTAGATCAGATATTAGGAAAAAGTTCTTTACTATGAGGGTGGTGAGGGGCTGGAACGGGTTGCCCAGAAAAGTTGTGGATGCCCCATCCCTGGAAGTGTTCAACGCCTACACCTTTCCTATATAGAGTTCCCACTTGCTTTGAGAGAGGGATGAGACAGGAACCAAAGGGGTCTTCTCCCGCCAAGAAGTGTGTTCCACACACCTTATAGGATGACCCCAGTACTCAGGAGGGGTGGAGGTTTTCTCCACCATGGATTTTTCTCTGGTCTGATCTCAAAGGTATTAGCCTGCAACAATATCTGTGAATTGAAGGCTTGGGAGGCATACACGTTAGCCTTATCATGCTTCAGTTGTGCTCTAATTTCTTTGTCTGTTCAAAAACCCCCCATAACCTCTCGATTTGCTGTCTTCTTTTCCTTCACTCACTCCCTTCATTGCTCTCCTCTCTCTCCCTATCAGCATTTGTCCCTGAATGAGGTTGTTGGAGTCTAAATGGTGAGTGGAAGCTTGCAACCATGGAGAAGGCCTGAGTGAGGCACCTGTGCAGTTGTCTGCTGGTATGCCTGGGCTTTTGTGTGATTGACTCCTGCTCTCTGCTTGTTTGGTGCCAAATTATGCAGAATGTGCATAGGATTCTTACAAAGTCAATGTTGAAGCGAAATGCCTCACTTAGCTGTCTATAGTCCCTCTTGTAATATGTCTCAACCTCTCCATTTATGTATGGAAAGCCTTAGGGAGTGGAGGAAACCTTTGCAGGGTCTGTAGACTTGTTAAAAAAATCAACTTCCCTATGAGAAGTGGTGCTAGTGTGAATTGCTGATAATATAGGGGCTTAATGCCATGGCTGCTGTTGCAGATCTGTGGACCTGCATAATCATGTACCTGAACCTGGCTGCTTTGAGAGTTAGATTTGTCGTGCTCATTTACTGTGCCACATGTTTATTTGTATTGCATTTTATGTAATTCTTTAATGAGAACAAGTTTCCAGAGAAATACATTGATTCACATTGTCAGTGGCAAAAATTTCACGTGCAAGAATTTCTAGGCTTTTAGAATTTGATTTTTGATGTGGACATGAAAAGTCTGCATGTGACTAAGTTGTTCCATACTTTTATTCATCAACATCACTGAATACTATGAATTCCCTTTCCAGAAGTATCTCGAACTAGGGATTTTTACTGCTTTCAAAACAATTTCCCTTATATTTTCTTTACAATTTTCACTCATTTGTAATTTTTTAATAATTTTGTTCTGAAGTATTATGTTTTATCTAAACTGCTTCTTGTGTGGCAGTGAAATGCCATGTGAATGCCCAGGTACTTTTTCATACGGATAAGAGTCCACAAGTATCTCAAATTTGGATCACCATTTTGTTAGGATGTTGTTGATGTAGCAAAACCAATTTTGGGCATTAAGTTCACAAACATCATTGATTTTGCTGTTTGTGGAGCTTAAGTTTCTCTTTTAACATAATACAATACAGACATTTAACTGCAATTGTCAACATTGTCTCAGAACTCTTTCATCTAAAATGATGAACACAACATGGTAGAGTTGTGATGTCATATGTGAAAGGGCACCTTTTTTAGCTGTATCCTGCTGGATATTTTGATGCATTCAATACTTCTAAACCTAAATCTTCAAGAATGACATAGCAGAAAACAATATAGTTTCTTTTATGTAGTCCTTGTCAGACAGGAGCTTTCCATATGAACAATAGAACATGCCACCTAATAGTATGTTAAATAGTAAAGTCAGGTTTAGTTCTTGTTGCTGTGCATCCCATTAAAATGGATTAGGGGCTTTTGAGAGAATTACAAGTTAATTAAAAGAATAAACTCATTCTTCTTCTTAAAATATTGTAATATCACATGACTTCAGTCAAACGTTATTTCCTAGGCATACTCCTCAAGTAGTAAGAATTCTTTTTTCTTCCACTTTGAAAACCAGCTTTTTGTGATGCCTTTCAAAGTGGCATTTAACAATAAACATTCTACAAAATCTTTTCTGTTTAATAATGTTTTGCTCTTTCATTCAATCACTATGTGCTTGAGTATAATTTTTGAGAACATCTACCAGCACTTTCTTTTACTTTCTTACATCTTGACTTCACCATTATGAAGCTAAACAAGGATCATAGTGTATGTATATAACACTGCAAAATTTGTAACATTTTTTTTAGGCACTTTTAACTGCATTGTCAATTTACTTTTCCAGAATTTAAATAATAATATCAATTGTATTGAAAGAGTTGAACAGCTTGCTTCTAGAATAGGATGCAAGTAGGACTTGGCACTAACTCACACAGAGAAATAGCCTCTGGGTTATGCCATACCACCAGTCTTCATTCCTTCTCTTCAGAAAGTTTGCATGTAGGGAGGCTTTGAATAGGTGTGTTATGAAATAAATCCTTTTATATCAGATGTACTGTAGACATTATTACTGGTTCCCACCCAAATCTCTCTCAGGGCCAGTAGTGCTGGTGTTTCATTGCTACTGGCCTAGATGTCTGCTGCAGCGGGTGAGTCCCTGGGCTTTTGTAGCGCTGAAGTGAGGTGTCTGGAGGAGATGAACAGAAGGTGCCCTGTTCTCTCCAGTTCCTTTCACTTTATAGGCCGTTTGGTTCTCCTCTCATTGTTTTCCATTTAGTTTCTGGGGATGTTTGTTCCATCTTTTGAACACTTCTCATTTCTGTGCCACTTTTGTTGTCATTCTAGGTCTGCAGTCCTCTTGCCCAACTATCTTTACCACTCTCAGAATAAACTCTGCAGATCATTTCAGTAAAACATTGCTGGCAACAGTCGTGCTTTTAATTTGTCGATCTTTACAAAACGAAAGTCTTCAAATAAATGTATAAAGATAAATTAGAACGTGAATAAATACAGACTGAGCAAATGACAGTTCTTGGAATGAAATATATTGCACTGAACTTGCAAATAATGATCCTACAAGTTTTTGGGGCATTACATTGGTGTAATTCTAACTAAATTCCCCAACTTTAAATAATAATGATGTAAATCAAACTAACCAGCATCTGGAATTCCTCAGAGCTGATGTCAGCAAGGGACTTTCAGTAATTTCAGAGGAAAGATATTTGTAAGCTGAAAAAACATTTTTATTATGTTTAAGATAGACCTATTATCCTAAAGCCTTTTAAAAAAATGTATTTGCACAGTATTAAGACAAAACTGAAGGGAACTTCTGTGAAGTAACAGAAACTCCAAGTATATTCTTGTCCAGAGACAAATTTGACTCTGATGTCTAAAGTACAACTTCCTTGAACTGTTTTCTATGTTGGCAGAAGAACATTTCTTATTCTTACATCTTGAAGTACGCAGATGGCCTGTGTCAATGCAGTCACCTTTGTTGCTTAACAGAGAAGAGAACAGATGATCGAGGTTAAATTAGGAATGTGAAAGTGCTAAGTAAGAAAGCGCTAGAGAGAGATCAGTTCATTTCTCTCATCTCCGAGTCCATGTAGAAAATGTGGAGGCCTGTGGTCTACAGGGTCATAAGGGGTGAATGCTGGAGCAACTGGAGGCTATGAAAAGGCAAGCTGGAAGGCACTGACTTCAAACAGACCTTTATATGTCAAACAGGAAGAAGAGGAGTCTTCAAAAGTGCAGTAATAGAAATAAAATAAAAAAAAGAAAAAGGCAAGAATACAAAGTGTGGGACCATGTAGTTGAGAAGTAACATAAAAACTTCTGCAGTAGTGTAGGAATTCACTAAGAAAGACCTGACCAGAAAAAAAGAGTTATTAAGAGCTGGATGTAATTAGCAACAATCATGGGACCAGAATGAGCAACAACTGTGTTACAGATGTGCAATACACGAATATGTTCCCATGATGAACAAGGCAAGATGTTTCCATTGGATATAATCTCATCAACAAGTGCTCCCCTGGAGTGTTGCTCTCTGGTGTGGCAGTGAATGCTCAAGGAAGAGTTAACTGAAGAGGAGTGGATACAGGGAAGGGTTTTTTGCATGATGGAGGGAATAGAAAGGATATTTGTTGAGAGAAATAAAAAAGGCTTGGTTGCTTCGTATGAACTGAAGTTAACAAGTGGACATTATTGCTCCCTATAATTTAACCAGAGGTGGCAGAAAGGAGAGGACAGGAGGAAACGAAAGAGTGACATAAATGCTGAAGAAGAAACAAGGTTATTTAAACATATCAACAATTTTGGCACAAGACCTAATCTTGCCTTGAAAATTCTCACTCACACAGACAACATATTATTTTGCTGGAAATAGAGTCCTTCAGGCAGTAATTCAGTTTTTCAGTAATGGCAGAGTATATGCCATAGAAGAGCAGGAAAGGTTGGGCACCAGAAGACCTCAGGGGAGGCACTGGGGTTCTGTGGTGGGTCAGGGAGAGGCCAAGAGAGTGAAGAAGGGCTGGCCACTTCTTGTGTGGCTGTGGGAGGTAGAGCTAAAAAAAGTATTAAAAGTATTAGGGGAAGCTTTCGGTCAGGTCATAGGCCAGTATCTCTCTAGAGGTGTTGAGCTAGGTGACTGGGAGGGATAGTCGTAACTTGATGAGGAACTTTGGGTGTGGGTAATGTGATGGCAGACATCAGTTTCTGTGTGATGTGGAAGGCTCTGTGTGTAAATGGGAAGGTTTTTGCTGTTTTCCTCCTGTGCTCTTCGAGAGAAAGGAAAACCTTAGCCCACCTCACTGCCAAGGCTCAATAGAACCTTCCATGGGAAATGAGAAGAATACTTTTTGCCATCATGGAAAAGAGGAACAGAGGAAAAGAACAAGAGTAGCGGAAACAAAATACCTCACAAATTTAAAGGTGAAACTTGTTCACCTCATGAATGTCTTTATGGAACCTCTACTGCAGAGCAAGGCAAGACTCAGTGACCCTGGACATCCTTTCTAGACCTGTATTTCTATGAAAAAAATACTCTTAAGTTCTGTCTTCTGTTGGATTAAATGTTTTATGCTCAATGAAAGCACTATTAATGTCTATACACATCAGTGGTTTCTACAGGAAAAATCACAAGGCATGTGCAGCCAAAGGGGTGCCCTAGAAATGAAAGTGCTATTATGAGAATATCTGGCCCACCCTGTGACCTTCTCTTCTCTCTTGCCTTACTACAGATCTGCATTATAGCATGCTAAACTCCTTCTCCATAGGTTTAAGCAGGAACAGAGGAGCAAAACTGAATAAAGCGATGCTACTTTGAGGTAGGTTTTCTGTTCATACTGTAGCAAAGGATCAAAGGGCCAACTTTCACCAAATCACTTTTGCTTTTCACCAAATCATAATCAAATATCACTTTGATTTTATTCCCTTTCAGACGAAGAGATACTGGAAAAATCCCTTTAAATTAAAATCTCTATGATTTTCATTACACAAAAAATATGAAGTGCTGAATGCAGGGTGATTTTGTCCATGAAGATAAGCATTAACAGCATGAAACTGAACAACTATCAGTCAAGTTGGTCATCTTTATCTGCATCATTAATGAAAATGTTTTTTGTCAGAAAGAGGGCTTTGGCTGAGTGGTCATGATAAAAGCTTTTGACATCTATTCTGATGAATAGTTTCCCTGAATTTTCAAGAGACAGCTCTTTTCTCCTGTCAGACATAATTCTTCCAGAAACAACAAATATGCTTTGAGTATATATTGTGGAGGGAGGTCAGCTGTGATGTGAAATAGCAAACTCTGCTAATGCTGGACTTGCTTTCCCTGTGTCATGCCAAAAATGGAGGTTTATCATCTGCAACCTTCAGAAGACTCCTAGAAAGAGGCCTTTGGGTTGTTTTCATAAGAAGGCTTTCTCCTATTCCCCAGGAAGATCTCCCACCCCATTTAGAATACCTGCCCAAGTGTAGATTGAACAACTTTTAAGAAAGAAAAGGAAAAGCTGTGATGGGTGTTGAAGCATTCAGTGCCTCCTCAGCCAGAAAGCTTTCCACAAGGCAACTGGTGTTGGCAAGGAGTGCAGCCTCCACCCCAAAGCTATTCCTTGTGCAGTTAAACAAGCTGTTGGACTCCTTTCCAGGCAACATATAAGGTTTTGCTTGGAAAGAGAAAATCAAGGTCAATCCATGAAGACCATGAGCAATCAATAGTGGATTTTGCAGCAGGGAGATGGGCTGTGTGGTTATAGTGCGGTACCCCAACCCACAGTGGGCAATTCTGTTGCCCAGCTGAGGTCAATAGAATTGTTTTATTTTGCCTTTTTTTTTTTTTTTTTTTTTTTTTTTTAATGAAGAGGGAGGATAAAGGTCATGTAGAAATCCCAGCTCTTACTTCTTGTTTATGAATGCAATCAATAGATCTGCTTTAAATTAAGGAACCAGTTCTGCCTTTCTGCTGTCAAGGATTAATGTCAGCTTTAATGAGGCCAAGCTTCTCCTTGGATGAGAAAGTCTCTCCCAGATCAACAACTGAGATCTGAATCAAACCCATGAGTACTTTGAACTTGAGTGACATTCTTTACCTTCCTTTCTTTGAACACTGGAAAAACCAATCTGATTATGTGCTACGCATCAAGGAACACATATTCAGATGCAAATAGAGTTGTTGTGTGGCCAGTATGGGACTGGTTTTCAAAAGGGTAGAGCATTCATAGCGCAGATTCAGGTCTGTGAAACAATAATGCTCAACACCTCTGAAGAAACCAAGGCCAAGTTATTTTAAACTGAGCTTCTCTCTACGTGAATGAAGTTCATGAAATCTAGTGGTTAGCTTGAAAATGTGTATGCCAGTGATTTCCTCATAAACACATTGAACCTAATAACATATTTGAAGTGCCAGAAGCAATTTGGTCAGTCTAGCATTTCTTTCTAGTAGTTCTTTCTTCCCTGTCTTTATTTTTCTCTCTGTCTCTCATGGGCACAATGTTTATGAGAAAAATATAACCATGAGGGCAGTGCCATGAAGGTGTTTTTGCTTTCAAGGCATCTTTGTACGTATTAGCAGGGGACATACTGAGTAGTCACTTAAGCATAAAGGTCAGCATAGCACATGTATACACTCACAACTGCCAGACCTGCACAGGGTTTTTCTGTTAAACAGTAGAGATTAAATTTGTATTGCTAAAGGAGAAATTACCGTGTACAACACAAGCAGCATCCAGCATCAAGGAGCCATAGATGAAGATTAGCTCTTGAAAGAGAAAGCCACCCACCTTCTGTTTTCTGACATTGCAAGAAGCACAGCAATAGGATGGAGGTAGGTGCTCCCTTGTTCTGCAAAAAGTGTTTAGGTTAAGTGGGAACAAGTAAACAAGCCTGAGACAGCAGTTTATTCTGCTCTATGACAGTGCCTACTGTTGTCTGTCTGTGGGTAGACAGTAAGAGGAAAAAGATACCTGTTTATGTGAGTAGCTGCAGAAATGCTAAAATACAGCCATGAAAGCATCCTTTACCTTTGCTATTACAAAGAGCTTTCTATTATGCGACACCAGATCTTCCCATAAACCTTGCTTTCAATCTGTGCTCTTTGCTGTGGTTATGAGAAATTAGTGTGGAGCACTGCAGGAGCCACAGTTGCAGTCAGTAATGTGTACTGATCTTTCATACTCTGGGAACTCATCTGCACCTGAAGTTCAGCCATGGGGATGGCTGCACTGATGCAAACTCTTGGTGCAGACACAACTTGCAGTACTGCAGTACAAGTCATTTAGAGCTGGTGTGGACTGTGCTTACCTGGAAGAATTGCATCGGCACAGTTACCACCAGTGGCAGATGTGCCTCCAAACGAGAGGTGGGTTACAGACACGAGTGACCTCCACTCATGGAGCTGCCTGCTTTTAAAAGCCAGGTTTTGTGCTGGCTGGGACATCTGCAGCGTGTGCTTCTTGCACGCTGCATGTTCATACCCCATCAGACAGCATTAGCTTCCTTATCTTAACAAATGTAGGTGTCTGTGGGTATGTTGAAGCAATCACGTGGCAAATCCTGTTGTGTTTGCCCCCTCCTGCTCCTTGCTGATTCTGCCATCCTTGATGAACTGTTCCCCCATCTCGGCTGGCAGCCTTCCAGGCGCTGCATGCCCTGCTTTCTGGGGCTGCGGCTGCTCTCACATAACTGCGTAGGCATCTTGATCTGGCACAGTGTGCTGTGAAGCTCATTTAATTTGCACCACGCTCTCTCGATCGGCAGTATGTAAGACAAAGAAACATATGGGCCTTTATCGTTGTCATTACTGTAATGATGATTACCCAGGGAAAAAGGGAAGATAGTTAAGAGCAAAATCTAAATGACAAGATTCTTACATTAACATGCCATTCTAATCAAGTAATCTGTTTTAAGTAATTACATTATGATTACTCAAAAGGTATTCATCTTAAGATCCAGAAATCTAAGTTTATGTAAGGCCAAAGCCCTGTAGCGTCTGTGTTATTACTGCAATGCATATGTTATTGTCTGGACTAGAGATGGAAAGACTTTTTCTAGAACATTTGCTTTGCAGTGAAAGTAGGTTTCTTTACTGCTTATAAATACCTTGAATCAATCACTTCTTCTAAAACAAGAATTCCCCCTTCTTCTTTTGAGATTTTACAGACAGGTGTATTTAAATATCTGTGGTAAATTTCTCTAATTTCTGCTATGTTAAAAAGAAGACAGGAACAACTTCTATATGAATGTGCAACAGTTAATGATAATCAATATTTTGCCTAATGTACTGATACCTATGTAAATCATAAGGATTAGCTAAGGAATTTTCCTTTTATGCTTAGATGATATGTAACATTGCACAGTAGCTGAATAAACCTAACTTAGTCTTGCTCTGATGTTTTTGAAATACCTACTTACTAGCAGTTTGTCATGTATTTCTAATGACAGTCATGGTAAATTTAGACTGTTTTGTTCTGTTACTATGTCATCTAATTAGTTTAAGCATATGGCAAAGAACAGAATCTACAGTTCGTAGTGGACTTAAATGCAGTTCTGGGTTCACAACTGCATAATTAATTTCATTTATTGCTGCAAAAATGCATGTATGACTTATCTGCCTTTATTAGATAGATTATTTGAAAAGTTGTTTCCCTTTAATATCGCTCTGCTTCATCTGAAATCTTGTTCTCAAGTACATCAGCCAGTTTGATCTGCTGAGAGCTTCAGGGCAGCCCTCATTCCCAGTGAAATACTTTTCAAGAAGTATTTAGTATGTTGTAAGGTCAGACCATAGGTTTGGGTTACTGCTAAACTTGCATGAACCTTTTCCCTCGCTTCTTTGAGGAGGCTTTTCTCTAGCCATTGTCCTTCTGCCTATGATCCTTTGTGGTGGCTGCCTTCAAGAATACCTGCACCTATTTGCCTTCTACTCTCCAGTTCTTTACTGGTCTCTTTTGCTTCTCTGACAGTGCTATTTTCCCCTGTAGCTGTGTATTTACTTCTGTAAAGCCTTTTGGACACAATTTACATATTGTCAATTTACATGTTAGTCAAAATAAGACTATCTTGCATGAAGTTTGGACTTACTCTGCATCCACAGCTGGTAGTAATAGAAAAACTGAAACATTATCAAGCTGATTGGGGTATTGCTTGAACAAAAAGCTGTGATTTCATACAGAGTCTCAATTTTTATTTTTATTTTTAATAGAAAGCTCTAACATGTCTTTATGTGCAATTTCATTAAAAAGGCACATGCTTCAGTTTTGTTTGGCAGGCAACAATCGGCACTAACAGCCCAATGACCAGCATTTGGCAAGTACCCTGTCCAGAACACGTATTTGCTGGGTAAACAAGTTATATGGAGTTAGGAAACTGCTGATTTGATGGTGCAAAGACTGTGAATATCTTCTCATGTAGAAATCATGTGGTGCCTTTCTCATAAACCCTACAGGTAGAGTATGTGTCATTCTTTAACACTGCTATGGGGAAAATTGCAAAATGGAAAAAATACTAATAAGCTTTTCCAGACGGCAGTATAAAAACATTATTGCTTCTGTTACTATGTCTGCTATTTATTATATCTCCTGTTACCCAAGCATGGCTTAACTCTATCGTAAGTTTCCCTGGGTTCTGTTCTGTTGGAAATGCCTAGGACAGAAACATGGAGAAGGTCTTCTGCTGAAGGTAGCTTCATTTTCATATTTTTGTATTAAAATGCTAGGGATTTTTGACGCCACTTATCTGGTTCTGAGATTTACAACTAATATTTTTAGTGGGATTCTAATTCTTCCAGTTTTGACATTAACCATATAGAAGGGAAGGGAAGGCCACAAAACATCAAGATATAGAGACATTTTTAAAGTCATGGTTTAGTTAAACTGTTAGGCTCAAGTCTTTTTTGTTGGTATGACAGCAGGTGATGCCATTATGTATGCTGTGAGCCAGTACTGCACAAATGCTCTGGAAAACAGTTTCTCAATGCCCAGTCAGATAACTGTAAGGGAAAAGGCACTTTCCCTGGAAGTCACATTGAAAACCATTGCAGAAGAACGACTGATGCCCAGGAGGTGCCTGGTGAGGGATTCAAGAGGAAACAGAGGCCTCCAGGCAGTCTGTAGGCTGGATCTAACCTTCATTCCCATCGCCAGAAGCCTGCAGCCTCCTGCCAACTTTCCTGGTAGCCCCTCAGCCACATCTTCTCCAGTACCTTGATGTATATTCACTACATGATGTGCCTTGCTGTGCGTAGGTCCTCATACACATCCATGTTAAGGCCTGTGAACATATTACAACTGTAAATAGTGGCCTAACTGGGCTAATCCTTCTATGATGGAGCCACGGAACTGATGGACAGCGGCAGAGCAGTTGATGTCATCTACCTGGACTTGTGCAAAGCATTCGACACTGTCCCTCATGACATCCTTGTCTCTAAATTGGAGAGACATCAATTTGATAGATGGACCACTCGGTGGATAAAAAACTGGCTCGATGGCCGCACGCAAAGAGTTGTGGTAAATGGCTCGATGTCCAGTTGGAAACCTGTAACGAGTGGTGTCCCTCAGGGATTGGTGTTGGGACCGGTCCTGTTCAACATCTTTGTCGGTGACATGGACAGCGGGATTGAGTGCGCCCTCAGCAAGTTTGCCGATGACACCAAGCTGTGTGGTTCGGTTGATACGCTGAAGGGAAGGGATGCCATCCAGAGGGACCTTGACACGCTTGTGAGGTGGTCCGATGCCAACCTTATGAAGTTTAACCAAGGCAAGTGCAAGGTCCTACATCTGGGTCGGGGCAACCCCAGGCACTGCTACAGACTGGGCAGAGAAGAGATTCAGAGCAGCCCTGCAGAAAAGGACTTGGGGGTGTTGGTTGACGAGAAGCTTAACATGAGCCGGCAGTGTGCGCTTGCAGCCCAGAAAGCCAACCGTATCCTGGGCTGCATCAAAAGAAGCGTGGCCAGCAGGTCGAAGGAGGTGTTCCTGCCCCTCTACTCTGCTCTTGTGAGACCTCACTTGGAGTACTGCGTACAGTTCTGGTGTCCTCAACATAAAAAGGACATGGAGCTGTTGGAGCAAGTCCAGAGGAGGGCCATGAGGATGATAAGAGGGCTGGAGCACCTCCCATATGAAGACAGGCTGAGAAAGTTGGGGCTGTTCAGCCTGGAGAAGAGAAGGCTGCGTGGTGACCTCATAGCAGCCTTCCAGTATCTGAAGGGGGTCTACAAGGATGCTGGGGAGGGACTCTTCCTTAGGGACTGTAGTGGTAGGACAAGGGGTAATGGGTTCAAACTTCAACAGAGGAAGTTTAGATTAGATATAAGGAAGAAGTTCTTTACAGTGAGGGTGGTGAAGCACTGGAATGGGTTGCCCAGGGAGGTTGTGGATGCTCCATCCCTGGCGGTGTTCAAGGCCAGGTTGGACAGAGCCTTGAGCCACATGGTTTAGGGCAAGGTGTCCCTGCCCATGGCAGGGGGGTTGGAACTAGATGATCTTAAGGTCCTTTCCAACCCTTACGATTCTATGATTCTATGATTCTAATGATTGTTCCCTTAACAAGACGCTGGACCCAGACCAGTACTATCCAGAGAAGGGGCATCAGTCTGCTGGAAACTGTATCAATCGAATTAATTGTTGGGGAAAGTCAGTGAAATCCAGTAGAGACATTTTGGATTCACACCAAGGAATTAAGCTTGAATTGCTTTTTTCTAGACTCTTTTTATCACTGGGAGAAGGATTTGCTTGACAGGTATTGGAATGGGACCAGCTGAACAAGTGCTAAATATATGGCAACTTAGTACTGTTTCAGAAGTCAAGGTTAAAATCAGAGCTACCATTTGGCCATGCGAGAGGCTTATAAGGTGAATAGCCTATGAGACTGGATACAATTTTCTGTTGTGGACTCTTCTGCTAAGTGGACTTTTCCTCCAGAAGAAAATGGTGTGAAGGCTCTGAGGAGTCAAAGACTAGAGCCATATAGCTCCCCAGGAGGGATGAAGTTTTTGCTCACACTGCACAGAATGAACCAGAGCATGCTGGCTGAAATTAATAGGATCACTAAGGAAGGATTTCTGGCCAGCAAAAAGGCATTTATCTGAAGGTGTTAAAGTCCTGTAATCTGTGAGATCAATGGTTCAAGAATCCACCTCTTCTGGAGTATCTCTGTTACACGTTAGTAGAAATGATACCCTGAGCAAGGTTTTTATATTTTTCTCCCCTCTGGTATCAGTGAATACATTTCATTACAAAAACTGCCTGGAATTCTTTTCCCCAGATTTATGGGAATTTGCTTTTCCCAAGGACATGCTGATGTTATATGTATTTGGCACTAATGATTTTGAAATGAGTTATTACCGAGTCCGAGAGTTGGCTCATCTGCATGTTGCTGGCTTGCTCGCTCTTCGACTTAATGAATTGCTGGGTTGGATTTTGAGAGAGTTTCTGGGAGAACAGCTTCTGGGAAATCTAGTCCTTGATCTGTCCCAGGGTAGATGAACGTCTGACATCTCTAACAACTCGCTTCCCCTAGTGACTTGAAATGTCTGTGCTCCTAGATCAGTTCAGTTGCCTCTGTTGTCTCCTGCTTGCAGCAATCCCATAATCCCCTGAGACAGCCATCAGATGGTGTAATGGCACCTCTAACAAAGAGGGGGTAGATATTGATATCTAGCAGTCTATTAATTAAAGAATTGAGGGTGAAAAGAGAGATAGCTTTTGTTTGAGGTGGGAGAAGGAAATTAAGCTGGCAAAGATGTGTGGCATTTGTGTCCATGCACGTAAAGGAAGCTGGAAGCAAGTGGTCACCCACTGCTGAACAGTCTGAATTAGTCCCTCTTTAGCTGAAATGGTAAAAAGCTTTGAAGAGATATTGTTAAGGTTGAATATTAAAATGCACCTCACCACTTCTCATCAGAAATACCTGGGTTAGGGAGAGAGTTAAGTGAGGTTTTCTGTGTCTCTAAAGCCCAGACAATTTTTCTACTCACCCCTCAAAGATGCAGGTTACAAGATGCTTTGGGCTGGGGCCCTGGTAGTGTTGGGTAGAGTCTTTGACACTTTCTTGGTTTGTTTGCTTAGAAAAATTTGTCCTATTTGAATAGATTTTCTTTCCCACACTATGCACCCTGGCTGATTGAAATGCTGAAGGACTTTCTCTTAACCTGCATGAGGACTGTCGTAAAAACCAAGCACTTTAGAGCAACAAAGAAAAGGCGACCTTGAAAATCTGTTTAGCTCATCTTTCCTCCCTCAGCCAGGGTTAACTTGTGTCTGTATGACTAATGACTCCTAATTATCCAACATTTTCTTAAAAGCTTATTATAGGGACCCCACAGTCTTCTCTTCCAGTGTATCACTATGCCTGTAAAGTAAGGAGGAGTTTCTTCCCGCCTGCTCCTTAATGGACTCCCAGATGACTGTTTCTTCATGGAGAGTGCCCAATCCTGGACATGGTGCTCCAATCAAAGTTTCACTAAAACTCTTTACAATTGCAAGTTACAGTTCCTGTGACTTGCAAGATATGCCCTTACTTAAGACTTGCTAGTAAGTTTTTTGTCTTTTATTTTCTGTTATCACAGCTACCTTGGCTGATGGAGTAATACAGAATATTGCTACTGTCTAGTTAGAACAACTTGTCTTCCTGCTTTTTTGTATTATAAAGTGATATCATCAGGTGTTAGGTGAAACCAAATGCTAGAGCCCATACCATGGTTAAGGGTCAGTGTCAGCAAATGGAGAACTAGAGCAGGGAGGCAGGTTGGGCATCCCTGCAGAAACATGCAAGACCCGTGCTTTCTGTGCAGCTTCCTGTGTTTGTGACTTTGCCTCCCTGCCCAGGTCTGGCACAGGGTCAATCTGTGCAATGTGGATTTGCTGGTAGAAAGAGAGGTGTCATGACTCCTCATGACACACCACTGTGACAGTAACAGCAAAATGGAAGGTGAGGTCAAAGATGAGGAGGAAGAAATACAATCATTCTCTTCCATACCAGTCTGTCTGGTCCCTTGCAATGGGTGTAAACTAACACACTGCTGTGAACCTGCAGTTAAATTGGCTGGCTTTGCCCTCTGTGTCTTCGTAAGATACTGGGAAGTTGCTTATGCTGTTTCTGCCAGTGAGCTGATGTATTTGTTCTGGTAAAAAGCTTTTTTAAAAAAATATAATTAGAATACATAAAGCACTCATACATGTTAATGCCAAAGGAATACATTTAAAGACAATATTATAGTGTTAGAGCTAAGTATTTTGATGATAAAACTGGTATACTCAGTTTTTCAAAGTCAGTCATTCTCAGTACAGTTTGTTTGCAGGAAAGTTGGTGTTCTGCCATGGTCTTGGGTACAGGGAGGCTCAGTCACAAGCATAAAAAGGTTTATCTGTTTCTATAATCCTTCTTCCTTGTTTAGCTGTTGAGATCATTGCAGATGGATGATTGTGCTATGGCCCCAGCAGAAAGAAATACTTCTGAGACAGGGTAACCAAAAATAGACAAAAGGTTAAAACGACAGAAAAAATATAAGTAATTATAGGGAGTAACACACAATAGAACTTTTTATCCAGGTTTAATTTCCACTGACATTAAATCAGCTATTTCTTTCGCTTTCTGACATATCTGCTTTTGAAGCAGGCAAAACTTTCAGAAGTAATTGAAATTAAGAAGTTTGGAAAGTTTGAAAACTGGAAAACACGTTGTTTTTTACTTGCTTTCCTATGTCCACATGGCTGCCGAGAGAGGAGCAGCAGCTGGTCAGACAGACAGTTCGTGAAACACAGAAACAAAAAAAGCAAGACTTGCCTGTGAAGGACTGGAAACAAGCTCCCCCCATGGAATTTAGAGTTGCAAACACTAAGTGTTTCTTTTTGATGTGATTAATGGCACATTCTTTCAATGTCTCCATGAATTGGTCAAGAATTGGCAAGTAATAAAATGATATTTGGTGGCTTATCAGAGCCACTGCCAAAATGTATGACTGTTAATGCAAGGCAACCCTTGAGATAAATAAATAAGTGGCTGTCCATCCTCCTAGGGAAGGACTTGAGCATTTCTTGCTTTGGCTTTTCAGAATAAGCTGCTGGTGTGGTCCTTGCTGAGACCTCGCTTGAGCTATGACGGCCATGCTCTGCAGGATGACCTCTGCCTCTTTGCAGATGCTTTATTTGAATTATTTGGCACAAGAAAACTGCCTGAGCACCGGCTGTCACTGCTACTGTCCTGCTGGTCTTGCTAGATGCTGGTTTGTACCATGGCAACAGTAACGTCTCTATTGCTTTCAACCTTCTCATGTTCTTGCTGTGCTTTCTTTTGATTTTCTGACATTCTGACACTTGGTAATAATAAAGCTGTCAATGGTATCACCAACTGATCATTTAATAGAGGATCAAGAAGTCTGACAAGAGCAAAGGGGATGCCAGTTTTCCAGTGGCAGGCTAATTTATTCAAAGTACTTTAAAAATTAATTCCATTCCTGTTCCATGCAGATGATGCCCAACACGGCCAGTACCTGCAGGATGAGATGCAGGGTGCAGAAGGATTCAGCATGCAGGAATTCTGATAAGTAAATGATTTAGCTACAAGCCAAGCTAATAGCTAAAACCTTTTTGCTAAATATCCTGAGGCAGAGCCTGTAGGAATGAGTTGGAATTACTATTTATTTGAGTAGGCTTTGAATCAAATTTTCAGTTCCTGATCCATATTCCTAGGTGGTCTCAGCAAACAGATAAGCTGTTTCAGAAGAGCTCAGCTCAGCAGCAGGCATTCCCAGGAAGACTCATTTTCAGAGGATGCTGGGTGCCACTTTGTGCTGAAGCATACAACGCTGCTTGTTTTAAGGAATATTTTTCAGGTCTGCTACAAACAGATCTTTTAGTAATCAATCCCCAGGAGATTGTTTTGCTTCAGTACATTAAAATTGTAGCTGTAATTTTTGTTGTTGTTTTTGGTGGGGTTTTTTTGGTTTGGGGTTTTTTGGTTTTTTTTTTTCAGTAAACAGTGATTTTAAGTTTGTCTTTTGTGTTCAGCAAACACATTCAGAACCTAGTTTACAGAGGGGAGAGTTTGTTGCTTTCCGAAAGGGAGGCATGTTTAGATATCTCCAAAATGAGGCATTCAAATCCACTAGTCGCTTAAAACACCTAGAAAAGCTTATGAGGTGCAACACAATTTGAAAACATTTTATATACCACTTGAAAATTAACAGGGGATTGTTCCTGAGACTGGATGGCAGTCGTTAGAAAAGTTGTTATCTGTGATTTGCAGAGAAAGACCTGGGTGGCCCTCGTTGATATTTTAACATCCCTTTGCCAAGTGTTCTTTGTCACCCAGGAGAGCAAATACAGTGGACAGCAGTGGTTTTCAACTGAGGTGAAAAGTAACACATAGATTATATTTTGAAAAATACTAGATTTTGTTTATTCTGTAAATATTTTTATAGCCAAGAGGGTAGACAGGCAAATTGGATGAATAAAAATGTTTGTTAGTAATATGCTTCAATGCATAGGCCAGTGACAGGGCATAAGACGACTAAGTATTTCATCATTCCATTTCCTCTGAAGCATCAGGTAATTAATTAAATTGGACTGATTTGTTCCAGTGTGTCAATCTCTATGTTCATGTGACAGATAAAGACCACGCATAGCAAATCATGCATTTAGAAATCAACTTGATGATTTAAAAGAAATTATTTTCACCTTTTAATCTCTTCTACCCTCTTGTGACACTCTGAATATCATCCTAAACAATGTCAAGCACTTCCAGGATTTCCTCCATAACCTAGTCTTTCCAAGATGTGTTTCAGAGTCTTGGCTAACGTCAATGGCCATGTCTTGGGAGTGTGGCTGGAGATCAGATGCTGCAGCAGCACTGGTGAATCTGGCTTCATCTCTGCTCATCCTGACCTTTCTTAATGCTGTATCTTAACAAGATCCTTTCTGATTCCTTTTATATGTCTTTTGACATTCAGAGGGTGGTGGGTAGGGTACACAGCAGCAGAGCCCAGGCTGTGCTGTACTCTGTCTGACCCTGTAGATTTCAAAGTGTGCGTTTCCCTGCCCAGCCTACCATTCCACATGCCTTAGCTCTTATCCTGCCAGATCCCAGCTGACATTGCTTTGCACACCTGCTGGCAGGGACATGGTTATTTTTGTTCTGTTTACAACAGTGAACAATTCTGCCTTTGATTACATTGGTTTTTGAGCATATTCACAATTATTTTATCTTTTCACTTTAGGTATTCCTTAGGCTGAAAGCTGAGTTGAACCAGTAGTACAAGGAGAAGATGCAGATCCATGCCCTTGTCTCCTTTTCTACCAGAGGAAACATTCCAGCTGGTAATGCACCTTCTCCTGGAGGCCTGACATCATTTTACTTCTCTGAGCGTATTAGTTCAGTTTTAGAGGCCCAGCATTCCTCCTGGGCTGACAAACCATTTATTTCATAAGTCCCGTAAGTTCTGTCTGGTCACAATGTGGTATTGTAAGCTGACAGCTTTTCCTCTGCACCCTTTCTACTTCTGTTGTCAAAAACTTCCCATGTGCAACCCATGGGACCATATCAATGCTTTTTTTTTCACAAAGAATTAGAAGGCAAAAAAAATCCCCAAACCACCAAAAGCTCCAAGTTTTCAAAGGCGATTTACAAACCTATAACCTAAGCCCTCCTGAAAGGTCTATAATGGTCTAGGACTGCTGAAGGTCAAGGACTTGGACATTTGAGCGGTACTTTTGAAAACTGTGTGCATCATGACTATAAGGAAACATGATCAGACAGGTCTTTTGGTATTAGCCATATTTTTTGCTTTGTGGTTAGCCATATTTTTGCTTTTAGAACTGATAGGTGACAGTGCCAGAACAAGTCCTCTGGACAAATATGGAGAAGATCACTAAAGTCCCATAGTCAAATAATCATGGAAGGCAATAATATTGTCCAGTCAGATAAGGAGTTAAAGGGTTTTAGTTGGTAGATATTGCAAACTTATCACCAGTACTGTGTTGTTCAAAGCACACATATTAAAATCTACTAAATTCAGTAATAATTCCCAAGGCCATAATATGACAGGAATTTATTGCGGAGCTGTGGTGACCTGTTTGGGTTCTCCTCATGATATCCAGAGATGATGACAAGACAAGCCTTTCAGAAGAGATGGAGAGTAGCAGACAGAGGTGGGGCTTCTGGGAATTGGTATTGTTTCTGCAGATCAGATTTCCATGCCATATATGAGCAAAGTGCTATTTAAAAAAAAGTAATCTCTAATTACAGTAACTTATTAAACTGTAATGAAAAATTATGCTTTATTTAACTGCTCCTATGAAGTTTGTACTGCATTCATTCAAGGTAATTTTCATATTGCCTCCTTTATCTGGGAAGAGATCTCTCCAAAATAGCAGGATAGTTAATCTGAAAGAGAAGTGATCAAAGCATTCGTTTTAATTGCTTTAAATGGACATGAGAAAACAATGAAGTCTGTTCTTCCACTTCCTTATTATTTTAATCTGTAATTTTAAGGATTTTTGTGCACTATTTTCCAGCTGATATGAGCCTGCAAATCCAGCTCACAATTATTTTAATTGCTGGCAGCCATTATGAGGAGAATACACGTCTGTATTGCACACAAGCTGTTGGGTTTATCTCTGCTGTCATGTAGCCATCTGAAAGATATGATATGGTTTTAGCTAGTCATTGAGGTTTTCTCATTCCCTGTTCTGGAGAGAGGTGGGCATCTCCAAGAAGTGAATCATCCCATTGTAAGACAGGTCTTTGATTTTACCTGGTCTCATTTTTCTTTAGTTTTTCACAAAATGTAATGACACTTCAGCAGATGTATCGGGTTGGGTTGGCTCTTGCTTCAAGATACAGGCTGTGATCTTGAAGTAAGAGGCTGTGATGGGATCATGGACCCCAGTTTCCTGGGATCCTAAATCAGAGTCTGCCTTTGGTACAAGACAGATGAACTGTTGGGAATATAAAGAGATTTATAACTGGTTTCCACTGGAACAACTAAGATCCAGCTATCTTTAGGGATGTTTTCATTTCAACACACCAACAAAACCTGAAGAAAATTGTTCTACCAGGACTTTTTAATGTTTAGCTTTAATGAGATGAATGGATTGTAATTCAGGAGAATTTGGATTCATCTTCTAGCTTTGTGGCTGTGAGACTGGAAGAGTAATGTCACCTTTGTGTTTGCTGATCCTTCTGTTCTTTATTTGTGTTGCACTCTGGTGGCCTCGTCATGGTACCTGCATGAAGTACCATCACAGTAAAACCACCAATAATATGCATTTATTAAGCCAATCTGCTGCTACATTGTATCATTTGTTATGGAGACTGATAAATACTTTTCAATTTCACACTCAATGAAGTATTAATTTAAAATCAACTTCATTGTAATTCAGTACATTATTTCTTCATTAAAGAAAAGCTGTCCTTTTCATCCTGTCAGCATTAATGATTAATTACTTAGTCTAAACTTGCTTTTCCTGTAGTAACGTGCATTTTCATGAGCAATATTACAATGGCTCATGATCATTATGCATCCTCTATAGATTGAAAATATAATCGGACCCTAAAGCACGGTAGGTGCTGGTGAGATAAGTAGAACTGTATCTATCTATTAACAGTAGACAAAGCATTAACCTGCTGGCCAGCTGGCTGGAAAGCAGCATGGCAGAGAACCCAACTGGGCATGGATCTGACCAACGGGCTGTAGGTGACCCTGCTTTGAGCATGGGCTTGGACTAGGTGATCTGCAGGCGTATCTTCTAACCTCAGCTATTCTGTGATTCTGTTATTATTAGGATCTCTTCCAGTGTAAATATGGTAGAAAAAGGGTATATAAGTATTATTACATGGTTATTCTGCTCACCTGTTTTAGCTAAACCTAGGCATAAGAATCCTAAAATATCTACTTACCTTGGTTTTAGTTCAGTAAGAGCCATAACAGAACCCTTTTCAAAAGAAGTTTTTATTTGGAGGCTTTTCTCCAGGCAAAGGGTCAGTAACAACCCAGAATGCATAGGCAGAAGAAAACAAGCCTGTGGAGCAAATGAAAGCCCAATTACAGATAGAATTCTCCAACTACAGGAGAAGCTATTAAACATAACCTCTAACTGTAAAAATAGATGCCAGTGTTAGCACACTGCCTTGGAGATAATAACTATTATAAATTATTTTTCATATATTTCACTTGCCTTGTACATGATGATCTCACTAAAATAGGCTAATTCTGTCTTCTCACACAAGGATGTCACTGTTTTCTCCTGCTACTTCACACTGGAATAATTCCACTGCTAATATGGATTCACTCTCACTTTGCACTACATATACAAAAGGAAAAATAGGTCCCCCTTCTGAACATCAAGCAATACTCATTAAAATGTTATTCCCTTCAGCTTCAAGAGATACTTTATTTCTCTTCAGGAGTCAAAAACCTGTGTTCATGTATTTATGAAAAACTTTCTTCATGTATTTATGAGAATCCTCCCTGTTAATATCATTACCTGCCTCATAGGTGAGAAAGTGCCCTTTTGACACCGACTTTGTTAACACTCCTTTAATGGTCTATTTGTGCAAAAATGCATGTATGTATTTGCATACATATTTTAGAATTTCAAAATTGCAAGACAGACCCATAGTTCTGTTGCAAAGTAAAGGAAGGTAAAGCTAATATTGCTACTCATTTCTGTGGTCCAATCCAAACCATTTCTTTGTGAAAGTGTCTCTGCCCTCCTGGAGAGCCCTGTGAACAGCCAGGATTCTGTGTAGATGCATGAAGCTGGGTGATGTGTCTGTACCTTTGCTTGCTGGAACTAATAGCAATGCAGCAAACCTGTTGATTAGGATAGATAGATTCTCAGTTTCTTAATCTTGCCTCCACTGAAGCCAGAACCAAAATTTATTTCAATATGAATGACTCTTCCCTTATCTGTGTTTCTGCCTATGGACCCATGAAGACTGTTCAGATTTACCCAGGCAAAGACTCTGACATCAACAATATATAAATTAAATGCATAACGGGCCACCTTCTATTCTGACCTTTTCCTACTGTAAGTAGGATTTTGCTGACATCGTGTGTATCTATCTAGAGCAACATTTTTGGAAAAGGAATCAATCCCAATTTTCAAGTATGCATAGAGGATTTCACTGTAACCCCCAGAGAGCCATTCCTATGAGTAATTGCTCCTGCATTTAACTTAAGCTTCCACCTACTGGATACTCATTACTTGTGGGTTTTTTTCAGCATAATAAAAAAAGTAGAAGGAACTGTCAAAGAACCTCATTATGACATTTTCTGAGGTATTAAAAAATGATGATCAAATCTCTCTAAAATATGCTTCTTGGAAAATTGAGAGATTATGCTTTTATCAGTCTGGCAGCTTTTGGTCCACATCATGCCATGTTGATATTGCCTGGTTATATTTTGTTTAAAATGTCATGCAGTCTGAAGTCAACTTGTTTATGTAAGTCTGCTGTTACTACATCAACACTAGTCTTTTTATCATCCAAATATATAATCCTGTAAAAAAATTTCACTCAGCTGTTTCATCAAATGTGTTTACTATAAACCCACATTGATATTCAAAGATTGCATTAACTTCTGTCATTTTGTATTAACTGAGTGGTTGTTACATGCATTCTTATTTTTGTGGGGATCAGTGTCAAGCTAATGAGCTTGTAAGTCCAGAGGTCACACAAGCTCAACGCTATTTCTCTGAATGTCAAGAACTTTTAAAAGAACCTAGGCATTTTAATGTCCACATTTCTTAATGACTGAATTAAAAACCTCAGCATGAACAATCCAGAAAACTCCTAGGATGGCTCCTTCAAAGTTGCACATGCAGTTTAGGCAGATATGCTTAAATAAATGCTTAACAACTGTTGATGGATTCTATAGATATGTATCAAATAAAAGACAGGCTAGGGACAATGTAGGCCCTCTCCAGAAGCTATCAGGAGAACTGGCTACCATGGATTTGGAGAAGGCTGAGGTTCTTAATGACTTCTTTGCCTCAGTCTTCACCAGCAAATGCTCTGACCACACAACCCAAGTCTTGGAAAGCAAATGCAGGGACTGTGAGAACAAAGACCTTAGGCCCACTGTAGGAGAGGATCAGGTTCGAGACCATCTTAAGAACCTGAACGTGCACAAGTCCATGGGACCTGATGAAATCCATCCACGGGTCCTGAAGGAGCTGGCGAATGAAGTTGCTAAGCCACTGTCCATCATATTCGAAAAATCCTGGCAGTCAGGTGAAGTTCCCGATGACTGGAAGAAGGGTAATATAACCCCCATTTTCAAGAAGGGGAAGGTGGAAGACCCGGGGAACTACAGACCAGTCAGCCTCACCTCTGTGCCTGGCAAAATCTTGGAACAGTTTCTCCTGGAAAACATGCTAAGGCACATGAAAAACAATGAGGTGGTTGGTGACAGCCAACATGGCTTCACTAAGGGGAAATCCTGCCTGACCAATTTGGTGGCCTTCTATGATGGAGCCACGGAACTGATGGACAGCGGCAGAGCAGTTGATGTCATCTACCTGGACTTGTGCAAAGCGTTCGACACTGTCCCACATGACATCCTTGTCTCTAAATTGGAGAGACATCAATTTGATAGATGGACCACTCGGTGGATAAAAAACTGGCTCGATGGCCGCACGCAAAGAGTTGTGGTAAATGGCTCGATGTCCAGTTGGAAACCTGTAACGAGTGGTGTCCCTCAGGGATCGGTGTTGGGACCGGTCCTGTTCAACATCTTTGTCGGTGACATGGACAGTGGGATTGAGTGCGCCCTCAGCAAGTTTGCCGACGACACCAAGCTGTGTGGTTCGGTTGATACGCTGGAGGGAAGGGATGCCATCCAGAGGGACCTTGACACGCTTGTGAGGTGGTCCGATGCCAACCTTATGAAGTTTAACCAAGGCAAGTGCAAGGTCCTACATCTGGGTCGGGGCAACCCCAGGCGCTGCTACAGACTGGGCAGAGAAGAGATTCAGAGCAGCCCTGCAGAAAAGGACTTGGGGGTGTTGGTTGACGAGAAGCTTAACATGAGCCGGCAGTGTGCGCTTGCAGCCCAGAAAGCCGACCGTATCCTGGGCTGCATCAAAAGAAGCGTGGCCAGCAGGTCGAAGGAGGTGATCCTGCCCCTCTACTCTGCTCTTGTGAGACCCCACTTGGAGTACTGCGTACAGTTCTGGTGTCCTCAACATAAAAAGGACATGGAGCTGTTGGAGCGAGTCCAGAGGAGGGCCATGAGGATGATAAGAGGGCTGGAGCACCTCCCATATGAAGACAGGCTGAGAAAGTTGGGGCTGTTCAGCCTGGAGAAGAGAAGGCTGCGTGGTGACCTCATAGCAGCCTTCCAGTATCTGAAGGGGGTCTACAAGGATGCTGGGGAGGGACTCTTCCTTAGGGACTGTAGTGGTAGGACAAGGGGTAATGGGTTCAAACTTAAACAGGGGAAGTTTAGATTAGATATAAGGAAGAAGTTCTTTACAGTGAGGGTGGTGAAGCACTGGAATGGGTTGCCCAGGGAGGTTGTGGATGCTCCATCCCTGGCGGTGTTCAAGGCCAGGCTGGACAGAGCCTTGAGCCACATGGTTTAGGGCAAGGTGTCCCTGCCCATGGCAGGGGGGTTGGAACTAGATGATCTTAAGGTCCTTTCCAACCCTTACGATTCTATGATTCTATGATTCTATAGTCGCTTGTTGCTCTGTTGAAACAAAAGTATTTTGTCATTATTTGTTATCAATATGTTTTCTTTACCCATAGAAGAATGGAAACAATTATTGAACATTTTTGCCTACTTTTCATAATTGTCCAAGACTAACATTTATATACAACACAGGAATTTAATTATTTATATAGTTCGTGTTATACCTGAGATGTGCAAACCCCAGCATATTACTTATAAGTCTGAAGCTCATGGAAGTGTCTTTATGGCTTTGCTTTCCTTTTTAGTTTTCCTAAATTTCTCTTTTTTAATGTGAATATGCATAATTGCATTGCTGCAATGATCCCTGCTTTACTTTTTAAGCCAGGCTGATTTGCTACCAGCCAGGCCTTATTCTTCATTAGGGCACTGGCCATTTGGGCACCTAGGGAAGTGTTCTAACCTGTCTATGGTCATTCATGTTTTTTTAATGGAATTCATTCTCATAACTGACTTTTAGTGCATATCAATCTTTGACTTTGTGAAACTAGCCCTTTCAAGATGCCAAGTTTAGTGAAGACATCTGCTCTATGAATTGTAATCAATGCACAACCACTTTTTCTGGAGCAGCCACTCCAATTGAAGCAACCTTTTCTATAATCAGCTTTATTTTTCTGTGTCAAGATGAAGCCAAATATAGATCTTTTTTTCCACATCTTCCATCAGGAAAGTCAAATGCATATTTTTAGAAATTTTAGGCATCACTTAGTACTGGCAGCATAAAAAATTGAGTACATATCACTCAAATCAAACGGACTATCAGAACACTTTTATTCCCGCTGTATGAATTGTAATATTTTTTAAGGAGCTGCTATGTAGCAGATATCAGCTATTGTCTTCTTATATATGCCTTATACAGTAGAATATGAATTGCTAATTGAAAACTATTTGCTTCTGAGCCATCACAACTACAAGGACAGGTAGTGTTATTTTTGACATAAGGGTGGAATTTATGTGACCACATATATTTCCCTGTAGATGTTCGCATCTGCTCTAGTTATTGCCATCTTGCCTCCTTTGCGGCCAGCAAACAGGCACATTCAGACCACACTCTTCATCCTAGATCTGAAGCTGTGTCTCTGCCCTTGGCCACCAAAGGAACCGAATTTAACAGAGAGGAATTTCACCTAGAGCATCATTCCCTGTTTGGAGAGCTCAACCCTACCCACCAAACCATGGCAGGTTTTTGTTTACAATGCAGGTGCTTACCATGGAAATACAGTGGTATAGCTGAGCTGTACCAGGAGGGATTTTTGCTGCTTTATCAAGTTAGCTGGAGCACCAGCTTCTGCACAATGCACTGAAGATTTAGCAAGTTGTACTTTGGTGCATGATGAAGTCCAGGCTTCTCTCAACACTGTAACTGGCTACATCAGCATGACCTGGTATTTGCAGGAGTTTCAGATATTAGAGTTTTAGGCTATGTCTTCATTGTGAAAGAAGATGACCTTTGCTTCAGAAAATGTTAACAACCAAGGCCAGAATACCATTATACAGATGAATCCTCAGCCCCTAACCTTCTTTCTGGGGAAAGAACTGTTTTTAAGTAGAATTAATTAACTATCTGAAATTTCTGTGAAAGGAAGTCAGTTTGCAGTTTTTACTGGCTAATCAGATTGAGACAGCGAGTTAGCCTCTTCTAATTACCTTCCATGGTAAAAATAATTGTTTCATTAGGAGAGGGTCCCTGTGCGCAGTTGGTTTGCAGAGCAGAGGGCTGAGTGGGATGTGTCTGCCCTCTCTGCTAGAAAAAAGTGGCAAGGAGATGTGACTGCCATTGGGAAAAACAATGGTGTGGATATAAGGTGTCAGTAATCTCTATTACTGATACAGAATCCTTTCAGATTAATGGAGAATTAATCACTTATTTCCACAGGCTTTATCATCAACAGTTGATGAGCGTGGTAGGGTTTGAAAGGCCCCTAGAATCTGTAGCTTGACTTCCTATTATTAAGAGGTTTTGAGTGAGTTTCTCTTCTCTGTATCTGAGTAAGTCTACTAAATCTACCCACAGACACACTGTATGTTTTACACAATGCTCCATTTGATGTGGTTAAAAACTTCTTGTATTCACACCCATTACTTTCCTTCTGCTGAATTTGCTATCCAAAGGTACAAGGCTGTGTTTTTACTTCCTGAGTCACTCCAGCCTTTCCTTTGCTCAAAGGGCATTTTCCTTTCCTAATCCTTTTGTGCGTGGTTCTTTTCAATGCATTGCATGATTCTCTGTAGTTTTCACGCTCCAAAGCACAAAAGCCTGGTGAAACAACCCTGCTGTTAATTGTTAAAAACAAAGTTGCGGTTAATCTTAATATTTCAGCTTCCCATATTGGCTGTTACCAGACAATAAAATCCCTCTTGTTCCTTTCACCTACTCTGACAAAGAGGGCTTTCATGTAACACCCAGAGAAGTGAATGGGTTAGACTTGGCTTCCAAAATCCACAGCCCTGTAGGTGGATCCTTTCTAAAGTCTTTGATCTTTGTGAAGCAACACTATGAGGTGGTACAGTCTGTTCCTTACAGACTATTTGAGAAAATAAAAATTCAAGGAGAGCTAAGGGCTTCTAGCTACACCAGCTTCCCATATCCCATTGAAACCAGTGGGGCTGCTGACTGGATGAAAGTTTGCTTCCTTTGGCAGACCATAGTGGCTTTGAATTGATGAAGGGTTTCATCCTCTGGACTAAATTTCTCTGTATCCCCTGCCATGCTCCCAGCCTCCGTTTCCAGCTGTCTTCTCCCGATCTGGATCCTTGTACAGTGTTCCTCATGCCCTATGCTGTAATTGCTGCCTTATTTCTTTTTCCTTCTCTCCAACATCTTCTTGCCCCATAATTTGAGTTTTCCTGCTGGAGCCCTTGCTGCGATGGTCAGCCAGGTACCTGCCTCTCCTTGCCTTGTGCAAGGAGCCTGACCCATAATGGAGTTGGGTGAGCCACATTGTGTGACTGTGATGCAGAGATGGGACTGTGGGGCAGAGATGGCGGGGAGCAGGGAGAGAGAGGGGACTGAAGCAAACGACACATCTAAGCTGTAAGCGTGTAACTTACAAAGTTGGACCGAGCAGGTAAATATAGCACTCAGCAGCTGTGTATGCCCAAGAAAAGCATGGCACCGTTCAGTGCAGGAGGAGCCAAAGGTGGCAAACCCTCCATCTCGGCTGGCTCGTACCCATGAGGTTGAAATGGTGGTGAGTGACAGAGCTCAATGTACAAAAATTAGTAATTGGGGTGATCCTGAGAGCAGACTTACATGGCTGATCCAGCCATTTTGCTGATAAAGTTATTTTTTACCTGCTTTTGTGGTCACTTTGGCAGCAACTGCTAGTGTTGGCTCAAGAAACCCATGAAGATTGAATCACAAATTTGCTGTGGATGAGTAATAACTTACTAATGTCTAGTTATAATTTTGTTTCTTCTTAGTTTAAAAGTGATTTACAGAAATGGTTACTTAAATCCTTTTACAGAGAAGAGGTCCGAGACATGGGGAAGTGAAACCAAATCTGTTGAGCCCCCAAGCTGTCCTGGAGGAAACCCGCATCTTAGCCCAGAGATGCGCAGAATGCTTATATCACTCTCCCTTGAAGCCCATCTTTACTTATCTGATAATCTTAGCAGACCTTTTAACATTTTCTTGTACATTACCAGAAATACCGGGGTTTTTCTTACCTTTTCTTTATTGTTGCTTGTGCTGCTTTGGAATCCAATTAAAACAGAGTTGAAAGTGCTTTCTTGTGGCTTTCTAGATCATTGTCATCCCAAACAGGGAACTGAAGGAAATGGCTTTAGATATCCTATTCTTAGCAGCTATTGAAAAATGTCAGGAACACCACTGAGCTGTCTATGACAACAGACTTCTTGCACCAGCCCACATACAGAGACATTTGCAGTACTGTGATTTCTATAAGAGTATAGCTGTTTAAGCAAGTATCTCAGCTGTATGAAACTTACCTGGCCTGTGCAAAATGTCATTTAACAAAGGTAATAGATCCAGCTATAACTTTGATAATATTTAGCTGAAAGCCTTCATTTTCATACAATTGAAGGTTGATGCAGCTGGACAGATAAATTAATAACCTTTCTTCACATGAACAGCGAACCCATTCCTAATGCAAGTGTGTTTGTATTTTACCAGTACTTGGGTTTAAAAATATTTTCAGTATTTAATAAATATAACATTAACACGCATGCCATTGCCACTGACATAGGCAAGGCATAGTAAGAAACACATTTGTTTGTTTCTTTAATGAATTCACTTTTGGGATAGAGTTCTCCTGTTGTAACTAGTGCATCACAGTTTAAGATAGGAAAAGAAAATAAGGAAATTGTAGGTATATGTAGGGAGGATCTAAGCTGGATAATTACACTGATTCAAGCTTGAAAGCAGCCAAGCATTGCCTTTCTTTGCCTTGCTTTGCCTTGCCTTGCCTTGCCTTATTTATATGTTATGCTAATTTCTCAACAACACAGCACCTTCCAGGAGTGAATTCTTTGACATGACTAATATGTAATATGCCTTTTCTGCTTCCTTCAGTGGAATAGAATTTAACAGATGGTGGTTTAATTTTGACTGTCTGAAGAAGATATATCCATATGTGTGCGTGTGGCTTTTTTGGATGAGACAGGGTCAAAGAAATGTGTTCTGCCCTGTGAATAACAGGCAGAGAGGCTTGGGACTGACTGTCTTTAGTTTCAATGCAAGTGCCCCTCAATGTTTACTGCTGTCTCCTGAGGAAGTTTGGGGATTTTTCTCCCCTTGTACAGAGAAGTTTTTATTCTTACCTTAGTAAGTTTTATTGTGCTGATGACATGAAGTATCAGCTGGAGACTTCATCTAGAAGTAGGTGCAGTATGCAGTGTGCCTTAGAGACCTGTCTGGGATCTTGATTTCAGATTTATTACTCAGGGGAAGCTTAGGAGAGGCAGTGTGGGAGAGTGAGGGTAGTTTGATTTGTTTCTTAGAACTAGCGTGGGGGAGGATATCTCAGACATGAACCTCGTGTGCTAACTGGAGTCTTCCAAGTCCTGAAAGTCACATCCAATGTATTGCTTATTTGACACACCTCATTAACTATGCTGCTGGTATTGTTACTATTATGTCACAGTCAAGCAAGGAGGTAACAAAGCTGTGGAACACAATGGCCAGACCATAGCGTGCAGGGAATGAAATCTTCTAACCAACCACAGAAAATTAAGTGATTTGGGGCCTCTGATGCTTTCTTGTTTTCAGGAGGTCAAGTTTTCATTTCTTGCAGCACAAAATGATATTGAGTTTCTGGAAAATTGAGAGTGAATACATTTTAAATTTAGCAAGGAATTTACTATTGATATCGCATGGCTTTCACCATAGAAACTGGAAAAATATGAACTGGATGGAACAAAAAACCCCTCATCCTTATATTTCATCATGAAAATACATGTATCTAATAACTTTGCTACTTACATGAAAGTAAATAACTGATTAAAAGAAGTGTTAGTAGAAAGCACAAATCCAGAACAGCTGCCTTGAAACAAGTGCTACATTTGCAGTGCATGGTAGGACTGGGGAATTTGGCACAGACTTTGTGTACCTGGAAGATGTATGTGGAAACATGCTGCAGAGAGCAAAGTGTCAAGCAGCACACTTCAGCTCACTTTAAAGACTTCACATTTCCAATTACTGCAGTGACTTCGAATCTCAAAGCTGAAAATATTGCTCATGCAGTGCTCAAAATAATTTCCTCTGGAAGATGAAAGGCAGCGCTCAGGTTTGGGAAATCTCTTGAATTAGCTTAAGTAGTTTTGAAATCCAAAATTATGAAATTCCAAAAAGGCTCTCTAGCAGTTAGATCAAATTCAGTCTTCTTGATAAAAGTTAACATGTAATTTTCCCTGAGAGGGGCAGATAGTAGAAATGGAAATGTTTTGCTATGATGAATTAATCTATCAGATTGTCTTCTTGTCTGTAGCGAAGTTTTCTAAGTGCTTTTTCCAGCCATATATTCAGTGCCACTGGAGAAAGATCTTCTGTAAGTTTCTCTGCCATGCTATTCCAGTGTAATAAGCTTTCCAATTAGTTAATACTTGCTAATGTTCAGGCTCCATTTTTCTTTCCAACTCCATGTGGTGATAATCCTAGCTTTATGACCTACAGCCCAAGCTTACTTACATCTTCAGGGCTATTAATAGAGGTGGTAAAAATGCAGAATTCCTGTCTGTGGGGCTTTTTCTCACTATGGAATGTGTCTTTGTTCTGAGCCTGGAACTGCAGAAGTTCTGAACATACGTCACTATAAGTAACATAAAATATTAAATTGATTTTATATTGTTTTGAAACATCTTAAATTTCGTCTGTAAATCACATGGTTTTCCCTTCATGTTTTAATGAAACAGTGCCATTCTCTGAATAAGAAAAAAAGGATAAGCACTGTGTAAATTCAAGAGGTGCAACTGTTTGCATTATTGATATCTTGGAGTGTTTTCCTCTATATTGAAAACATTTGATCGTAGCACAGGAGATGGTGCTAAACGAATGAGATGTTATGGAGGAATTTGGTTTCTTAAAAATATGTTTTGTTTGTTTGGTTTTTTTTTCTTTTTTGTTTGGGGCTTTTTTGTGTGTGTGTGTTTTTATTTATTTATTTATTTATTTGGTTTTGTTTGTTTTGTTTTTTTCTGGGAGAAGCTTGTCCCACAATTTTTTGACCAGAACTTGTGACAACCAGAATTAGGATGCTTAGTGGAGAGCCTGGCAAGAGTAACCTGGCAGGCCAGAGAAACATTATCCAGGTTTCTTCACCAGAAACTGTGAGTTTTAAGAACTTCAGCAGCATGGTTTCTGCACAGATTTTTCTATCATCTGTACCTCTGAATCTGTAGGTAATCATAGCAGGAAATTGAAGCTAGCTCTTATTCCTCCCTGACTGACACTGCTGTTAATCAGTAATAACTTCACTGAAATCAATGCAGTTATAGGTGATTGGTGAATTGAGGTCTGGGTCCTCAAAGCCAGGAGGCTTTCAGGGTGTTAACTTACAAGGGTGCAATAATATCCTGAGCAATGAATTAGCAAAGAAGGTAGACCATGGTTTGGGCTGACGAAGGACACACATCTGGTATCTTTCTCTACAAAAGGCTGCCGGGTATGGTAGAGGCATAAGAGTCTATTTCAGCTGAAATAAAAATTCCGTTACATTGAATTTCTGTAACTTATACATTCTAGAGTGTGTATACAAGTATATAATATTTTCTTCTTGGATATCTTCTGTTATGTTGAAAGCACATAGTTCATCCCTTTTTACTAAATTCCAGTAGGTTAAACAATCTGCTAACATGGTCTCTAGAGTGTCTGATTACAATAAAAACCAGTTTGGTCCAGATGGGTGACCAAAGGGAGAATCATTTCTGGTTCAGAAGGTACGTATTAGTCAGTGTTTTAAAATCTGTGATGAAATATGGGATGGGCAGAATGAATACCACCTGTCTCACATCTTTGCTTTCTGCTGTCTGAGAGACACCCACTGATGATCAGTGTTGCTGCTCAGGAGCTGAATAATCTGCCTAGGAAGTGAGAGAAACAGCATCATGTACAAATATTGACATTTGATCTTTAAAGATTTTAAAAATCACACAGTAAATTATCAGTGTGTGGAGACTTCCTGATTATCCTAATAATATTTCTGTAGTTATGTTCATATTAAAAGGAGAAGGGAATATTCGCAGTCATTCTTGTGAGAAGAGAACCAAATCTGCCTCCCACTGCATTCAGTGACATTTTCACAATGGGTGTCAGTAAGACCAGGATTGACACCCATAGCCATTTGTATGGAAAACATCTACCTGTAAGGACAGATTGATGTAATGTGTAATAAATTCCCAAAGTCCCCTTTTAATTAATGAGTCCAACATTCATATGGAGATAATTGCATGTAACACGTTATTTGTATTCCATTAAATTAGACTGAGCCATTTTCATCTGAGGACAGGTTCCAAACATCTGCTTCTAGAAAGCATCATTATTGCTTGTTTGTACAGGACTAACCAAGTGCCAGCTGCTTTACCAGCAGATAGGAGCCAGGTCCTTGCTCCAAAAAGTGGCCAGTAGCAGGCTGGGCAGAGCCAGAGGTGAAGGGGAGACATTGCTTTCTACTCAGTACTGGTTAGGCCATATCTGCCAACCCTATACAGGACAGACACCAATAGACCAGATCCTGTTCTGGTGGAGAGTCTGGGGCAGAGATGGCTTGTGTGAGCTCCTAGAGAAGATGCCAGTGCCTCTGGGGCAATCACTGAGGAGGTGGCACAAGGTGGAAGGATGTGTCTCCATGAGGACAGTCAGTCAGAGGTGCAGGTTCCCCAGAGTGGTTGTGCAGTCTCTGCCCTTGAATGACGAATCCCTGAGCAGCCTGGTCTGACCTCAAAGCTGACCTTTGTGTGGGACATCAGGGGACTAATGTCCACATGCACTGCAGGTATCTTCCTGTAAAGGACAGGTTTCCAACTGGAAGGTGACTTTGGTTAATCCAATTAAATTGTTGAGTATTTGAAGCAAAACTGAGTAAGACTAAACGCCATTAAGGGAAGCCTTTGTTCTACCACCCCAGCTTTCTCACTGAGGAGCTACAGTGACCTATTGAGGTTCCTTCCTGGGTAACACCACAATTGGTGAGAGGGAAATTAAACCTTCATATCTAAGTTTGCTAATCCTGTATTTCTAATTTATGCTGACCACACACTAGAGAAGCTCAGACATGTGACATGACTCAGGTTAAGAGTGATCATGAAAATCTGCTCTTATGAGCCTATCAGCACATCCCTTGCAGTGACTGTGACTGCCTGTAGCTGCCTGTAGCTCCTCTTCTTCTGCAAATGAGACACACTGGCGAGGGCAATGTTCTCATGTGCTTGATTAACTGCATCATGCACCTTTCTACCAGGGTGCCTTTCTGCTGGGAGGACAATTTCCCTGCTATATCCTCTGCTTCTATCTCCATGTCTGTAGGAAGCCCGAGGAAGGAGATTTGACCTTGAAGGGTTATTGCTATATAAGGAATGTACACATGTTTTTGTAAAGCATGAGGAGCCAGGGGAGCTTGAAGTTCCTTTTCAGGAACAGCTCAGCAATATTTTGCTGCATTTGATTTAAATATGAAAGACCATTTTTCTCACATCTTGGCTGACATGTACCCTGGCACTTTTCTTGGAGTCTATTGTTAGAACACATGGCAAATATCAAACAGGTAACTGTGGGACAGGAGCAGTGGAGGACCAGCACATTGTTTTTTGAAGTCTGGTTTTCTGCCAAGGACCAGTAATGCTCCTGTCTGAAGTCAGTGTGATCATGGGGCTAATGGGAGAAGCAGCTGTACATTAGTGGCAGAAAGCATTTTTGAGTTGGAGCTCAAAACCAGGCTGCAGTTCAGCATAACATCCAGAGAGAGACTATAGATATGGCTGAGAAAGACCTTTAATTTGTGGATCCGTTTAGCCCCTACTCTCAAACACGAATTCTAGATGTTGCTTTTTTCTGTAGGTAATACCTAGAGGTGGGCATTGCCCTGTCTCACGTGAAGAGGTATCAGCAGTTGTATGTTGCCATTGTGTCACATAGCAGGACACATAAGCCAGGCCAGGCATTGCTAATGGAGGAAATGAAAGTTACATAGTTTACAGAGAAGAAATCTAGTTCTTTTTGAATTCATTATCCTGAAAACTTAATATGTAATGGAATTCGATACCACTACTTTGGTACAAAAAGATGCAAACCCAGTGTGTTATGAAGAGTAGCTATGACAACTGTTAGGGTGATGGTGTGAAGGCAATTGTCCCATCTTGCTGGATGAGACTGTCTGATTATTTTTGTATAACTTTTCTCCATCAGTTGTATTTTTTTTTCTATTACTAGATTCTATTGTCTTCATCTCTTTGTTTTGGTTTCTACAGAGCCTAGCCCAGCACATAACTAGCGCTCCAATGTCCTAGGATGAACTGGTGATTACTATTTTTGCTGCTGTAATTCAGAATATCATCTTGTATCTGTACACATGTTCTGTGCAGATTTGCACAAGATCTACCTTTGCTGAGGTTTTTATTTTAAGGAACAGGGCTTCAGCATTTCCCCTGAAATAAAAATTTGCAATAATCTCCTTTCAGGGACTATTAAGATGTTTTATTTCAATAGTATCACTTTGATTCATTTTGGTTTGCCTTTAATATTGCCATTCAGTATGAAACACAGTGCAGCTTATTTAACATTAAATGCTATGTACCATATAACCCATTATTAGCTCCCTGTTTTATTACGGTAAACAATCAAACTGAAATGCATCAAAACAACTCTCTTGGAAGAAAAAAGTCACAGTGGTTACAGTGGAGCATTTTTGTTTGTCTAAACAAAACCTGCAGCCATTTTTCTATTGGAAGACTTAATGGGAATGGATGTATTTCATTGAAATGCTCCACTTCCAGGTGCAGCTTTCAGCAGAAAACAGTCTAAACCCAATCAAATATGCTTTGAGCAGCTCCTTATGAAATATCTGAGGATTTTGCTGACATGTACAGTAGCAACCTGGGTTAAAAAGACAGGTGCTACCCACCATTGAAAAGGTCCAGCCTTATGCAGAACTTACTTAAACAAGGGACCACATACACTGTCCTAACAGTGATGGATTTGTCTAATCCCATGAAAGGGTGAGGTCTTCCAAGTTAGGCAGTGAAATGCTGATAAAGCACTGAGCACAGTAACAAGCAATGGGTTCATAGTCCCGATCAGTAGTTTCTGATCTAAAATACATCATCTTTGTCCTGCTCAGTCCCAGAGGCAAATTTAAACCTTCCGTTGACTGGCACAGAAACGATATGAGCAGAGATATTTTGAAAGATTCCAGTCTAGACTTAAATAAAATGTAAGGCATCAGGTGGAATAAAGAGCACTGGATAAATTGAATTGGACTCCTACTTGAAGGCAAAGCATGTTTGTCAGCTCAGGCTGGGGCTGAGATTTTCTCACTATGACACAGCTTGGCACAGCAGTCTGGGTGCATTACATGGCATGTTTTCACTCCTCCTGATGCCAGAAGTAGGAGGCTGAACCAGATGAACCCCTGGTCGTTTTTGGTAGAGCAGTTTCTGTGTAGGCATGTAATCTGAACAACAATGCATTGTCTCTCTAAGGCTCCCTAGTAAACAAACTAATTTGCTGTTCATGATGTACTTCTGTATTTTGTCAAAACGGTATTTTTTTGCCAAAAATATAAATGTACAAATGCTAACAACTCAGTCTTTTGGCTATCCCCACTATGACAGCTCCATGATTAAGAGGGTACTAAATTATTTTAATGTTTATTTATGCTTTCTCTCAATCTCCTCTGGTCTGCGTTTTCAGCTCATTCTTTTCTGTGTTCAAGCTAACCCTAGATTAGCTAATTTGCATGCACAACCTCAGCTATTACCTCTATTTTGGTGACTCACAATAGCCTTTCTATGGCCACATAAATTGAATTATGTACCTTTGTAAATAATTGTTCATGGTGGAATCTGGTGAAATTCTGAATCAAACTGGACTGTAATTTTTATTTCTGGCCTTAAAATCAGTGAAGAATCTCATATGTAGCTGGCATTTCATCAAATATTGCTGATCTTCAGTCCTCAGTGAAGGTTCTTGTAGATGTTGCTCTGCTGAATTATTCTGTATTTCTGCTGCTGCTCAAATGCAGACTTGAAATTTAATTACTTTAGTTCGCTCAGAATCCTTTTCACCTCTTACGCCCTGTAATGGGGCACCAAGTCAGCCAAAGCTTTGAAGTGGATTTGCACAGGCATTTTCCATAAGGTAAGCTCTGCATAAAAACCATCTTGGACTTACCAACTCAAATGACCGGCTGACCTCCCCGTATGCAGGTTTCCTTTAATTTTCTTCCATTTATGCATTTCTTTCTGGTTTTTTTCTTTTTTTTCAGTTTTTGTCTCTTAACTCTGCAAGGTGACCAGATGCTAAAAGCCTCTCTTTCTCCTCGCCTTCCCCCTGCAGCCAGGCTACAACCAGGCTATCACAGCTGCTCTCTTACTTACCTGTGGAAAATGCATGGGACTCTGCTTACCTGCTGGCTGACAGGAAGATTCTCAGAATAGGATAAGTTGAGCGTCAAGGCAATAAAATACTATAAAGTTGCAATAAAAAAAAATTGCAATGATTTAATCATACTGAATTTAATTCAGCAGCCTATCCCACCTATTACTTTTGTCACAGTTCTATTCTTGGAACCAGTTCCAGGGATCTTTGAAAACAACTGAAGATTTTTTATGGAATATAGGTTGCGGTTTAAGTGTTGGCTTCCCAAAGGACATTAAGAAGGTGCTAATTGTCAGTCTTTCTCTTGTCTAAGTGGAATACAAGAAATATGCCACTATCTTTTTGAGATCGCAGTTACAAGTGTGCTTCCTGGAAATGTTTCTACACCATCGCTCTGAAGCCTAGCAGTATTTACTGAGAACTTGTGTGATGAAATGCAAGAATAGATTTTGTATTTTTTCTGCTTTCCTTGGTAATTCTGGAACAAAACTCTTCAGCTTTCCATCTACACAACTTCTAGATGCCATAAAATTTATTATAAAACCAACTGATGCTGACACCTTTTTCATTCAGCTCTTACAAGTAGAAAGGTTACATTTGCATGAAAGTACATTTGCATTTTCCTCTTTACAGAATAAATGTAACTATATACGAAGCAGAAATAAAGATACTTGTTGGTTATTAACCTCTTCCATCTGTGATATGCGAGGCTTTAATATATAAGGAGTTGCATTTAACGAGACACTTAAAGCTCTGTGGAATGCTTGAAAAACATGAAGATAGATATATAGAAACCTGGGCTGGAGCAGGTAAGAAGACACTTGGTTTTCACATTTCTTAAAACATTATTTACTTTTCTGTCTTTAGGATTCAGGATCTCCCCCTTAAATTTCAGTAGTGGAGTTTTAGTATGGAATTCAATTGATTAAACTTAGGTGCCTATTGATACTTAGGCTCTCCGGGATATCCAGGAGAGTTGCATGGGACTGGCAGATATTATAGAAGACCTGTGAAGGACCCTTATCTTCTGGGGTAGCCGCTGAAGTTGGGATACTTAAAAGCAGCTCAAGATGCTTTTCTGTAGGCAGGAGTCAAGCCTCCGGTCAATACAGGCAGGGGAGTTCAGGCAACCATGTATATCCTTATCTGTTTTATGGTGAACTGAATCTCTCTCTGGGCTCCCTGACTGACTTGGTTATATCTCTACTGACAGCAAAGCGAGCTGAGATACCTAATGCCCATGTAGAATTCTAAATTTAGCCATATTAGTCTGTGAGTTGAATCCTACCTGAAGAGTTCAAAATGTAGATGTGCCAGAACTGGTATACCGATATTTCCATTGTCAGGTTTCATCAGCCAGCACTGGAATGGCTTTCTTTGATGTGTGATTTTATCCAGAGCAACTGGTGAAAAATGTACTGTGGGTCTCTACTAAATGCTGTCGATTCTTCATTTGTTCTCAGCTGGGTTACAGCTGCAGCTGTTTGCTCTTTATTCTGGGAATTCAGATAATTGATTTTCTTCTTCCTCTCTTCTCCCTGCCCCTCTCTCCACACGTAGGATCATAAAACTTTTTAAGTTACAAAAGACACTTGAGATCGTCAAGTTCAACCATACATCAAGCACTGCCAAGTCCACCACTAAACCATGTCCCTAAGCACCACATTTACACATCTTTTAAATACCTCCAGGGATGGTGACTCAGCCACTTCCCCGGGCAGCCTGTTCCAATGCTTGACAACCCTTTCGGTGAATGACTTTTCCCTAATATCCAATCTAAACTCCCCTGGCAAAATCTGAGGCCATTTCCTCTTGTCTTATTGCTTGTTACTCGGGAAAAGAGAACAACCCCCACCTCACTACAACCTCTTTTCAGGTAATTATAGAGAGTGATAAGGTCTCCCCTGAGTGTCCTTTTCTCCAGACTGAACAACCCCAGTTCCCTCAGCTGTTCCTCATCAGACTTGTTCTCCAGACCCTTCACCAGCTTAATTGCCCTTCTCTGCACCCGCTCAAGCACCTCAATGTCTCTCTTGTAGTGAGGGGCCCAGAACTGAACACAGGATTCAAGGTGCGGCCTCACCAATGGCAAGTACAGACAATCACTGTCCTGGCCCTACTGGACACACTATTTCTGATACAAGCCAGGATGCCGTTGGCCTCCTTGGCTGCCTGGGCACAAGCTGGCTCATGTTCAGCTGTCTGTTGACCAACACCCTGAAGTCCTTTTCTGCTGAGCAGCTTTCCAGCCACTCTTCCCCCAGACTGTAGTTTTGTGGGGGGTTGTTGTGACCAAAGTGCAGGTCCCAGCACTGATCCTGTTGGACCTCATGCAATTGACCACAGCCCATTCATTCAGCCTGTCCAGATCCCTCTGCAGAGCCTTCCTACCCTTTAGCAGATCGACGCTCCTGCCCAACTTGGTGTCATCTGCAAACTTACTGAGGGTGCACTCGATCCCCTCGTCCAGATCATTGGTAAAGAGATTAAACAGACCTGGCCCCAATACTGAGCCCTGGGGAACTGAACTTGTGATACATCCTTCTCTGCTTTGACTCTTTTATTTATGTCTCTATCATATACATAAATGGATGGTATTTGTTTTAATTTGGCACTATATATTAACAATTATCAGGTGCTCATATTGGTTGGCGCTGTTGTTTACCACCTCTAGTACAGTGCATTCAGTGTTTTTAAATATCATTGGACTGTCAGGGGAAGATGCTGGCTGACAAAGAGCAGGTTTGCTAGAAAAATATGCATTACAATATCTGACAGAGATCCATGGAGACTGTTAATCCACATCCATTTTACTATAAGCTTCTTATTTCAAAATATGCACTGTTCAGAGGAACACTAGGACAGATGGAGAAGAAAGGCTAGAAAAGCCTGGGGTATTTACTGTAGTGCTGTAGACACAGCCTCCTACCTGGTGATATTGCTGTCATGCTAGATGTATTTTTTAGCTCAGTGTTTGTTAAACAGAAAGAGAGGCTCTTTTATTTAACAGTTCATTCTGTGGAACTATTTGTTCACAAGGTCTAAGGATACCGTTGATGTCCTGGGTAGCATTTTCTCTGCCAGGCAGGAAATTGCTCTAATGTAAAAGGCTGGGTACAAACTATTCCAGAGATCATAATAGCTGTTGTGCTGGCTCACACAGGCACAGCACTATCACTGTAATAGTCTTGAAAGCTTCTTAATAGGTAATGCTGACCAAACTCAAATGTGTTAGATCTCCCTGCATTATCATTACAGAACACTCTGCTGTCAAAAAGTAAATTGCAACAAGTGAGAATGGGATCAAAATACCACATTCTGAGTATTTACGTTCTGTTTTTTTTACTTTACACAAAATAATTCCCCTTGAATGCCATTTAAGCACATGAATATTGCAGGTTTCATGCAGATTTATGAAGGCTTGGTTCATTTCTATATTACCCAATTTCTTCTCAGCTGCTAGTGTGAGGAGGGAATTGTGTTTGTGTGCATAGACTCTGCTCAGCATATGGTCTACAGCCAGCAGCAGATAACACCTCCCAGCTGTTGAATCCTCCAGAACTGCTCTCACAGATTACTTAGTCCCTTCAGAGTCTGTTTACCATAAGGCTCACCCTTAAAGGAGTGAAAAACCTGGCCGTTTGCAAAGAATATAGCAATAAGTAGCAAGATAAAAAAACCCCAACCCTCTGTAATGTAACGTACATGTAGTTACGTGTCAGTACCCTCTGTTGCACTGATGTGAATTTGGAGAACCTCTGCTGACTCAGTAGCACCTATTTTAAACTTACTCCTAATTATGGATGGCAGGAAGAATTGTGTGTTTGATGCTGGATTTGGAAGCTGAAAACCAGGGTCCTTAGTCCACTGTGAGCAGCAGGATTTTAGTTCTCCCCTCCTTTGTCCAATTTTGACCTCTGTGAAAGGTGAGAGCATGGGTCAGTTTTCCACCTCTTTTCTCAGTTCACGATAACAGCTACTGGTAACCACGATGGCTGTATCTCTGCTGCATGCCTGTAGCAGCTTAAAAACAAAGTGAAGCCGCGACACAATTTCTCCTGTTACTGCCTGGGCATTACATCATAGCAAGTTGCATTTGCTACAGATCAGATTCAAACTGGTGACTCAAAATCACGTTTTGTTCCCTAGGATCTTCCTTCCAAGATCTAGCACATGATGTTATGTGGCATTTATAGGTTCAGCAAAACAAGTTTGCCCTTCTTATTTACAATGTTTTTAATGGTCACCAGGGGTTGGGTAAATCTGCTGGCATCCCATTTTGTGCAGCTGACTATTATGACTAACTCAAGTTTGGTATGGCTCTTGCTGGCTTCCTTTGTGCATTACTTTGTTTAAATTGGAGAGTTATATTACTTCTTATTGGCATAAGTTTACATCTTCAGAACACCATACGTTGTCTGAGCCTAATCCAATTTATTCCTTGCTGACAGGAATATGGGAGGGACTGTCACTTGCTAGTCTCAGTATGAAATGTGATTTCATGCTGACTCTCCCCAAAAATGCAAAGCCAAGCAAGAGTGTTATAGAATGGAGATATTTTAAAGATCGTGACAGTTGGGAAAGTTTTGCCTTTTGCTCAGCCTTTTTCAGACTGTGATGGTTTTGCTGTCTTTACAGTCTTAGGACAGCTGTTGATTTATCATTCTTGGTGGATTTAACTCACTAGGATCTAACATTTGCAAGCTTGAAGAGCCCATATGCTTCAGTAATTGTTTTAGTTGAAGGACATTCAGCATTCCTCACTTTTTGTGGAACAAAAATCAGGTCAAGCTGTAAGTGAAAATTTAACTTGAAATATTCACCCTTATCAATAGAGTACATTTGTCAGCCTCTTAGACAGAGTGACACCCTTCATAAGAAGGGGACTTTCTAGAGGAACATCTCTTGCATGGTCCAGGGCATACTTGATTCTCTTAGATGCCAGTTACTACAAGATTTAAATGGGAAAAGAGGGTTTAAGAAGGTTCTTCAGACCAAAAATAAGAAGTAAATAGCAAATTACAGAGCTACAAGAAGCAAGAATACCTTCTTGTCTGCTACTAGGAAAATGACTCTTAGTAAAAAGATTAGTCACTTGACTAATTTAGTGGCTTTCTAGGATGGAGTGACTGCATCAGTGGACAAGGCAAAGGTTATGGATGTCATCTACCTGGACTTCTGTAAGGCCTTTGGTAGAGTCCCCCGCAATATCTTTGATGGAGAGATATTTTGAATTGTCGAGATATGGATTTGACAGATGGACTGTTAGATGGATAAGAAATTGACTGGATGGCCACATCCAAAGGATTAGTCAATGGCTCTGTGTCCAAGTGGACATGAGTAACAAGTGTGTCCCTCAAGGATCCATACTGGGACCAATACTGTTTAATATCTTTGTCAACAACATAGGCAGTGAGATTAAATGCAGCCTCAGCAGCTCTGATGACAGCAAGCTGAGTGATGTGGCTGATATGGTGGAGGGAAGGGATGCCATCCAGAGAGACCTTGGCAGGCTGGAGAAGTGCGCTGTGTAAACCTCCTGAAGTTCAATGAGGCCAAGTGTTCTCTTCCAGTACTTTTGTATCTTTCAGATACCCCAAAGTTGCTTTTCTGCCATCTGAAAATCACTTTTGTTTAATAATTGAGGAGAGAATTTCTGTCTACTGAGAAACACAGTGTGGATTTTTAACACTTAGTAACTGTATAACCAGTAGTCACCTGAAATTATATGCGGAATTATATTTGGGTTTTACTTAGGCTTTCCACGAAAGCTTGGTGTTTTAAAATGTGTGACAAATTGCTACATCCATGGAATGGAGTGCTGTGATGCGGGGTCTGTACAAGACTGAAACAAATATTGATTTAAATGAAATTTTTCCCTTCACTTTTACCTGTAAGATTAGTTTTAGACATTGATTAAAGGCACTGTTCTTACTAGAAACAATGGAATTCAACAAGGGGTTCTCTGTAACTGCCATAATATTGAGTGCAGTGATGTAGGTAGGCCAAGTTCAATTCTCCACCCTATGGTGATTTCCTGGGTGAGCAGGAGGAGGCTGCAGGAGTCGAGGTTTTCAGTCCTTGCTGCCTCCTGGAGTTCAAAGCTCATCTGTGGGTACAAACCTACATGCAGAGCCTGAAAGCTGTGCTGGGAGCTGCCTAAATAGCTGCTTATGTGAGGAGTGTGGTATCAGATTATAGTCAGTGCTGGTGAAGTTCATCTATGTGGACACCTCCAGTGTGGGCACCTCTATCAGAGCTGGTTATTTTCTGCTCTCTGTATAGTCAGAGTAGACACACAGATATTTCTGAGCACTTCCTAAGGGAGTGAACTGCTCTGGAGTTCTAATGGGAATGAAGTGCCTCTTTGCCTTGCAGAGGAGCTTTGGTGGAATATAGACGCTACGTGCACAGAAAGTTACATTTGAGCATAGAGGGAACTCTGCTACGCAAAATAGAAAATCATATGTCTTTAGGAGACCTATATATTTATTTATTCTTCATTTACAGTCTAAGGTGCAGAGATCACTGTGCTGGGCTTTGTTGGGCTGTATCCCATGTATGTCTCATACGAATTTAAATTATGGTACGCTGTCAATAGACAGATAGAGGGGGCGGGTTTTAATTTCTACATTTCTCTTAATTTCCTGGATGTTGTCAGAATAGATACAAGGAAGCCCAAAGTCAGACTGCAGTTCAGTTTTGCATAAGGAGCTTTAGTAGAGAATTAAGAGAATTTTTTCTCCTGTATTTTCAGTCCAAGAGAAGATATTACAAGAAAGCTCATGAAAAAAACTGGTGGGGTTTCTGGGACAACATTGAGAATTAATAAACCCGGGGGTGTTTAGGAGAAGATTTGAAGCTTTAGAAGATTGTTTTCATATCCAAACTCAGCCTAAATTATCTTCCTATCTTTTCCTAATACTAAAGAATAGGCAGGAGAGATTATATTCCACAGGGAGTTCCATGTTATGATAGAAAAGGATGTAATGGTTCCTTTTATTTTCTAGCATCTTAAAGGACTATAAAATCTAAATTGAGAGAATAGCTCAGTTTCTGAAAGAGGAAACTGGTGCAACTGCCAATTTTTAATCCACCAGTGTGACAAGCCAACAAAAGCTTTGCATAAAAATTCTCTTCATATTTACATTTATTGAATTGAGTATATCCAACCACCGACATACCAACTCCTTCCTGAGAAGTCTGTATGAAAGGAAATCAATTTAATTGTATTAGAACAAGGTTGGATTTGCAATCTGAAGAACTTGGGTAGCTGGAGACTAATTTTTCTTGAAACAATTTCACAATAATTTCTGAGAGTCCCTTTTGCACGTGATTTGAGAAAGTGTGTTAGAGTGCTTTGGAGCTTAGGGAGCAATTACATTTGACACACTACAAAATGAATAGTGTACCCACTGGAATATAAAATCATTCTCTGTTTGGAAGCATACTTGGCCCATGATTCATAAAAGTACCAATATGTTACTATGTGTTATGTGAAGTTTGAAAATTACATTTGTATTGCCTGTACCATTCAAAGAATATTTCTTGCTTTTAAAGTACAAATAAGAATTACAGAGCTTTGAAACAATGATTGTACTAGTCTTGACAGTAGCCTAAGGAAGGCACAGAGACAAAAGTCAGAGTCTCTTGACCTTTATAAACATTTTATTGCGATAGAGCCAGTGCGGTTGTTTCTGATTCAGAAGGCCATAGGATGCTCTCAGTTCATGAACTCCCCTCTGACTGCTGAATACATTATGCATACAAGGAAACTGTGGCCTTCCAGTGCTTTCAGGCTAAAGCTTGATCTGCATGATGTCATATAATGATCAAAACTCTGGTTTGTACATTGAAAGTCTCAAAATTGCATTTCTGTGAAACAAGGAATCTACTGCAGTTTATTGATAATTGTTTCCTGAAGTATTACCAAAGATCACTTGTAAATGGACCAAATCCTGAAATTTTCCCTCCATCTGAAATCATCCAATAGCAGGACCTACTTCAATTAATTTAGAGCATTTATATTTTCTAACAGGGTTTGGAAATTAGATGCAAATTTGGCCAAAACTATAAAATACAGTGCATACCTTCATGCAAAGGGCTCATGGATCAAATCAGACCTATGTTTCAAAGAAATTATGAAGTTAGGAATGAAGTTGTTTGATCTACCAAAAAAGAAAGATTTTATAATAAAATAGTTGGAAAAAACAATAGAAGAGGACTGAGCTGAAGGTACTACTTTTATAAGCCTCGTCCTTTTCCTGCCCTGTGCTTGGAACTGATAGAGTACAAGACTTAAGCGAACATATCTAAGTAGCTCAGGATCTGCCATATGGATTAGGAAAAACATGAGGCTAGATACACACACATTATTAAGAAATGTACAGTGTTGTGTACAGATAAGGACAGTCTCAGATAAAGTGATGTAGTGTCCAAAACTTGGCATTTCTGAAGTCCTGGAATCAAGTTTGCCTGGGAATTGTCCCAGTTTGTGCGGCCAGAAGACCTTGTCCCTGTGGTGGGCATTGTTGGAAGTCAGCAGGACTTTTTAACAATGTTTTTTGTAAGGAGACACTGAATATTACTCAGCAGAAACTTACAGATTGTACATAGGACACTGACAGGATTTAATCTGCTGCAGATAACTGCCTGCGTTGCCATAATGCTGAGAACAGTCTCTGGTTATCTGACTTCACTCTTGGCATACCAATGCACATCCCAGTCACCGTGAATGTCAAAACAGATCCTCCTTCTGCTATGAGCCTCTAACCCGGGAGGTGAAGGGGAAGTGCCATTGCCTGTTGTATAGAGAAAGCCTATGACACAAAGCTGAGCAGCTCTGACCTCATCCTGTGGACACTGATGGCACTCACCAGATCACTGCAAGACACACCAGATCATTGCAAGGTGGCTTACCTTTCCTGTGAGAATCTCAAAGAGGTTTGGTGAAGCTGGCTGTTGCTGCTCTTGTAGCACTCAGGCTTCAGAGCTGTGCTGTGAAGGAGAATGAGATAGCGAGCAGGTGATCTGAAGGTGTCCCTCAGCTATCCACCTTCTCTGGAGACTCCAGGGCTTGGGTTTGAGAAAATATTGCTTAATTAGCTCATCAGACTCTCAAACTGGAAGAAATTGGATTTTAATTCACTTTTCATAATATGCTTTGTTTTTATGAACCTTGTGTGGAGCATTCACTATATAAATAAATTCTAATTTCACTTTTTCCTCTTCTTCCCACACTGGGTTCATTTAATACTCACTTGGCTTGTATCTTAGAAGAAAACAATCACAAACCGGAAAGACCAGAGCTCTTTAGTTTAAACAAATCCCTTATTCTGGAGCTGAAAAATTCGTTTAGTCTCAGCAAAATGACAAGCATATGTGGTCTTTGGAGTAGTTTTTACTAATATTTTAAAAAGCTTATTAAATCATTACTGCCTGGCTGCCTTAGTGTCTAAAGACTGCCTAAAGCTATAAGGTTAACTAAATAATATAGCAGTCAGGTATCTACAGTTGGACTTCACTGGAATTTGAGGTATGTCTCCAGGGAGCAGCAAAATAGTGTGCAGAGCCACCTCAGCTGATGATGATTGAGATGATTTTATTATTGAAAGCAAGGCAGCAACACAAGTATGGCCATATTATTACGATGGAGGTCTCTAGTAGTAGGGGATTGCAGTGAGCACTCCGCTTGACAGGTTAGACCTAGTCCTGGTGAATGACTGTGCCCGACAGGGAACCTTGTGATGCTGAAGTACATTGTCCTAAATGTCTGTCACTGTTCATGTAACTATCTCACATCTGTAAGTTGTTGCCCCTGTTGGATTTAGCTTTTCACCTAAATTTAGTTGCTTCATACTCTCTACCTTGCTGTTTTGCTGGCATTTCCAGCCCCTCTTGTGGAAATAGCACATACTCCCTGTGTCCACACTCTGGCACGACAACTGACATGCTAGTCGAACCCCTCCATGTCAGCCCGCTGAGCTGAGGATGGCAGTGTCCCAGGTACAAACACAAGCCATGTCCTTCCTTCTTTCTGTGAGCAGTAACATCCTGATGACTACAGAGGGTGTCTACGGAGGGTGCTGCACCTTCAGTCAGCTGGGACCCATGCCCAAGGGCCAAAAGGCTTCACTACAGTATATAGACTCTTTGAGGAGCTGACAGTTGCCTTCAAGGGCCTTGGAACAGGTACTCTGTTCATTTTGATTTTGCATGTAGTCTTTGTAGCTGATTCACTCTGGTGTTATTTCAGTTTTATGGGATATAAGTCCATCCAGCCCTTTGCTGTCAGTGAGAGGGATTTAGGGTCTTTAGACTGCTTTACCCTGGTCTGTAGGGGATGCCTAGACAAATGCTGATAAATTCTCTCCAGGAGTAGTTTCAACTAACACAGGTCTTGAACAGACATCCACCCTCCATGTACAAAATACCCAGGAAAGACTGTTCATTAGCCTTTAGCTAGACGTGTCTGAAATGTCTTTTTTGCTCTCTCTGGAGCTAAGGTTTCAACCAATGATTCCAACATTTCAAAAAAGTAATTTAGTTCCTCGGCTACTGGGCAAAACTATGCTATTCTGAGAATTTAGTCAATATTGTATCAGACTATGAAATATCCACTGTGTGAGACAGCCTCATGTTCAGAGTACCCACCTGGCAAATTCAACAAATACTTGAGTAATTTCTACACAATATGGAAGACTTTCAAGAGTAGAAAGAGAAAAAACCCTTGCAGAATTTCTTAAACTGCCTGGGGAAAGTGGCAGGCAGTAAGCCAGACCTTGTTCTGAATGCAGCGCTAGGGATGAGGTTTGTTTCAACTCAAACAAAATACTTGCTTCAAATCAAATGGTTTTGTACTAATTTTTTTTTAGATGTTCTTGCAGCACTTTCCCCACCTCAGTTCATTTACTAAATCAAACTATCAGTTGCCCACATATACTTTTGCATCTTGTTTGATAGTGCATTGTTTTAGCTGGTATTGCTGAATAACATCCCAGAGAAAGCCGGCAGTAGGCTATGTGTTTATCCTTGTGATGCAGAGGGTAAATGCTGAGATTTCCATGATGGGATACATGTGCGCTAGAGGGATGGAGAGACGAAACAAGAAGATACTGCTTCCTTGCCTTCTGTTGGTTGTGCCTGGTTTTCCTCTGGGCTCTCAGATGTTGCCTCAAACATTCTGCACTGTGGATGAGCCTCAAGTGTTTCTCCTTCTTCAGCGACTGCATGACAGATGGGGAGTGCCAGAAGAAGAGTCTTTCAGTAGATGTGCTCTCCATTTTTACATGCTTCAATGCATGCAAAAAAAGAAAGCCCAGGATTCAAATGCTCCCATAACTATTGACAATTATGCTGTTATCATCATCATGTCCCTTAAAGAATCACATACTAGGAGTGATGTTAAAAAGGAATTAAGATTGCAAGGTTAAACACTGGGAAATTCCAAAACAAAATAAAAGTTATTTGAGCAATCTGCACCATTTTCTCTGCATGTACATTATGATATTTACTTACATTACATAAAAAGAAGCTATATAAAATAGATTTTTTAATTCTGTGATTCCAGCTCCCACTTTCCTTTGCATATTTTCACAAAACCATAAGGAGCAGAAATGCCCTCCTGTGGCGTGGTGTCTCACACAGTTTACCAGCCAAGTGAAGCCATGTGTCTTAACGGGAGGAGATAGAAACCTGCTGCTGTGGTAGAAATGGTATCTTTCACCCCTCTGTTTCTGAGGAGGATGCGTGGCAGATTGGCCTCTGGCGGATGTTGGGGTAGTCGCAGAGGATGTTCTGCTAAACCTCAGCAGCCCCGCTCATGGTTATGGCAAATGTAAATTTGGGGGAATGTAAATTCTGCTAGAGTGAATGGTTGTTTCCAGAGGCTTCAGACTCCGTCAACTGTGGGAGTTTTTTTAGTCTCAGCACAGGGCAGCCCCCTTTCCAAACATCAAAGGTCTGCTCCAGGATAGGAGAATACTGAAGCTCCAACATGAGACATTTTAGTATGAGGAGGTGACATTCCTTAGCCTCTTTTAAACATGTTTTGGCTGGGAGTTTCCAAAGGAAACAAACCAAGGATAGAAAGATTCAAGCAGGGTGAACGAAGTTGGAAAAAATCATCAGCAACTGAAAATAAAACCTTGAAAGAGCAAATCCAAGGATATTTTTAACTTCATCTGTTGCTATCTGTGCTGCCTGTCAAAATCCCCTCTTGTTTCTGACAAGTTATGTGTGAGGTTTTGCAGTTCGGAAATGCAGCTGCTTGTGAGACAGTTGCAGCACTGGGGACCGCAACATCTCAGACGAGGGAAGGAAGACAGATACATTCATCAAGTCTATCTTTAGAGTAAATTTTAAGTAGGCAGAAGTTAAATATTTAACCGGAGCGTAGTCAGGATTCCAGCCCTCTGTGTGAAACAAGAAAAATCAACTTAAAATGCTGAGATTTTTACTTCTCTTTTCATATTTGTTCAAAACTATTAAAACGTAGTAAAGAAAATAGCTCAAACTTGTAAAAATGTTTGTTGTAAGAAAGGAAAATCTCCTAACAGCTGTAGCTGAGACGATACTTTTGACTTATCACATTTCTGAGATAATTAAGCTAAATATTCAGACTCTATATATGTCTCCAGGCAAATACTTGATCATCTGCTTTTTCATTGTTGCTGTAAGGATAGTTATTGATGATAATTTGCTAGTGATGAGTGGAAGGCAATGCTTCTAATCTTCATCTTCCTTCACTGTTCTGCTGAGCAGGCTGAACTGCAGATAGCATAGTGGTAAATTAATCGTCTGAAGGGGTTTATGGTCACTGATCTCACTGATGCTAAATCCTGCAGGCTTCCAGATGGCAGTATGTTTACTAACTAGCATATCTGGTTAGAAAATATTAAGAAATATACAATTATTGTCTTAATTTGCTTAAGGCTCAAGGTTGCCTGGAAGAATCCATGTGAGCTGAAGATGCTTTGGTAAGTATTAAAAAATATGGAGTACGAGCGGCAAGTGATTTCTGTGCATGGCTCAAATTCCACAATAGCAAGCAGTCTCCAATGAAAGGTTAAAATCCCAACCTGACACCTCATCCCAAAGGTATTCTTTGTGAGAGAGGCAATGGAAGAGCAATGGTGCAGTCAGATATCTCTAGCAGCTAGTGATTTGAATGATCGCTCTTGCAACCCAAAGGTTAAAAAGGGGATGAAGACATAGTAGACAGCCCCAGGTGCAAGCACAGCACTGACATGCTGCAGCCTTGACCCTGAGCTCCCAGACTGAAAGGAGTTCTAATAGTGTCAGATCTACTGCACACAGGTTGTGTAGTTAATTTCACAAGTTCATAGCTATACTGGTGGGAACGGACCCCAGAAGGTCTCCACTCAGCCTCCCACTCAAAGTGGTACTGTCAACAACACTAGATCAAATTGATTGCAGATTTGTCTAGAAAAGTCTAGATGAGGATTCCCAGTCTCCCAGTATCTGGTTCCAGTGTCGCACTACCCTCTAGGTGCTCAGTCTGAACTTGCCAGGCTACAGTCTGTGACCTTATCCCTTGTTAGACATCTGCTACTACCAAGAAGAGTTCACCCATCTTCTTTGTAACTGCCCCTTCAAATGGGGATATTAGATCCCCCTCTTCACCTCCCCTTTACAGGTAAAACAAGCCCAAAGTCTTCAACCTTTTTTTGTAGGCCATGAGCTCTGGCTCGCTTGACCATCTTGGTAGGACTCAAATGGAACCTCTGCAGTTTTGCAATATACTTGGATATTAGGAAAAATTTCTTCACAGAGAGGGTGGTGAGGCATTGGAACAGGCTGCCCAGGGCAGTGGTGAAATCACCATCCCAGGAAGTGTTCAAGAACCGTGTAAATGAGGCACTCAGTGATATGGTTTAGTGGTGGTCTTGGCAGTCCTGGGGTAATGGTTGGTCTTGGTGATCTTAAAGGTCTTTTCCAACTTAGTTGACCTATGATTCTATGATTCTATAAGTCCTTGAGTGTGTATTACAACTGACATACATGAGCTGGCTGCATTACTGTGAAACCTACTGATTAGCAAAAGTTTTAAGATTGCATTTTCTTCCAGAAGATAAGCAGATCAACAAGTATCTTTCATTCAAGCACTAAATAATATCTTTATAGCAATCCTCTTTTAAAGTCTTGAAGTTTTGTACAACTAAGCCTGATTAACTTCTTAAATATATAATTACTTTATGTTATATGTTATAACTAAAAAATGTGATCCAGAGTTTTCTTTGGAAAGAAAATAATTCTGCTGGAATTGCAAAGAGGGATGAAAAGAATTGTTACAAATACATGTATTAATTAGCATTTCTATATCACTCATCATTGAACATCCAAACCTTTGGAGCCCTGAAGTGATTTGCTAGACCTTGAACAGATGTGGTAAGGAAAAGAAGGTGTTTTCATAATTTGGTCTCAAGGCCAAGTTCTTCAGTGCTGCTGCAAACGCAGCTTTCTTGGCACAAATAAAAACATTTTCTCTGAACAAAATTAGGAATTTTTTTTGGCACACCCCAGCTGGCAGCTCTGAGAAACTTTACAACATCTGAGGAAAAAAAATGAAATGGGAAAGGAAAACTGAGGCATCTGGCACCATTTCTGGCCTTTGCTTATGGGCTTTACTTGGAGGATGCTGAACTTCTTGCTCAGCTCTATTGCACAGTGCACGTGTTATTCATATTGAACCTGTTAAGGCCAGATGTGACTAGCGGCAGCTCTGTACTTTTCCAGCGGCCCACCTGCATATATCCATCTCTCCACCTGCCGAGACACTACTGTGGGATACAAAAAAGCAGTCATGCACTACACTATGTGATTCATGTTTTTGGGGTAGCTCTGTTATCTCTGTGGCCTACTATGCTTCCCTCATCATGCAAACTGTGGCCAGTGTGTATATGTGTGCTGCAGATAACTTTTGGGTGGAATTCATTGTAAGTAAAGCTAGAAGTCTGAGAATGCATCTAAAGTTTGTAGATGAGCTCCCTGTGCAGTCACGGGACAGAAATAGGCACCTTTGCAGGGTGACTGACCCTCCCTGTTTTGTAAGCTTATGTCTGTTCCTCCTGGCTGAGTCCAAAGGGAGCATCACTGCCTCTCTAAGGCTGACAGTTGAGAGACATGGCCCAAGTTATGTTCACCGGACCTCACTTCTGGGGATTAAATTGAAACACCATTTTCTTACAGTTCACTACTCTGCCAGGGGTAAGAAGCCGTGGCTGTTTCTTTGTACACCTTTTCACAAAATGATCTGTCTTTTTCCCTTATTCCTCCCACATCCAGACACAGACTTCGTTTTGACAGGTTAGAGGCTAGAGCCAAACAATTGCGGGTGACAATCAATAGGGATTATTGTTGAGGGTACAGCTGTAAAACTGTATCACTAGGAAGAAAAAATAGAGGCTGTAGACATTAAAATTAATGTTTATGAAATGTTTGCCAAAAAGTAATTTATTAGACAAGTAACACCGGTCCAGTTTTCCTGATAATTCTTTGTGTATATCATCCAGCATTCCTTCACTTATGGTTGTGATATATCAGTTCTTTCTTTAGGAATATTCCATCAAATAAGAACACCATATTAAGTCCTAACAGGACCTTTGGGACACAAAACCCTCTTTAAATACTTTGAATTCATTCACCTTTAAAAACATAATATAAATCACGAACTAATCAGATTCCTCATTGAAACTCGCCTGTAAGCCATACGTATTTTTGAATCCAGTTTCTCCAAATGTCTTCCTTATTACACCAGCCTTTTCCAGCAATTCTTTTCTAATCATAGAGATTCAGCAACAAATCAAGCACAGTAATTGTGTTTCTAAAACATAGTAAAAAAAATAAAAATCCTTACACTGCTAAAACTATAAGCATATATCATCATACATGTTTTATTACCTGTGCATGTTTGAAATAGGCAAACTCATACAGCTAAAGAATATTAATAAAGGGAGAACAAAACCCCTTGATTTCATCCACACATCTGGAGAACCAGTTTTTCTTTTGACCAATGATGTCATTTTCCTAGTGTGAAGTGCTGAGGAGGGCCAGGGGACAACACACTGACTCATCTTGTAGTCTTTATAACTTTTCAGTGGTCTGGTTTGTAAGATTTGTAATTGTTTTTACCATGTATGTGCCTGAAACAGATGCAAAAGCACATTTTAGGAAAGCAAACTATCTAAACCTCTCGGAATTTCACAGGTTTCAGGTAGAAGTATTAGAGCAAATGTGCCTGTCTCCATTTGTCTGGGCAGCAAGGGCTGCAGGTGTGAGTGTACTCTGCATGTGGCCCAGTGAGCTGGGGAGTAGGACTGAGTTTGTAACACACTGTTCAGTGAGGATATAACATGAGAATGTAGAAGGTGTGAAGCCCCTAGAAGATGACATGATTATTAAAAAACAAATGTCCTGTCAATCCTGCGTCCTGCCTGCACTTCTAAACCTACCAGCATGCACCTTCATGCAAAAATATAATAAAGCCATTCAACAAAACCTCTGTGTGGCTCAAAAGAAACAGTAAGAAGGCTATGAAAGGGAAAAGACTAGAATTTACAGCATGGAAAGATTACCCAAATGATGGAACAGAGCACCCATAAAACATGGCAGGTCAAGCGATTTCTTAGATTTTGTTGCCCCAGGAGGTTGTGGAGCTTCTTAACCAGAGCATATTCAAATAGGAATCAGGCAGATTCATAGATAACAGGTCCAAAACAAGTACTAAAGGGGAAAGACAGGTACGTATCCTTTGACATCGCTTATCTAGATTAGGGATTTATAGCAGATGATGGAGAAGTACGATGGGAAAGGACCACAGAAAGTGGCCAGGTTTCTGTGCTGTTGAAATAACTTCTCTTTTTGCCATTGTTGTGGCCAGGTACTATTCTTATCCATATCCCTGCATAAACTATGGATATTTTTATTTATTTAGAGCTATTCTTACTATAAAATGCATAGCAATATTTATCGTTCTAGAAAAAGTCAGACTTCTGAAAAAGAAATACTGCTTGTTAAAAATATGTTTCTACTCCTACCCAGGGGCCGGGGGCTATGTGGAGGAGAGTGTATTTTTTAATGAAGGGAGGCATGCCAATCACATATAAACTAGCGTGAGCAAAAAAGGGGGAAACCTGGGGCAAATCTAACTATTCCTCAGGTACAAGTCTAGGATGTGAAGCACACAGTGGAAAAAGTAATGCAGACTGCATACTGGCATCATAACACTTCAGCTCTGATTACAGCTGTCACACAGCCAGTGGAACAAAATATTCTCAGTGTTCTGTGTTGAACAAAACATTTCTCTACTAGGACTTTGTCCTGACAAGAAAATGAAACCCAAACAAAAAGGAGGATTGGCTTTGTCCCAGTCCCACCCATATCCTTTCCTTTTCTGGTTTGGCTTAATCTCTGCTGCACCCTATGGAGCCTGTGCCCTGCTCCGTCCCAGTAGTCCTCTGTCCCAGGCACCCCTCGGGGCAAAGCACTTCCAGGCAGCTCATGGGAGTACCTGTGGAGATCAGGCTTGTGACTGGAAAGCATCTTGTCCAAGTATAAGCCAGAGAAATTGTTCTTGCCACCTGGACCTCTACCGTGGGCTGTGAGCTGGCAGCCACCAGTCTGACCCCCCCTGCCTCCATTCGTTCTATCCACTTCAATGGACACTCTCCAGGGCATGAGTTGTCTTCACCTGTACAATCCCAAGCTGACCTGGCACCTACCTCCCACAAACTTCCTGATAAGTGTTAAATATTTCATGGTTGGTTCTTGCTTCTGCCATTAGGCACATTAGAAAATCTTGCCTTGAAACACATTTTGAAGTTAAAGCTTTTTTCCGTTTATTGTTCCCATATGATTTGTCCCATCCCAGGTGTTCTCTGATTTCTACTGGAAGAAGGATTAGCGCGTGGACTAATGGCTGGATGGTGTCACTTGATGTAATGGTGTTGAGAACCAGATGTTATTTGCACAGACTCATGCACTTTCAATGCTGTGTGTATAGCATTAATGTATGAAAGTTGTACATACAGACATTTCCCAGTCTTCTCGACTCAACATGGACTGTGTCATTCAGCTCTGCTGGAAACCTCTAACTATTGATACTAAATGATTTGCATATAGAGAAAAATGCAGGCACTAAAGGCTTGATCTGAGTTCTATAGCATCTGTGTTTCTGTGTGTGAGGCTGTTCATTGCTACACATATACATTTGCTTGGCAAAACAGAGTCACATGGATTTACAGAAGATAAACACATGTCTTGGAATACACTGATTTTATTTATGTTTTTAAAAGTTTCTTTTTTTTTTCTTTTTGTATCTTGATCTGAGGCTTATTAAATTGCTATTAGAATACACTACATGGTAAACGTCTTTATGGCTCAGTGTCCAAGATGCTTTAATGATGAAAAAGGAGAAAGAAAATGGAATTAAGGCATGCTGTTAAAATTAGCTGCTTAGTTGCTATAAACCTTCATATACTATTGGGAGACCTGGTAAAAATACCTACAAAACCACTAGGAACTCAGAAAATGCTGGAATGTGGTTTTTCTCACAGGAGACACCCCTTTTGCCTAGAAGACTCCTAAAATCTTGACGGAACAGAGAACTATGCTCAGAAATTCCTATTTTGGAGGTTGAGAGAGCTGGAGATGTTTTGCTGGGTTAGAAGGTGCAACAACAGCGTTAATCCAGAGCCTGGCTTATCTTCACAGGCACAGAGACTGTAAGATCACACTATCAGCACCAGCATACAGACAACTTAGTGGAGTTTCAAATATTATGGGGGGAAAAAAAAAAGCACCTTTAACTCACGTTCAGGAGGAGTTGCTCCACTTCTGATGCAAAGGGTGGAGTTCACTGTCTTTGGGACAGGAATTGTGATGAAGGGCCTTGTGGGACCATGTCTGCATCTTCACAAGGGTTTTATGTGAGCCTGATGGCTCTTGCAGATGCTCCAGGAATGCTAACTGAAGAAGATCTCTGTGCCCTGCTTGGTTCTGTATCATTTCTGAGCAACTCATGGGAACTATGGCTTAGAGGACCATGATGAGCCCCTTATGGCTCAGTCTCTCTTTCTTAAACGTCCAGAGGCAGACTCTGTCTTTGGGTTGCTGAGATGCTTGTCACACATGTGTAGAGCTGATCCTGACAGGCACTGAACACTCTGGATGGAGTCATCAATGGATGTTCCTTTGACAAAATTGAGTGTTTAAACCCACAAACAGAACCCTTTCTGGACTAAGCCAATGTACACTAGTTTGGATGTCCTCCACCTGAAAGTCTTTGAAGAAATACAAATGCCCCGAAAAATCATGATGGTTTTGCTGGTCCAGCATATATGGGGGGAGATTTTGTAAGAGATGAAGGAAGGATTATGTCTGGGGGATCAGGGCAGGGGTGAGAGGAACATGAATTCTGGGGCTGTCTAAGCTTGAGGGGGGAATGAATTGAGAGGTCTTCTCAAGAGAGATCGCGTTTCTGGGTGGTAATCATCTTAGTGGAACATTCTCTACAGCCAGGAGTCCATTGGCTTGTCATTAGAGCACTTGTTAGAGGGGCAGCACCCAGGGCCATAGGCCATGTTTTTCTGACCACTCTTTCCAGCCTGTGCTTTCCAGCCTGTGCTTTCCAGCCTCCTTTCTTGAGGAGAGGGTACCAAAATGTTATCCTGGATCTTATCTTTCATCCTGCTGCAAGTAAAGTCCAGCATGAGCAACACAAGTCATCTGAATAGCTTTCATCTGATCCTTTTCCGAGACCAGCAGTAGAAGCAATTCTCTTAGTACACTGAAGTCCTCTGCCTATCCATTGGGACATTGTCTGTTCATCATGAAAGTGCTAATTAACCCCAGCTAGGAGAATCACCTCTCTGAGAGCAGCGTGTCCAACTCCACTGATATCTTACCATGGTAGGATTTGGATGCTGACCAAGTGGGCCTTGCCCAGCCATCCCTCCTCTGCCAAGGAGGGGAATGCCACATCCCCTTCCAGGATTGTGTCAACCCCCCAAATTGCCATACATCTCACTTGAAATCCTTTCAATCTGCTGTCCTAGAAGTTTAATAAAGGTAATGACTGTTGTCTGCCCCAGGCCATCCCTGTAAGTCAGCAAAGAGTGCTCTGATCTTGTAAATCGTGCTGTAAATTGCCTACATATCTCTCAGATTTTGTTAGTTTATTTGTTTCAGTTTTCCTCTGCAGCTCTCAGCTGGTGCCGGACGAGGGAGACCAGATCAGACCAGACTGACCACAGATTCAAGCCAGCATGGCAAATCTGGAACAATTTATCCTTTTTTTTTTTTCTTTTTCTTTTTTTTCAGTACAGCAGCAGCAAGTTTGCTTTTTAGCCAGCACCTCACAGTCCCTTGTGACTATCACAGATATAAAAATCATGTGATGTTGCTTGGTAACTCTCAAATGTAAGTACTGTACATGTCCCAAGGACTGTACTGTATTTAATCAAAAGTAACAAATGCTATATAAACACACCAAATTCAGGGGCATCTGCTATTAATTCAACACAGCGAGGGTAATAGGGCTGCTCATAAATTTGAAACTCTGTCTATATCAAATAGGAATTGCTGACAACATAGCACTTACCATACAATCTGTGAAAGTGGGGAAAAATATGATTCGCTGGCCATTGATAAATCAAAGAAATTAAACTTATGGAGAAATCCCAAGACACAGTGAAGGCAGTCTGACAGAATCAAACAGAACAGCATCCAAACTAACTCAGGCAAGATCCAGACTCAGGCTATAGCCACAGATCAAAACATTCCTCTGTATGTAAACATCCTGCCATGGGGGCTGATCAACATCTCACATTAGTAATACTATATTCCCTGAGAAGGGCTTTCAAGGCACACATCAGCACAAAAGATGTGAAGTTCAAAGCCAACAATAAGAAAACAATTAGAAACAGACATCTACTCAAGGGCTCCACCAAGAACGGCAAGCTTTTTTATTAGCACGATAATCCCTGCAGTGGCAAAGGAGAGCACTCAGAGAAGTCAGAGAAGAGACAAAATAGTCTGCAAAAACTAGAATAACAGTATGCTAGGGGACAATATTTTACACATGCATAGCGGGAAATAAACTTGTACTTTGGGAGCTCCTTTTCTCTACCCAGGTTTGCTTCAGTTTCTAGACTTTTGCTGCAGCTGTTAAGAGAAAACATCCCGTAGTTACTGCAATGGTGCTAATCACAAAGTGTTAACTTTTAACTTTAAAATAAAACTATGTGATGGCAACTGGACCATGTGCTTCCCTCCTTCTGTTTTCCGACAACCGCTCCATCAAGCAAAGGGCTTTGGCTGCACCATCCCATAATTGCCCGCATTACTGCTGTTGCTGCAGTTACTTGGAATTAGCTTGTCTTTTCCAGTATTTACTATTCTTGTGATTTTTTTGTTTCCTTGGCAAATGTAATTTCAGTGAATTGACACTGAAGAACCACCAAAGACAGATGTTTGCTTAGAGGTTTCCTGTGCATTAATACAGCTCAAGGAGAGACATGAGGCCACTGAAAATGGCTTAACCACAGGGGAGACCTTCCTCGCAGGAGGCCCCCAGAGAGTGCTTGCAGTGGGACACATTTGATGCCCCATCTGAGCAGCAGCCCTCAGATCCCCCCTACTAGAGCTTTTGCTGAAATGCAGCATCCACAGCACTTCTCTTAGATAGGGAAGGCAGTTACATGAGAAGGTTTATTCGTGGATGATCAATTGTCCCCAAATGTTCAGTGTCTTTCCTATCAGCACTTTGATGCGTTGTGTCATAAAAATGCTGAAGAACTTTGGCTAAGTTCCAATAGCAGATTTTTACTGTTCAAAACTATTTCTTCAGAAATATTAAACAAAAGGAAACCAAGCTAGAGGAGGAGGTATTTATACCAGAGGAGTGAATCCCTGCAGTGTTTTCCCTTTGTGAACACTGTCCATTGCTATTGCCCAGGTTTACCTGCCACTCTCCTCTCCTGTCCTTGGCAGAGAGAATGCGTGCGGGAGGACCACACTGCCCTTCATTTCACACCATAAGCTTTTTCTTAATTCATCTGAGAAAACATAAATCTCCCTGGAGCAGGCTGTCAGCATGAACTGGTTTGGGGAGTGGGTTATAGAGAGATTGCCTTGGGGTAAAATTAACCTACCCCTCCTGATTTGCTCAAATCTTTGGCAGCCCCTAGGAACGTAAACCAAGCAATTTTGTAACTGTGCCTTATTAAAAACAAGTTGTATATAAAAAAAAGAACAAGTTCTAAAAGTGGATGGGAGTTGTGATGATGAGTTCCAGACCAGGTCCTGAGCTGCAGGTGGTTAACGGGAACCTTCCGAGGAGCTGTGCTCAGAAAGGTGCCCTAGGGATGGTCTCTGCAGTTGTATCTGTTAGCAATAATTTCTCCAGCAATTCTCTGAGGTTGTGAAATAAATATAGACTCCAATGAAATAGATGGTGCTTGTACTTAATGATGACTCTGCTCAGAAAGAGCTTGCACAGTGTCAAGAGGGCCATAAGGTGAATAAAGAAAGTGAAATGTAACCTGAAGAATATTATGCAGCTGTGAAGCCACATTTGGATCAATTAAATGGATGAGGAGATGAAAAAATCAATGCAGGTCCTCTGCTCTGAGATAGGGCTGTGAATGCATTACTCTTAAATCCTCCAAAGGCAAGTGCCAAGCAAATTCCCATATAGGCATTTCTATCTTCTTCTGACTGCCCTCAAATCAAAGCCCATTCAATGAACTCAATCACAAGGCCAGATTTTTCAAGGGACCCCAGCTCCAAGAAAATCAGCCTGCTATAATTTCCAAGTACAAAGCACAGCCATCGGCTCTGGCTGCCTGTCCTGGGTTCATTCCCAGGATTACCTGAAATGCTGGTTTCTGCACAGACGTTGGGTGCTTCACCTGCTTTTCTGTGAAATAGTGGCCTGTGAAAGGAGCAGTGAATTTGGGACACTGTGAATGAAGTGTGTTTAGATAATAGCACTAACCAGCATGGTCCCTCTATGACACAAATGTTTAGACAAGGTCTGGTCAGCTAAAGATTATTTCTGCTAGGAGGAGAAAATGGTCCTACCATGAGGTTTTAATGTTGAATCATTCTGTTTACTTACTGAGACTAATGAAGCTCTATTTCTCTGAATGCAGAGAAATCGAATGGCAATTAGCCATTTCTTTACTCTTATTCTCAAGCCTCTGCTGGTCAACCCTCAGCCCTAGAGGTCTCACTTTGAGCTTGCTCTGGGACCTCTAACCTTCTACCTTTATTAATATTGACATAAACCTTTGGGAAAAATAGCCAGTGACATTTCTTCATTAACATGTCATTTTGGTTTAGAGAGTTGTGCTACAGAAGCCATTGTTACTTCAGTTATATGAGGAGTTAATAATGGAGCATAGCTGTTCCTGGATGGCATCATGAGTGGATGTTAGCAGTTTGTACCCCGTCCATAACACAGATTCACTCGAAATGGCTGAAATAACTATAATGAATTAAACAAGGTGGATGTGCAGGAACAGTAACCTAGAAGAACCACTATAACAACCACAGAAGTCAATCAGTCCATCACGAATCTCAGCAATACCTGATTAAGCAAAACTAGTGAAATATTTTGGAAGTCTCCTCAAGATGAACCCAGTTCCAAGCGCCCCTACCCACAGTTTTCTGAACAATAGATTTCAACTGGGATGAAGTGTCAAATGTTTCAGATTGTCCTTTTTTTTCATACCAGTGTATAAACCAGATTTTAAAAATTGAGGCAGTGCTAGTTTTATTAGATTCTACCTTAGAACTTTGTCCAAATGCAGAACATTTAATTTCTAAGTTATTTTCATTATTCTGTAATTATTTTTCCAGTGATACTCACTTCTAATTTATGGAGCTGCTCTTGAGTGCTGGGATCAAGGTAGGCAATAAAATGAAAGCATTAGGCTTCCTTTTTACTGTTCCCTCTTTTTCATCAAAGAGAAGAGTTAAACTCTGTAAGAAAACCCACCATTTTTTTGCAGCTATTTTCAGATGCTGTGTTTTGTTCAATGTTTTCAAGTTGGAGTAATGATTCTTTTAGAGAAAACCCAATCCGTTTGTGTGTTGTGGGATTTTAATTGGACACCTTGGAGAAACTGCTATGAATCACAGGGCCCCAGCCATTGGGTGGGGGAGCCTGGTCTTCCAGCCAGGAGAACACCAGTATGAGACAGGCTGCCCAGGACTGAGCACATGCTGTGTGGCTCCTGGAGAGCCACTGCAGACTGCCTGGGGCTGTAAGTCTTTACTTCATCTGTAACAGATGAAATGTAAAATTCCCTTTTGCAAGAAAGCCTTTATAACTCAGGTCTGGTTTATTCATTTGATGCTAAACTGCTCTGAAGGGTCAGTGCCTTGTTGCTATGTGGAGCAGAGGAGGTCAATGTGAAGGTCATGCCTGGTTTACAAGGCTGTGTGATGGGGTTCATTGGGACCCACCAGCAATAGGGGCTCACACACGTGTCATGCTCAAGCATCAGCATGACGCGTGTCTATGAAAGACATTGCCATCTCTGTAGGAGTGCTAACTATTGGTCCAGTTATGTTCACATATTGCTGGAAATTTAAAAGCAGATCATAACTAAGGCAAGGTTCACTCCTGCAATAGAGCATCAGAAAGAGCCTTGAATTTGAAATAAACAAAGCCAGAGCTGTTGACCAGAAAAGCTTATAGCGTGCAGGCCTTCTCCAAACCCTTAGAGCTTGCACCTTTTCCAGGTTCCCACTAAGCTACTCACAAATTCTGACACCTATGCCCACATGTGTGCCTGTGCAGGAGATAGGAGCACATGCTAGAGGTTACCCTTAGAGCAGCACAATAAATATTCTTGAAGAAATGGTAAATAAGGGGATAGTAGAGGCCTGGAAGATGAAGACAAGAGAATAGTACTTGGGAGAGGATGCAGAATGGAAAACAGCATTGTTCACATGAAGAATGAAGGGTTTGGAGACAAAAACAGGCAGATGAGAGGGAGCTGGAAGACAAGAGAGTGTGACTATGATGGGAAGCTATGGGGAGTTGGGGAAGGGAATATCTTCCTGAATATGTCTGTAATGCACAGTAATAAAGAAAGCCTGGCTATACCTCTCCTAGGAAATGAAACAGGACAAGGGAACATCCCTGAGCGCAGCAACCTGGCTGTCTGTACTAGCTTTAGCTATTTATCAGGGGTAGTTTGCAAACGGCTACAGTTCTGGTGGCTGAGAGATCTACCTGTAGGTCACCCTAGGCCAGCTAGCCTTGCCATCATTGGTCAGTACAGATACAGCCCTTTCTTTATACAATTTTTAGATCATGTGCCATCTGAAGAGGCTCTCAAGTCCTGAAGTACCTGCAGAGGCATAAAGTGTTGTCTTGATTCATTAGACAGACAATGCAGAGTCTAGTCTCACAGCTCACTTGGTGTAGGTTGGGTTAATCTTTGTAACATGAAGGCAGGTCTCATGGAGCAGCCAACAAAGCCCTAGTCAGGGCATCCAGAGCAGCTGTGGTCCTTGCTGCTTTTGCAAAGTGTTGCCTGGTGTGTGTGTGCAGTTTATGCAGCATCAAAATGATGCCACATTGGCTCAGCGATTTGTCCAAAGAAGAAGTCCTGCTCCAAAGGACTTAGATTGTAATGTTTAGATTAGGTTGAAGAAGTCAGGATGGAAAACAGAGGGACAAAGGCTGCAAGATGATGGATGAGATAATCAAAGCCATCACATAGGTGTGTTCAGAGAGGTGAGAGGAGCCTCAGAAGAGCCCAGAGTCAATGAAGCATACATAGAGGAAACATCAAATATGCTGAAGGCTCACTGACGTGAGAACAAAAATGCAAAGCTCACCAAAGACCCTGGAGGTGGCGAGCCTTAATCACACAATAGTGACAAATAGCAATTTAGGGTATCAGGAAAGAGCTGGTAGAGGCATTAGGGGGACGGGTCTGGAGGATACAGGAAAGAGAGAAAGCAAGGTGTTCATTGCATATGCTTTGTGGGACATCATTAGAGGGATTTTGAGGAACAATGAGAAGATGCAAGAAAGCATTTGTTCGATGATGTTGGAGGTAAGGCTTTCTCTGTAACAGCCGTTATCTGAAATAGCAGTGTGCTGCTGTGGAAACTATTCTGTCCCTACAGTAACACATAGCCATTTGTTTATATTTCCTCTCTCCCCCTCTTCCTCCCTCTCGCTCCCTCCCTCCTTTGCTTCCTTGCTTTCTTTCTCTCTCCCTCTTTTCCTCCCTTCCTCTCCTTTCCTCCTTTTGTCCCTTCCTCTCTTCCTCCTTTCTTCATTCCCTTCCTTCCTTCCCTGCAAACACGTACAAACACTGCAGGTCCAAGACAAGCAGATGGTCTGCAGGCAGAAAGAGATGTTCAAGCTGCCTATCCCAGAGGCATCACTACACATCTATTCAGACCAGGGTCTATTTTGGGCTTGGTCCCCTCCTTGGCGCTCAGTCCCGAGCTCCTCCTGTGGCTCTGCCAAACTGTGAGCTGAGTCTCCTTTTTTGATAGAACTGGCACATGTTGTTCTTCATTCACAATCTGGTTTTTTTAGTCACTTTCACAGCAAATAGCCAAAGGAAACAACATTTAACTGCTTACCAAGACAGCCCAAAAATAGTGAAATGAATGTGAGAAATGCTTTATCAGGAATGAAATTAATTGTTAAAGAAAGAGGCTTGAGAGCAGGTTAGCTTATGCCTTTGTGCTATTTTTATGACTCCTACTATTGCATTGTCAGGTCCTGGCATAGCACCGTGTCTAGAGCTCCAGCTTGTGCTTCTGACTGCAAAATAAGCATTCACTTTGGAATGCTTTTCTCATTTTGTAAATCATCTTTCTCTAATGAAAATCAATGACCAACTGACCCAGACAGTCGGGTTTGCTCACTCCAATAGTGCTGCAATGCCTGGGATGCCAAGGCCTGGATGTGCCTAATGCTCCCTGCTTCTACCATACAGTTGAAAACTGGTTAAATGGAGCAGAAACAAACCCACCTCCCCCCAGCCTCTGAGCAAGGTGTGCAGGTGAGGGTTCCTCTCTAAGAAAGGCACAAGTTTTAATGAGCCACAGCCACCCAGCGGCTGATGTCCCTATTTCCAGCACTGAGCACTCCAGTCCTGCCCAATGCAAACACTGCTTCGACATCCTTCCTCAACACGTGCCATCAGCAGTTCCTGAAGGGATTGTGTATCTCTCATCAGTCTGCATTGCTCCCACACCTCACAGATGCTCCTCTAGTGCCTCCTCACAACGGAGTTTTTTCCTACAAGGGAAGCCATGGAGCAGACAGGTTGTCATGTGAGCTCAGGGGCTGTATCTGTGCTGGCACATGAGACATGCCCAGCGCTGGTGCTGAGGCCAGCACTGAAGCAACAGGATGCTTGCACTGAAATTACTTACCAGGAACGCCTCCTGAACTTACCAGGAATGCTGGGATTGTACTATCAACTTAACTGCATACACAACCTGGGGATGCTTCCTAGAACTCAGGTACAAACATGTCTAGCCAAATGAAAGAAATGGCTGTGCATGGATGCATGGATGCATGGATTAATGGATGGAGAGCAGGAAGAAGACCAAGTGAGACAGAATGATTACAAAATATTTAAAGGCTGTAAATACAAACATAAAAAAAAAGATAAAGATCAGAAAAAGATTTTCTTTCTAGGACCATTTTTTTTATTTAGCCATCACAAAGCATACAGCAATATCTGACTGCAGGGACCTCCACTCCAGTCTCAGCAGCCCTGGCCTGGCTTCTCTGAGGTCCCACAGAGAAATGCCCACTTCCAGCAGTTGCATTCAGAGCAAGCACTACACTAGCAAGCACAGCAGAGAGAACCTGCTGTGCAGTAGCCTCTCCAACCAGGTTTCATGCCTTCCTTTGTCAGGAGCATATTTGGTCTCAGTGCCTGTGTAAAGCATGGCCTGCAAGCATCCTTTGCGGCAGTGTAATAATCCTGGGCTTTGTAGGCTGGTTGAAGCTTGTCATACACAGCCAGGAGTTTCCTCTCACTGCTCTGCAGCAGCCATCAGCACACTTGGTTTACCCAGTCTGGCTTACTGGTGGCATCTTCCTACCTGATAACCCTCTTCCAACCACAGACCTCAGGTAACTTCCAGCTATTTAACCAGTAAACCAGTATAAAATAGAGGCAACAGCCCTTAAAGCCATTTTACATGTAACTGCAGTTATTTTAAGCCTAAAAGTCATCTTCCCTACGTTTATATGCCCATAAATGTTGTTCTTTATAGATGCAGACACAGACAAGTACTGGTTTTATACAGGCCTCTTTAACACATACATAAAGATAACTAAAATTAGGGGCATACTTTCATCTCCACAGGTTTCATAGGAAAGACTAACATAAAATGAAATGAGTACTTTGCAATGAGTACTGCACAGGTCAAACATAACATGTTGTTACAAACTGACCTTGGCTAGACTGTAGTTTTTTAGAAGGTTTGAAACCTCAATGAACAAGAATTGCAAAGACAGCTGGAGAAATTTTAGCCTCTAATTTTCCCTTAAAGTCTCCCTGTTAGGAACTCAAAAGTTCACATTTTGCCCATGGACAGGGTGATGTATGTGGGAATTCATATGGCATGCGCTCTAGTTCATTAAAAGAGTAATAAATCTTTCTGCAGCTGTAAAAAACTACTTCTCACCTGAATCACCACTATAGAAGGCTGTGAATGTTTTCAGCTGAATTATACTTGAAATATAAAATGTTATTAAATCAAATTAATTTTCAGTCATGCTTGACATGTACGCTAATACATCAGCCTTACTGTGTATGTCATGAATTTTATCCATATATTTATTTTACCTCTCTTCTCTTTTTATTTCTATTATTACTTATTAAACCCCACAAAATCGAAGAAAGTAGAAACAAATGGTTTGATTTCTTGTGACATTGATTACTTACCTGCAGTTCTCCCACACCAGGAGGAATATACGCTCCTTGTCTTCTTTGCCTTGTGGCTTTCAGCTTTGAATTACCAGGTTGGGTTTAGTTGTGGTTGCAAGGAACCATGTCCCATCCTTCTCTCTGTTCTAACAGTTATAGGAGTAATTTAATTGGTGGTACCGAGACTATTCCAACAGGTAAGTAAGTGCTAGCCAGCACAACTTCTACACAGGAAAAATATCCTGTGCTCAGGAACTTGATTAAGCTGAACTCTCCTCAGGTAAGAAGTTGTTCAATGATAAAATCAATTAATGCCCTTATTTTCTAAATTTGGGTATTGCAATTACTGCTTCTGTGAAACTACTCCAAACTAATAAAATACATTTTAAAACATTTTTACTTGCATAATTTAAACCTGAAGTGATTTTTCCTGAACTTCAAACTCTGCATACATCTCTTGTTGGAAATCTTGCCAGATAAATCTCTTCTTTGAGTGTTTTTCTTTATTATTAACTTATAAATTTAAGAAACATAGACAGTGTATCTAAATGTTAACATGATCTTAACTCTAGGCTCCCACATGACATTAGGATAGCTATTTCTGTGAAGCAAAAAAATACAGAAACATAGGAAAGAAAAAAGAACTAACATAATAGCTAATTCCATGCTTGTGCAATTAAAAAAAAAACCAAAACCAAACAAACCTGCAAGATAAGGTAGAGCATAAATTGTACCCCTCTGCAACAGAAGGTGTTCCATATCTTAGCAAGCCTGCCCGCGGTGGCAGAGCCTTGAGGTACTACTGGACTACCATAATGGTATGAAGCATTCCCATATTGCTACCAAGTAGCCTATGGTCAGAAGTAGACCAATCTTTCTGTAGTTGACGTGAACTACCATTGGTGTAAGTAACCCACAGGAGAGGTTTCCCCCAACCCAAGAACCTGCCAGTGCTTCAGACAGATGATCTGAAATGGGAGGACCTGAACCTGCCCAGTCATTTGCAGCAGCTGTGTCCAGGTTGCCACAGGTCTGGACTGGGGAGATCTTGGGAGCAGGCACTACACTTCATGGCCCAGCTTTGAGGCCCAGCCAATTTTACTTGTAACTGGCATTTTACTAAGGGGCTGGGCAGAGATTGCCACACTTCTGAGCTCTTCCACTGCCTGCCTTGGTGGCACTTGAAGGGACTTGCACAATCTAGATCATAAGCAAGAAGTAGCGAAGCTGAGCACCAGCTAGAAAAGTGGCCAGAAGGGAAGCAAGAGCAGCAATAGGAGGACTTGGCTGTGGTTCAGGATCTGGGGAGAAGGTGGAGATGGTGGTAGCAGCAAGGGCAGACTAAGATAACAGTAAGGACACCTGGCTTTTGGCAGTGCTGCTTTGAGGCAGGACTTTTCCCTGGGGGAGCAAGGAGAGAGCTCTTTCTATGCCAGAGCTTTTGGCCAGGTAACTTCCCCAGATGATAGAGAATGTGGCAGCTACCATGCTGGCACTGGAGCTGGATGTGGTGGTGGGCAGTCGGGTGCCACTCCTGTGCCAGGCATACTTTGCACAGCAGGAACACATCAGGACAGAAATGTATCCAGATGGCTGCAGGTCAAGCTCAGAGCATCTGTTTGTTTATCTCAAACCCTGGATGGTTTTGTTCCTTCCTGTAGCATACATGACCACATCCGCATTTTCCAGTGCATGCAAGCATGCTGCACTCCCACTTTGTACATTGCTCTACAGAAATGTCAGGACTGGCATTGCTGATGGTATGTACAGGGCTGAGCTTTTGCGCACTGAGGTGCTGTGCTTGGGAAAGACTGGGGTGTGATTAAAAAAAGGCATTGGCTGAATCCTGCAAACATCCAAATGATCATTCACAAGGCTGTCTGGCAAAATCCCATGAACAGCCTATTGTCTAATAAAAAAGGCAATTACTGTACATCTGTCTATATGCACAAGACACAGCAAGAAGACCCAGGATGCATTTTGTCTGGCAAAAGATGAATATCTCACATTTTGTCTTTTGTCCTGGTAGATGCTGCTCTTGTCTCTGTCTGGGTCCTGAAATGGTAAAGGCATAGCTGATGCTTTCAGGATCAGGCAGGTCCTCTTTCACCCCAGGACTGCATTGCTGTTCTCACGCCTCTGCGTTCTCTAATGAATTTCTTTGTTTTTATGAACACATTTCCGAGTGCCATCATGCTGGGCCTTAGCATGTGTCTGAGCATGCAGTATAACAGCCACAGTGAAGCTGAACAAGCAGCTTGGCAGTGACGCAGGATCTGTAGGACTGTGTGCAACAGGCATCCCTGAAAGAATGGGAATGAACCTCATACTGGGTGAGTGGGAACGTATTCTATTGCTGGGAAAGAAGCTGAATGTAACAAATGAAAATTGCTCCTTCATTTGGATAGCACAGGCTGCCAGCTTTTCTCAGCATCTGCCTGACAATAAAGTACTGCACCCAACATCTCACATACCACATGTTTTCCAGTTCTTGACTTTCACCCCAGCCTTTGACTGTGCTTCTTGGAGCCAGCACTGGTTTCTCTGGCTTCTGCCTGAGACTCGAGAGGTGGATGCTGTTTCCAACCCTATTGCCACAGAGAGCTGATGAAAGTTGAGGCTTTCTCAGACAAGCAGCTCTAATAGCTTCCATTTCTTACAGCTGCTATAGTAGGAGGTAAGGGTCTTGTATCAACTGCAGTCTTCTCTAAAGTTGTCTGAGATGTCTCAGCCCTCCTGAACTGTACTCAAGTACCTTGCACTTGAGAAGTTCAGCCAGAACAATGCTTTTGGAAATATATGTTAGAGGCATAAATTCATGATTTTTCCTACATCTTTTCCATACATTTTCCTTCACTGTGGTGCTTCATCTATTTCCTCATACAATCTGCTGTAGATTCACATTGGAATGGAAACTTGTGTAACATATTTTCTAACACAGAAAAAAGCAACTTGCTTACATTGGTACTTGACATATCAATGTGCATGTCAGAGAACATGTCAATAGCTGGGACCAGCAATATCACCAGAGGGAATGAAATTAAAGTGAACAAATGTAAATGTAGCTGATCTCCATTTTCTGGAAGAACATGCTATTGAAGGCTGTCGTAGGCAAAAAAATAGCTTAGATTGTGAATGTTAACAGGCAGCAAGATCATTGGGTATGTGTGTGTGGGTGTGTGACTGTCCAAAATTGAACTTCTGAACACGGAAGCAGAAACTTGCTCCTTGCTAGCTGTGCGTGGGATGGTCTGCTTGCAAATTTTGATAATGCCTGAGCTGAAGGGAAACAGAACAACCTCAATACTCCGGTTAATAAAGAGCCGTGAGACAGAGCCACCAGGGAGGAGGCTGGTCGTGTGCCAGGCTTCTGCATATGGACCATTTAGGTTGGGAAAACCAGGGGTTTGGGGCTCTGGAGAGAAGATCTAGACCCAGAAAAGAAGGGTCCCTGTCAAGAAATGATTTTGGAATGAAAAACATTGGAGGGAAGATCATGGAAGTGGAGGAAGATTTCAGAGATCAGGGAGATGCATGGAGATGAGGTCGGGGGTGCATTGGGAACTTGGCCGTGATGCCTAATGCCAGTAGGAGGGAACAGCAGCACAGCAGGACCTGACTCAGGTTTCTGCCTGTTCATCCTGGGGCAGCCATGGCCTGCCTGCAACAGGGATGTGGAGGCCTGGGGGAAGCAGGAAGTGAGTACAGGAGATAGTGACAGAGGGCAAGAGCTCGAATCGTGTTGCCTTTTAAATAAACCCCAGTATCCAGATCCACTATGTGTTATTTACTATGTCTCACTCCTGACAAAGCTGTAATTAAACCTTGATCAGAGCAGAGAGGACTCCATAGATGAGTAATGCAGGGAGGTTTTACTTAAACAAGCATCTGTGGAACAGAAAGGGGAGAATGTCTGGCCAGACATTTTCTTTTATAAATAAATTTTGTGCTCTTTTGAAATGGGAAACAGTTGGCCCAACAGCTGCCACTTATTTGACTGCATAAGATTTGCAAAGTGGGATGAGCATATCTGGAATACATTTTTTTCTACACTATTAAAAATATGTTGGCAGGGGAAGAGACACTTAAAACTACTTTTTGAAAGTGTACAGATTTTGTTTTCTACATCTGAAAACATTCTTAACCTGAAAGAGTCCTGTCTGAATCTGAAGCAAGTTGTATGGCAAGCAGATAAAGGCAAGGTAAAGAATGATAATTCTGTGTCAAAGAAAATGTAGGTGTGTGAAATGCAGTTTCCTTCTGACGGGTCAGAGAAAACTATCTGTTCCTGCAAAATGAGGCCCTCCTTTTTTTTTGTGCAACCAGCTTTACAGTCAAAGTGTGCCTGGAGTTTGGAAAAGATTATTATTCATTATTTTTGCATTGAGAAGACTTGGGAAGACTAAGTAAGAAGATACGTAAGCCATGTAAAAAGATATTCCATGCCTCAAAAAACTCAGAAACATGAAAAAAGAGGCGGCTGGGGTTGCTAGCCACAGCAAGTGAGAAGGATGTTGGCAATGACATGATCATGATGAACTGCACCTGTATCTCCCCAGTAAGCACATTTCTTAACTAAGTGCTCCAGGATATCATTCCCAAGGTAGATTGATAGGGCCTAAAGCTGTACATGCACCATGAAAAGGAAGAGGCCAGGGAAAAGGGCTGAGGGAGCCCTGGCCCATATTTAGCGCGCACCCTGGCATGGAACTAACCTGTGACAATAGAGCAGTGCCCAGCAATATTTCATGTTTCCTGGTAAGCATCTGGGACATGGTCATCCTGTGCAACCTGAGGAGCAGCTCAGCTAGAAGCTGTGAGACTGGGGAGTTGGAGGGTTGTGCAAGTGTAAACATGTCAACATGAAGCAGAAGCCCAGCAACCCACAGAGTGCACACACCGGCTCTGCTGCCTGGAGCTGGCAGGAGCCACTGGGAAAGGTTTCTCTATGGTTCATAACAAATACACATGAAGAGGCTCTCCGAGCTTGTGCCAATATTTGCCTTGTGCTGGATTACAGCATCTGTGCGCATGAACTCCCAACTCCTCAGCAGCAGTGAGCACAGCATCACGATTTTTGAGAGGTGTCTGCAGAGGGATGCATCTGTGCATTGCTGTGCCATGCCGCCTATGCTTGTTGTCTCTGAAGCATACTGAAAGGTCTTAGAGAGAATTATCGGGGCAAGTGTGAAGGGAGGTTTGTACAGCCGGGGTCAAAGTCTGAGTATTGCAAACTCCTATTTATGGTGTCTTGTCCAAGACCTCCTTTTGCTGTAGTTGAGAAGACAGACAGTGAAATATTTGCTTTAAAGTTACTATCACCTTGTTAACTATCACCTTGATGGTTTTTTCTGTTCTCCTCTTTAAGCTAGAGGGTTTGCTTGTAAGTGAGGAAAACTAGATCTGGGCACCAGAAAGCTCAGTCAAACTTTCCCAGGTTTTGAGGTGGCTCAAACTGATGTTTAACTAGTGAGCCCAGAAACCTGCACTTTTCCATTTTTGTTGTTGATCAGAGGGATTGGAAAGAAGAGTTACCCAAAGTAAAGACCTTGGTGCTGGCTTTATGTGTGACTTAGTCTTGTTGTTCCTGATTTTCAGCTGGTGAAGTTCACCCACTCTCCTCTTCACGTGCGGTAAGCTGCAAGATACCCCTGGGAAGCTCCAGCTCAACACTAATGAGCACAGGAATTTTTCCATTTTGATCAATAATTTCTCCTTTCTCCTCCTCCATCATTTCCCACGGCAAGGCTTATGTCAGACACAAACAAACAGCACTGCTTCTCAGCCTCACAGAAGGAGGTAAACTGTCATTTATGTTTTATCTTGCTCACATACCTCATAATCTGGATGACCAATTTACCCTGTGCCTGAAGAAGGACAGGAAATATCAGGGGGATGCAAATAAGCAGGCAGATTTTACAAAGCCAACCTTCAAATCAGACAGCTTTCACCATTTAAATTAATGTCCTATCCCCCTTCTCTCACTCCCTACATCCAGTGTACCCAGAGTTTCTCTCCAGCCTGAAAAATGTTTTTGCACAGCTGAGTACCAGAAAAAAGCTCTGTGCACTGCGCTGCTTCTTAATACAGTGTTTAAATGCTACCAAACTGGTGCACAAGACCTGAACTGTTCCTCTGGCCCAGTGCAAGGGAGCCCTAGTGAGTTTGCCAAGTGTGTTCTCTTGAGGGCTTGGGAAATGTACATTGCTCACACCGAGGGACCTTGCAGCTCTCCTGCTACACATAAATGCTTTAATAAGCTGGATGAATGGCTGATTAAAGCCTCATCCAGCCCTGCTGGAGGCTGGGTTTGTTACTCTGCCCAGGTGGTGCCTTGGCTGGAGGAAAGAGCCTCCTGCAGCTCCATGGGGAGCCCTGGTGCAATCCGCCCTGTGAGGGTGTCACATCCCAAAATGTCAGCAGGGAAACGAGCAGTGATTTTTCTGGCACTACAAAGATGGTCCTGCATGTACTGCCTTGATTCACAGCAGGACTGGGCAGATGATAGACAGGGCTGGTGGGAAAAGCTATTTTCTCCTGAAGCTTACGAGGCCAGAGAAAGCTCATGTCACTCCAGCCAGCTACTGTCACCAGATGAAAAACAGCCAGCTCCTCAGACGAAAATCAGTTCCTTGACTGGGCTTTGAATAGCCCTTAAAAGGCACCACAAGATGTAAGATTAAGGTGCTTCACAGCTTTCAGTTGCTTGGAAATCTCTTGGAGCAGTGAATTTTCTCTTTCCTATAAGCCGTCCAGCATCCGCAGTGGATAACATCTTCCCAGCAAGCAAATACATGGAGTATCTTGGCATCATTCCTTCTAACAAACCACACTGTATGTGTTCACAGCCAGATTCGACATCAATATCTGCCCTGAAGGTAAGATCTTGTTCCCCTTCACACTTTCAGCTCAAAAATTAGCTCCCTTCTTAATGCTGGCTCTACAGAGGCTTTCTCTTTATGCAATTTTATAGTAGAGCAATTCTGTTGGATTCAGTGGTTACACCTGAATTTACTTCCACTTTAGTAAGATAAAGTTGCCCCTTCATTTTCAAAATGCAGTATCTGTTTCCTCATTTGGCACTGCATATCCTAATATCATTATCAGTCATTTTACCGATCCCTACATCTAGGTGTGTGTCTACATGTGCACAGACACATACATGTCCATATCCAAGTGAGGGTCATTTAACTCCGTGCTTTTACTCAGAAACTCACATACCCTGTTAGAACCTTCCCTCCTTGTTGTCCCTTTCTCAGCACTTGGGGAAGTTTATTTCTCAGACCCCTTGGCTGTGCCATAGGGTAATCATGGGATTATAGAATAGTTGGGGTTGGAAGGAACCTTTAAACGTTCATCTAGTCCAACCCCTTGCAAAGAGCAGGGACATCTTCAACTAGACGTTTCACCATCCTTATTGTAAAATATTTCTTTCTTATATCTAGTCTAAATCTGCCCTCTTTTAGTCTAAAACCATTACTCCTTGTCCTTTCACTATATGCCCTTGTAAAACGTCCCTCTCCAGCTCTCTTATAAATCCACTTAAAGTATTGAAAGGCTGCTCTAAGGTCTCCCCAGAGCCTTCTCCAGGCTGAGGAGCCAAAGTCTCTCAGCCTTTCCTCACTGGAGAGGCATTCCAGCCCTCTGATCAGTTTTGTGACTCTCCTCAGGACCTGCTGCAACAGGTCCAAGTCTTTCCTGTGCTGAGGACTCCAGAGCTGAACGCAGGACTGCATGTGACGTCTCACCAGAGCAGAGTAGAGGGGCAGAATAATTCCCCTTGACCTGCTGGCCATGCTCCTTTTGATACAGCCCAGGATACTTTCTGGACTGTGAGAACACATTGCCAGCTCATGTCCAGGTCTTCATCCACCAGCATGCTCAAGTTCCTCTCCTCAGGGCTGCTCTTAATCCCTTCATCCGCCAGCCTGTATTGATACATGGGGTTGCCCCGACCCAGGTGCGGGACCTTGCACTGGGCCTTGTTGAGCAACATGAGGTTCACATGGCTCCACTTTTGGAGCCTGTACATGTCCCTCTGAATGGCATCCTATCCCTCAGGTGTGTCAACTACCACACTCAGCTTGGTGTAGTCTGCAAACTTGCTGCGGATGCACTTGACACAGCATTTGTAGTCAAAGCAATGGGGGTGATCTCAGCGTAACACTTCAAACCAGTTTCAACCAGGACCTAATTTTGCGTCAACATCCAAAAGGATAAATTTGAAGGGTTTTAATATTGAAGCAAAATATGGTTCATATTTACACATGCAGGTGCAGTTCTCTCAAGGCTTAGAACCGTGCTAAAATGGGAGAGAAAGTTGGTGCCTGAAGTGACAGCATCTGTCAGTGTGAAAACTGTGATTACAAAGAATGAAGGTGGACTCGGAATTTGAACATAGTCTACCTGCTCCTTAAGAGTAACAACAGACATTCCTTCCCAGAAAGATAGCAACTAAATTCACGACAGCTGATTTTTTCTCTATGGCAGTTCTTCCCTTGGCAAAACAAAATGAATTAGAACCAAAATCCCACCACAGTGGCCACCCTGCCCCTGTGTGTGCAGTTGAGTATATTGTAGCAGATGTCTCTGATGCCCTCTAAGAGCGTAAGGACATGATTATTTTCAGCAAAGCTGAATCCTTAATCAGAAAAAGAGACCATAGTGCAGTGGCTGTGGGCATCATGAGAGGGACAGAGCCAGAAACAGACTGGAAAAAGGCAAACATCACTCCTGTCCTCACAAGGGACAGGGAGGAGGCTGCAGGGGACTGGTCAGCTACTGAGAAGATTATGAAGCAAATCGTCCTGGTAGCCACATCCAGCATGTGAAGGAGAAGAAGGTGATGCGGATTCAGCCCCACCGGGCATACCAAGAGCAAATTGTGACTAGGCAAAGCAATTGCTTTTTACAGTGAGGTCTCTGAGGTCAAAGGGTGTTGTTGGAGATTTCAGTGAGATCTCAACAGCCTGGAGGCGTGGAGTGGCAGAGCCCTCATGAAAGTCAGGACTTGGGAATCTGGTGGTCAGAAAGTTGAACATGAGCCAGAGGTTTGCCCTTGCATCAAAGCAGCTCGAGGGGGACCTAACTGCATCATTAGCTACCTAATGGGTGTTACAGAGAAGATACAGCTGGACTTTTCTTGAAAGCGGACAGAGAAAGGCAAGAGGCAATGGAAGCAGGTGGCAGCACGAGTATTTTCTCCTGCATAAGGAGAAAATCTGAGCTAGGATGAAGATGAGAACAGGGGCACAGGGAGGTAGTGACATCTCCATCATCAGGGGGGTTTAAAACTGACCTGGGTCACCTGCTGTAACTTTGAGGTGGCCCTTGCTTTTAGTAGGTGATGGTGAACGAGCATGAGAGTTCTTCTAGTAAAGGGGAAAAAAAAAAGTCAAGATTTTACCAGGAAGATACTACAGCAAATTGTTCCTATAGTTTATGAGCTGGAGAGCTACTGATTTCATTGGTAATATTGTCTGTCTCCACCTTCCCAGTAATGCAGAAATTGTTGCGGTTTTGTTGTGAGTCACCTGGCAAATGTTGCCAATGGAAAGCAAAGTATAATGCTGGTACTACATTGCTTGGAGCTTCCTGGTTATCTGTCAATCCTACTGTGTTTTTAAGGCAAGGTCCATTTCTTGAAAAACATTTTCCTTTATGTATTTTTCTTTCCCCACCTGAATAGGGTGACACAAGCTCCTGTAGATTTTTAAATGGTGCCTGTTGTCACTAATGGACAAAAATAACACAAAAGAAAGGACCATTTCTGCTTCAGATTAATCTCTTGTTTTCTCAGCAGTTGGGATAACTAGCATATGAAGGAAGGATATATGCACCCAGCCCCCTGACTTCACACACGTCTGACACAGCCAGGTTGCCAGATTTGCCCTTGCATTCAGAGAGAGACTTGGTGATGCTGGCTTGGAAAAAAGACTTTTAAAACACGGATCTAGCCCTGGTACAGCTCGAAAACTGCCATTATCGCAGGGACAGTCTGTACTGATGTCAAGTCTGCTCAACATCAGCGCGGGGGTGTGAACGCAGCTGGGAAGCCTGTCGTCGCGAGCCACGGATGTGTACCCAGAGCGTGACAGGGAGCCTGGGAGCAAACCTGCTTCGCTGCTCCTGCAGCAACACTTCTGCACTGCTGGGGCTTGCTGCCAGCGTGCTCTCAGCTGTCACTTTCCTGCTCCTGCCCTCACCTCCAAAATCAAACTGACAAACCACCACAACTAAACATGCGCAGCCTGACTTGCTTGTGTGGAAATAATGAAGCATTTGGATGAAGAAGTGCATTAACTCTCTGATGTCTCATCCTGCAGATGAGAATTTCCTGGGGACTTCCAGGCTGAGTGCGGTGAAGCTGGGCTCTAAACCATAGGGCTGAAAAGGAGCTTGAGTGAGACTGGACACTGAGCATCAGTTAACCCAATACATCTTTTTATTCGAGTAATTGCTGAACACAGTCTCAGTTTCTTATTGCACCCTGGCCAAAGCAGAAGGAACAATCAACTTTCAGGAAGGGCAAATGAGGTGTAGAAAAGAGGAGAAAGAGAGAATAAACAAGGAAGGATGGAAGTCGATCTACCTAATTTAGACACCTGACTGTAGGCAAATAACAGCAAAGATTCCCTTGAGAAGCCCTTGAATCAATCGGTTTCTTCCTGCTGACTGGGAGAGGCATTTAGGGACCTTCTTTAGGAGGGTTTTTTCATTCACTGCAACCTAAAGTCCCAGTTGGGCACCCAGCTGGTTCTCACCACTGAAGAAACAGTAAACAGTTAAGAGGGAGGCGAGGTTGGATGGGGCTTTGAGCAACCTGATCTAGTGGAAGGTGTCCCTGCCCATGGCAGGGGAGTTGGAACCAAATGCTCTTTAAGGTCCCTTCCAACCCAAACCATTCTACGCATCTATGGTTATAGCAGGGAAGATATAAGCAGCAAGGAGAACTACGAGAGAAGGAAAAAGAACCAGTGAGGAATTGGTGTCCAGTAAAGACAACAAGGAAGATGCCTTCCTGAGGTCCCTTCCTACCTCAGTGGTCCTGTCATTCTATTATCTTAAACTTAAAAACACTTTGGAGAGGACCCTGGTGCAGTGCTGGACAACTGGAACACATAATCAGCAACAATGCAGACAGGATGCACATGCTTAATAAACATTCCTGTGCTTCATTTAGATTATGTTTAGCACTATGTAGTGATAATCAGTTATTTTCTACCTGACAGTAACTGAAAGGGATGTTAAACAGTAACTGGTAACAAATAAAAATCACTGATCTGTATAGCTTATTTTCAAAAGATTGTTTGATGTGCACTGGCACCGTGAGAGCAGATGTTACCCTTTAGTAATAATAATAAATCTTGGACACTAAGGCAGGTTCCAGCATATGGCCAGAAGGATGAAGCTGTAGCAGTGTTTAAAAGGGGGAAATAAATAGCCAAAGTAAGACAAGTTTGCTAACATCACATACTCCTTGAACAAAATGATGGAATACCTGCCTCGTCCATGCTGTCTTCAAGCATGCAGTAAGGAATACAGAAACACCAGGGCAAATCACATAGACAAAATCATTTCTGTCCAACATCATTAGCCCTATTAGTCCACCAGGAGCTGTCCCCTTACCTAACAAAACAAGGGTGTAAGAAATGACTGCAGTTATCTTTTCAGGATTTGTAATGGATCCCAGGGTATTCGTAACTATTTCAATCCTCTTAAAGGATACCACTTTAAGCAAAGGCCATCACACGATATGACCTTAAAATAATCTTGATTTCACTTGTGTTTGTTAACATGCATTATTCTGTGCATGTAGTGCCGCATTAGCTAAGGTGGCTGAATCTTGGTATTTTGGGGAGTGTTCTTTCCTGGGTGGCCCTGGTACTAACTCTTTTCCAAACACTTGTATTGGTTGTTTCTCAAATGATTTTGTGTACATGTATGTTTTCCATATGTTTGTATATTTGGATCCTATTTTGTAGTTTGCATCCATTTTTAGAAAGTAAATATATAGTTTAATTCAAACATTTCCATATTCTCAACAGAAACATTTTAATGATGATTTGAACAATTTTCTCAAGAGAAAGAACAGTGTTGAGGCTGGTTTATGTTAAAGCTTTCAAACACAGTTGTTTAACTTCTTTTAAGTGTCAGAAATTTGTTCTTTAAATAAAGGAGGGCTACAAAACCCTAATGGGGACTAGACAAGTACTTAAGTGTACTGTTTAAATGTCACCTGTTTCCATTACACGTATTGCAAGGAATCCATGCAGGCTCTCCAGTAGCTGTGGTTTATGTCTCGCTGTGCCATGTACCGGTATGACACAGGCACGAAGGCTCCAAATTGCAGAGGAGTTACTCTGATGTTTTCTAGAAAGAAGGACATGTCTTGTAAATGACATGTGCTTAAAAGACTGTGACTGTGCATTTCAGATACCCTTAGCAGGCAGCTTTATAGCAGGCTGCTAACAAAATACAAAGCAGAAAGTGCCTTTAAAGAAAGTGTATTTGGGTCTGGCTGACCTCTGTGCAGAAGTGGCTGTCATTCCGTGCTGCGTGCTATCTCTCCGAGAGCTGTAGAGGGATGCTGTAGCCTTCTCATGGGTTAGGTAACTCCTAGGAGTTGTTCAGCATCCTCCAGTTTGTAATGTGCCCTTGGATGTTGCTTTATTAGCTGGAGCAGGTAAGTCCACAGCTTATGATGGGTACAGAGTTTTCTGGACCTCGCCAACACACTACTTAACATTACTTATTCTCGGGGCTGGGAGCAGTTCAAAAAATCATGCTGTGCACCATTCAGTCCTAAAAGCTGTGAGATGTGGGAATGCTCTGGGGAGGCAGAGATACCAAAGAAGGACCTTCCTGAAAACCTGAAAAAGCAGTATTCAGGGACCTGCTGGTACATGACCAGGAATGGTTCCCATCCTGGCTGCCCCACCAACAGCAAAGAGGGAAGACATCTACAGAGGAAGTCTAAAATGATTAAACACCTAATTTCAGGTGTACAAATGAAGTACTTAAATGTAGTTGAGATGATTGGGCAAGGACATCCTTACAGCAAACGCAGGGAGTTATCTATATTTTGCTAGCAGACATAAAGAACATCTTGACAACAAACCCCACAGGAAGCAACACTTTCCTGTACCACAGCTGAAGGCCAGAGTAGTGAGCTGGGCTATGTGTAGATCTTTGCTGGTCAGGGCTCTCATCTCCAGCCTGAAAAGCTCTTTCACAGTCTTGATGACCTCCAGATCATTATGTTAACTTAAAAGCAGGTTCTCGTGCTTTTATTCTTGATGAAAAATGTCATCCTTCACATGCAGCCCCCTGGAGTTACCTGAAATCACTTTTGTTGGCATCAGCCTCAGTAGGTATATTATTTCCCTATGTGGAAACTGCAATGAAATAAAAGAACATTTATATCTCCTGACTCTGTAAATACCCTTTCTGAGACATGCATCAGCCTTGGAAGCTCCACATACCATTTGACTTTGCGTTTCCATGTTATCAGTGAGTTTTCTCTGGCTTTGGAAAAAAGGTACTGATTCTGATTCCGATTCCTATGTGTACTCTCTGGAGAAGGGGCTGCCAGCCGCGTGTTTGCCATACCACCATCTGCCTGACACAGACCAAAGCCTCTTGACTTTTGTAGCATGTTACAACCTCGTTCTTCCCCACCCCTCCCCTTGGGAAGACAAGAATGGGGACAATGAGAGACCCTGATTTTCCCTGCCCCCACTGTTTTTCTTTCAATCCGTCCTGACTTGTCCATCATAGGTTATTTTAAAAACACAGTTCTGGAAGACAGTAAGTTTACCAGAAAATATGCCCCATGTCATCCTGTAATTAAGCATTAAAGTTAAACTGAATTCATTAGAGAGTTTCATTTGGAAAAATAATTTTCTGGTTAGGACTTCTGTAACCAGAGGGCAAGATGCCACCATGCCTCCTGCAACCCAGGGCTCGCTGCATTCCTCCAAAATATGCTAAGTCTATCTTTAGTGACCCCCTACAGTCTGAGAGATTTGAACCCTGCCCAATTGCAGCTGTCTGCAAAGTGTAAGGTAGAGAGCCATCAGCGGCGACCTGAGACGGCATGTTCGCTTTTAGTGAGGGCCATACTTGACTTGGGAGCAGAAGACCAAAAACCCATCTCTCTGAGCATCCTGCTCTAGCATGGAACCACTCAGGAGCTCCAAAACTGTACAGTGGGATGGAGCATCCTGTAGCTGTGGGTCCTTGTGAAGGGTGGGAGACCAAGTCATAGCTTCAACTCCTGAGAGAGGGGCTGCCACACTCAGCAAGACATTTGTCTCCCTCAACACGTTATTTGCAGAGCTCTACCTTGCCTCTGCCAGCCAGGTGCACAGTAGAGGGGTTTCAGAGTTACCTCACTGCAACCAGAGTGTTACTCTTCAGCATTCATTCATGGACCCAGGCAGGAGAAGGTACATCCCTAACTGGGGAGGGAAGTGCCATACAAACACAAGCAATGAGGAGTGGAGGAACAGTGCTGTTGGCCCTCAAACCCTCAGTGTGTGGCAAGTGATGGACAGGCAGAACCTCACTACTGGTCTTGGCTTTCAAGAAGTTTTCTCCTTCTTGAACATGTGTTAGGGCTGCTTTATTTAATCCTGGCAGCAGCTTGGGAGCAGGCAGCAGGTCTGGCTTGGGGTGGGCTCCTGGCAGCCTTTTTGGTCCCTCCTGTACCTTATTTCTTTGTCCCTCACTACTGCCCCATGCAGCTGAGCTGCCTGCAGAAAGCTGCACTGAGGGGCCCAGGGCAGCTGCCGAGCAGCCCCCATGCGATGCCTGCACACTGGGATGCACGGGGAAAGCCAGCAGAGCTGTGCTTCGTTAGCACCATTCTCAGAGAAGAACTTCTCTCCATTCACTTGGCAATGTTTAATGGGCAAAGCAATGACACCCATGTGAAAAATAGCCACTGGGATTACAGCAAGGTAAGTGTGTATGGCTGCAGCGGGGCACTGCTCACACCTGCGAGCACATGCCGCTGACGTTAATGGAGAGACTTCAGATTTATAGCTGTGTTGGTGGAACAAGAACCAGAGCTAGTATGTCTTTATTTCTTCCCTTTGGTCTGCTCTGGGTGTGATCAGGGCTAGCCACTGAAGTTCAACAAAACCTATGGCTGAGATGAACCAAAGCTCAGCATTGGTGATGACCAGTAGTATCTTTCTATAGAAACTGATTTTACCCCCTCAGTTCCTTACCCTGTTCCAAAAATACTCAAGAAAATATAAAACCTAAGGTTCTGGAATGGCAAAAAATGCTACAAGACAAAAAACCCCCCAAAACTAACAGGTCTTCTCACACACAGCTGCCACTATTGAAAGAGAGGGCTTTAATCTAAACACCTTCAGCAAAACCTGCATGCAAGAACTGACTTAAGCAAGTGGCATAAACCCCTCAGGAACTTGCCTAAAAGAAACAAAGCTCCAGCTCTAATAACCACATAAATTTTTCATAAGCAATTTAAAAAATGTTCCTTTTCCTTGTTTTGTGATGATGAGCTATAAAGCTGACTGCTACAATAATTACTGAAAGATGGCGTATTATGTTTTTGTTTGATATAAAATGACATACAGAAACAGGCTGGAGGTGATGAAGTCACCCGCACTTGGCCACAACCACATGCCCCATTTTGAAGGAAGGAAGATTGGCTGGAATGAAGGGATCCAGCAGCCTGGAGTCCATGGGGACAGGTGGTTGCCAAAACACCAAACAGTAAAAGAGCTGATTTCTCCCAAGCTATAATGTAAACAGGAGCACATGGTGCCCTAGGAGCACAGAAATTGTCCCAGAAAGCACATTTTCTGTGCCCTGGATGACCCACAAGCCACTTCAAGTGAAAACAAACATCAAGCTAGATGTGTTCTCATCAAAAAACAGCCAAGGAAGGAAGCACAGAATGCCCCATTTTGGTTATGATTTTTAGGTTTATTAAATCAAACAGGGTCCTACTACAGGTTTACTTTGTTTCCACAGTGCTCTCGTCATGTGCATCTCAGTAAAACTTACCAAGCAAAGATAAAGCCTGATGCTGAGGAGCCCTTTTAGCATATGTTTCATGTAAACATATCCTTGGGAATGCCTTTCAGTTTAGATCAAAGTCCTGCCTTGACCTGTTGAGGTGACTAATGAAGGACAGGGAAGTATTTTTAACTCTGCGGCTGGAGCTGTAGGTGCATCCCAGAAGGGAGATGTGTGGTGGCAGTGGTACCAGTCTATAAAAGGGACAGCCAAAACAGCCTGGCTTTGAGCTTGTGGGGCTGGGGGCAGTGACCTGGCTCTGCAGGAGCCCTCTCAGCCAACTCCCCAGACAGGGACACCTCTGTGGGGAATGGGATGTTAATTTTTAGATGGGGGGTTGATGCAAGGCCAAGGTCAGCAGGCACTGGGGAGGTGACATACATTGTGCACCCTGAAGGAGGTGGTGGCATTGGGTCCTGGCTCCACTGCTGGTTGGGAATCATCCACCCATGCAGCCCGTAGCTGGCAGTGATCCACTCCTGGCACGGAAAAACAGGGACCTAAAGCCAAACTTTCAATTCCCTATTTCAACATCTGCACATGTGACCCAGAAAAGCTCCTTTGGAGCTACCTGTTACTTGGCATCCCAGAAAACCATATTTAAGAGCTGTTAGTATGAATTATGAAATTAGTGTGACTGTAAGGGTCTAATTCTTGGCACCCAAATTATGAAAATCCAAATTTTATCTAATCCATTGTGGAGAGTTCTCCTTTTCAGCCTTTGCCAAGTTTCTTTCCAAATGTGGCTACATGTCATGTATTTCATTTTAATTTGTGAGACACTTTGAGGGGGGCTAAATGTTACTTGCTATTAATACGGAATGCTAGGAGCATTTTTTAAACAAATATTATGAATAGGAAAAGAGAAAAAGGGGAGTGTGGGAGGGAGTGGAGACACAGCATCTTTAACAAAGCAAAAATGAAAACAGTGGAGTATACATAGTTTGTACTGTACTTATTATTATTAATTGGACAAATCAAATGAAATGTGACCAGCTTTCCAAGGAGCCCACTGTGTGAGTCTTACAAGTACATGCATTTCTCATCCCCTGACACCCTAGAGATTTAGGGATAGGTTGATTTACAGCCACTGGCTCAAGCTAATTCTCTTTTATGGGCTTTATTTCAGTAATATGGGTAGCACTAAATTCAATCATGAATCCTGTGCTGGTAGTTCAGTTATAAGTGATGATGCTCTGTCAGTGCTGTCTATGCACCCTCACTAGTGTGGTCTCCATGCACACGCACACCTCCAGCCCAGCTATGCTCTCCACCCTCGCTCCTACCCAAAAGCAAGGGCCCTGGGGAGGGACCCCAGCCTGCAGGGGGGACACTGCTGTGCTCACAACTGAGCTATGTCTTCATGGAGAAATGTTTAATGACAATATCATTCGCACATAGCATGAGGAACAAAGTTCTTGAGATGGGAGTGATATCCTGAGCAAGTTCCTCCAGCTGCTCCTGCTGGAGCAGGAGGCAGCAGTTTTATTCCAAGGGATCTGGCTGCTGTACACATTGTAAAAGAAGAGATTAAGTGAATTAAAAACTGTTCTGCTTAGAGGAAAAGCTGCAACACCTTCCTTACCATACAAACACCACTCATCTACCCCAGGCCCAGTTCTTCCAGTGCCCTGTCAGAACAATCCATGTCTAAAATAATGACAAAGCAAATGACTATGGCCAAAAGAGGGATCCCAGACAGACAGCATATCCAGAAGAGATGTCAAGAACTCCATGAGGTCTGTCCACTTTTCATGCTTAATTTCACATGAAAGATGCTTAGCTGTGACAGTGGTGGGGGGCAGTGGGAAGCAGGGAGGCAGTGATGTATTCAAGCAGCTTTGCAGGAAACAGTGATGTAAAATGGCAATAAGCCACAGGAGCTCTTTCAGATGACATCTCATCTATTGTTAGCCATCCAAAATGCACATCTCATGCCTCCTGCTCTGCTGTAGTCCATGTGGTGCTGCAGGTTCCCACTCATCCCACCTGCCTGAGGCAGAGAGGCGTTGCTCACAGAAGATGCCTCACTCCCTCTGTCAACAGATGCTTAGGTTGAAAACTTATGATTAAATGAATTACCTTAATGTTAATTAATTGTTTGTCTTAAAGTTACCTTTAAAGTTAGTCTTCAAGTTACTAAAGAGGCAGCTAACTTTTTGACTGTTCAAATGATGAAACAAATCTCTCCCTTGCTGTGTTTAGCTCAGATAAGGATACTGCAAGCCCTAAAGAGTTAATATGTACAGTAAGCTGAGAATGAGGGGTTCCAAGACAACAATCAAGAGTTTTAAGCACAGTTACATAAAAGAACTGAGCCATAAATAGAGTGGCAGACTTTCCCATTTGAGGTTGGTTTGGGCTAAAAAGATTTCAAAGGATAAGCTTTCTTTTCGTCTTTAAAAAAATAAAAGACCAACAGACAACAAATTTCTTATCTTTGATGAGATGTGAGATTACATTCCTTTTAACTTCAAGTTTTATGATACACTGTCACAGCAAAGGGGTGATGAATCTTCTGTGTAGAAACTATTCCCAGCTGTTGACAAAACCACGATCACCAGCAGCTTGTCCTGGCCGAGTGCTGTACACAGTCTCTGCAGCCAGATTTAGAGGAAAGGAGCTGCTGCATTTGTCCAACTCAGGAGGCCAGTTTTACAGATGGGCTTTGCTGGGGTACATGGAGAACTAACTGAATTTAACCTAATCCACCAGTTTTCTGGAGTTGAGTTGGGGTTCACCTAATTTCTAAATCTTAATAGCTCACATATTTCTTTGAACATTTTTCCTTCACTTTTTTCTTTGACGTCACATGAATATAGCCAAAGTTATGCTCTGCACCCCTTGCTCCTGATAGCTACTGTTTCCTAGGATCACAGAGGAGATGGGTTTTGTAGCCTCTTGTTTGATGCAACTGGTGGAGAAGGAGGAGTAGTAGGACCATTTTCACAGCACTCCCCTGTTGCACAGGCTTTGGTGAAGGAGCTGTGATGGGTGGGACAGAGCAGTGATACCACTGGGGACAATGGGCAATGCTGGCTGGCTGGGTCTCCAGAGGCTGGTGTGGAGAGACACAGCATATTAGTGGCACCCTACCAAAACTTGCACATCTGTTTGCTCTCAGACAGAGCAGTGCCAAGAAATGCCACTATGATTTTGCATGGAAGAAGCTTCTCAGGCTGAAAGCACATCCACATTCACAGGGGACAGGGCAAGTCCTGATGCCTTGAAAGGCATTGGAGGCAGCTTGGGCTAGATGTGCAGGGTGAGTTTCTGATGGCACAGGCAGTGAGCAATGGAACTGACTTGCCCATTGCTGGAAATTTAATTAAACAGGTTAGAGGACTATATTGGGAGCAGTGGTTGGTCTCCTGGGGCAGTGGGACTGACTAGCAGGGAGCAGAGCCCACAGGTACTCAGAAAATATATCTCTATAAAATACATGACATGGTCCAGAAAACAATGTTTCTAGCATCACTAATACATCTTTCTTCTCCACTGAGGCCATTGCAGCTGTGAGTAATAAATATGTCTACCTAAGTAAATGACTATCTTTGATTTTATTAATAATTACAGAACTGGGAGGACGACATGGGGCTGCAGTGTCTTCAGTTTGACTCTTCCCCTAAATTGCACCAGAACACATTTATGCTGTTCACAGGGAAAAAAAAGTGCCAAGTTATTTATTGCTCTTTGAGTCTCACTGCCAACACTGACACCACGTTTCTTTTCCACCCTTTTGGAATGATACTCTCTTTACTTCTTGCTCTAAAGTTCTACCAGTCACAGCTATTTTTCCAGGCCATGCAGGATTCACAGATCTCTATATGCAGGTCACAGGCATTTCAATGGCTACAGGCTTGACTTTCAAGGAGTAACTCCTGGAGATGTTCATTTTAAAGTAATAAAAGGCTGAAATTCTGCAAAATATATGAGGAGCTCGAGCAAGACTAACACATAATACTGCCATAAGTTGATTCCTCCCATCAGTGGGAAACAGCAGGCTGTTATGTTGAAATTTCTGTTCTCCTTTTTTTATATTTTTGAACAGCAACCATATTTGCAAAACACCTTTTGCTTGCAGTTCATTAACAGAAATAAAAGTGTGTGTGCTGGGAGTTGGTTGTGTCCTGACCACCCTGCAATGGAATTGACAGCTGGATGCTGGAGATCTTTCACTTCTTCATTTTGACAAATGCTTTCTGACAGGCAAAATCTGAAGTCAGTGTGTCAGAAATGCATCCCCCGGGTCTCTTCCAAGGAACGGTGGCAGAGTGGGGAGTCTGAGGCACATCTAAGTGATTGCTGCCTGCTGAAATGTATTCGGAGCTCTCTGGTCTGGAAAAGAGGTTCAGCATGTCATAAGAACAAGCTGTTCAGTTCTTACCGAGCATTTTGGCCTGGACAGTAATAATATAAAAACTCTGTCATACTGTATATAACCTTATCTTGTCAAACTGCCAAGGCATGTGTGCTGTGCTTATCATCCCAGTCTTAGAGTGCTTCGGCTGAGAAAATAATTGTGGTGGTGTCACCGGGAGAGCCTCAGAGTGCGGGGCAGGATATATTGGAAGAGAGAATATCTTTTATTAGACCAACAGACAGAGCTGAAGAAATGTGAACAAACCACCCCTTCCTCAGAGCTGAAAAGGGGCTGTGGTCTTTCCACCTCTTCTCATGCTGACGTCCTCTGCTCTCCTGGATACTTTTTTCAGACCGTACAAGAGATTAATATAGTCAGACTACAGCCAGAACAGTCGTTCTGGATCTGCATTGGCTCCTTTTGCTATGTCAGTCCTAAAGAAAGCTCCAGTTTCCTTAAGGCTTGCTTTCTGCAACTATGCCCATCTGTGTAAAGACAGTATTAGCTCTTCCTTCATTTGCCTCAGTGGGAAAAGCCACTTCAGACCAGAGAGCAAATGACGGCATAGAGAAATGAGAAAATAAAGTCACAATATACAATATTCTATTCAATATCTTGACCTGGTACACTGTGATTTTGTGATCTGCCTCCGCTTGCAGAGCTCTCGAGCTTGCAGAGAGCAGCAGGCAGCTCTTCACAAGTGAAGAGCTCTTACAGCCTCACCGGTGGGTAAACTCGGGAGCAGTCGATGCAGCCCAAGCAGGGTCTCATTGGGTTCACCAGCCCACACTGCACAAGTGGCTCCAGAGTGCATGGGTCTGGGGTCCAGCCGCGCCACGCACCTTCAAGCTGCTGGCTGGGGAGCATCCCCCGTGGGCTCCGGGATGTGCCACCTCCTGCTGCCTTCCCAAAAGGACAGGGAGGGCACAGATGTCCCGTCTGTCCTGCCTGTCCCCGGGAGATCTGGCTGCTGTCTGTAGGCAGCAATGACAGCTGAGTGTCTCCATGAGTCATCCCACCCAGCACCCAGATCTGTGGGAGCTTGCACTGGGAGTAATAGCTGGGTTTATTTCAGTAACCAGGTTGTGCAAGTAATTCCTCTAAGAATTCCTCTTCTCCTTGTCATCTTTCAGGGTGTTTTTCTCTCTCTCTCCTTAGACTTTATCTACACAGTTTTTCTTACTGATTCAGACATGCATGCTAGGAGGAACTACTAGGAGATCAGCAGGAGCTTTCATTTTGATGCAGTTGTATTCGTGTAAACTTAAGAATAAAACACAGCAGTGTAGTGCAGTGTAGTGCAGTTACACTACTATGCAAAGTAGATGCTACCTGATCCTTCAGCTATGGCTAGTCTCTGCCAGTACAGCCATATAAGAAAGTCTTACCTCAGACTGATGGAGCTGAGATAGTAAAGACAATACATATACAGCCTGTGCAGTCAGGTTGGTGCTTTCAGAAGCACAGATAATTTTATTTCAGCAGAATAGTAAGCAAAGACAGGAGATAGTCTAGACCCACCTGCTGTAGATCTGGCACGTATACTGCTAGTAATGCACAAGCAGGGTGCTTCTTACACTGGCCTGGCCAGAAGGTGATCCCCCTTTGAATGAATTTGCTCATGGCACTACACAGTTACAGTTCTTTCAGAAATACTGTCCTGAGCTCACACACCCCAGGTGCAACGATGGAGAAATGCCTGTGGGACCGTGCTAGCACCCATCGCCCAGGGAGTAGCATCCAGCCCAAAGTAGCATCCAGCCCAAAGCATAGCAGAGACACCTCTGTGAGCATAAGAAGTTACCGGAAGGACTCTGTTGCCTGTGTAAATGCACATGAAATTTCATACATGTGTGTATCTGATGGCAATACCTTTATTTACTGCAGTGGGTATGGCATGCCTCACTGGTTGCTGTTACTATTCCCTTAGAGGTCCAAGTACTGTTCATCAGTGGTTTAGGCCATACAAAGGTTTGTTTTTCTATTTCTTTATCCAATGTGTCTATTTCTTTAAGCATCTGTTTCCCAAATGTATCCCTCTCATTCTGCACTGGGAACTGGCTCAAAACTAGCCAGGGGGTTTGATAGATAGATTACATCCAGGACTCTAATTCAGAAAAGAATTTAATAGAGGCTTGAAGGTGTGGGCTGCCTCTAATCAAAACAGTGTTTTGAGGAGATGATAGAGCCAAATTCTGACAGTGCCTGTATCTGAGAGAGGAAGGATAGTTCTAGAGAAGCAGTGGGAGCTGTGCAAGACGGCTTCACTTCCCTCTTGCACATGGATTTTATAACGTTAGCAGGATGCTTTGCCTCGGTTTCCCCATCTTTACATCAGACAGTTGCTGGGTGGGTCTTAACATCAAATATTCATTGCCTAGATACTGCAAGACTTCATTCACCACCGCTGGCAAAGTACTTGGAGTAGAAAGTGCTCCAGGCATGCATAGACATATCTTGATGTTGGCTGAAGTTTTGGGCAGGGAACGTAAACTGCACCACTCTTGGTACAACCCTGGTGTACATTAAGTTCTCCTGCTTCCCCTTTCACATCGTTGCAGCCACGTATGCTAAGACTCAATGCAATTCTTTATGGACTGCCAAAGAAACAAATTATTATGCACTACAAAATGAAACTGGCATTTTTAATCTAAAACACATGACATCAGTATTACATGTGGAACCAGATACCATCAAATCACATGCCACCTCATAAATATTCAGGCTGGTGGGGCAAACGAAATGAGCAGTGAATTGCTGGCCAACAATGCTCCCTGGGGTCTACTGCTTCGCAAAAGACTCTTAGGCAATATCCACTTTGAATAACCCATGAGGAGCTGACTCTACGGCGCTTGCAGGTTTTCTTGGGAGGCTGTAAGAAGAGAACTTTTTGCGTCAGACAACTGGGGTAGAGGTGTGCATCCAGCACAAGGGCCATGGGATGGGACAAAGGAGCCACTAGCAGGAATAAGACTAATAGAAAGAGCAAACTAATTTGGCTTGAAATCCTGCAGGAGTGTGTGGCTGTTCAGCATCACACTGCTAACCTGCTGGTACATGTGGAAGAGTGTGAAAGTGCCTGTTTGCTACCCCTTCCCTAGAGCATCCTTCAGAACACAGAGGGGCTGCTCAGCTTCTCCCAGAAAGCAACACCTCTGGTATCTGCTGGGGGAGGATGGGGCTTCACATTTACCTCACCAAGAACTCAGGAAACTCACGCACAAGTTGGAAGGTGTGGTTTGGTTTCCTGGAATCAGTGCCCAGTGCAACTCCCCTCCAAAGAAACTAACCTGAATAAGCTTAGCGTTTGATTAAAATAAGAAGGTTCACCAATTTTAATTTCTTTTTTTTTTTTTTGGTGGTATTGGAAAGAAAATAGTTTTCAGAGAAAGAACTTATCCAGAATCCAAAATAGCTTGGTACATTATCTCTCTGCACACCCTCTGTGAGAAACTCTATTTAAACCCCATTATTTACATAATTCTAAGAATAGACTATTCCACTGTTAGTATCCATCCATCCTTCATTTATTATGGGCTCACCAAATATTTGGTCTCTTTTTTCAGAATATGAAAAGGATTTAAAGTCAGACAAGTCTTACAGCATAACTAGATGCAAAGCTTATGGAAGATTTGGAAAGCATATTTATTATAAGGCACTTAAAAAATGCTCCTAGGGATGGTTGAGGCCAGCATTTCTGTAATAACCTGTATGCTGGAAGTGATATGCTGTAGTAATAACTGTTTCCTGATTTTTATGCTTTACTAGTGAAGGACCATTCCCCAAACTCAGAGCTTTCCAATGAGCAGAGCTGCATAGCCTCTGCAGCCCAGCATCCACACATCAGGTAGATGGTGTGTCTCTGCAGCTTGGACACTGGAGAGCGGAGCTGGGCAAAAGTATGGTTTGAGCTAAAACTTAATGCCAGAAAACTTGTTTCATTTGATCTTGAATGATCTGGCTGGGATTTTGCAGACACTTCTACTGTCGCTGTGTGTGGCTAGAGGACCAGGAGTGGTGGTACGAGATCCTGTAGTGTTGGGCAGGAGACCCCTATATGAAGCCAGGACCTGCTTGGGTAGGACCTTTATGTGGGTTTGAGGGACATGCTTATCTGCAGAGTTCAATAAATAGTGTACGCAGCTATATTGTAGGGCTGCAGGGGAAGCCAAAGTGAAGACAATCCTCCTGGCATTGCCCACAGAACAACTTCCCCACAGGCTAACCACCAGAAAGGGGTGTAGCACGCAGAAGATGCCTTGATAGAAACACTGGAAGCACAAAGGGTGGTTGTGGTGGCCCAGAGGACACTGCATCTGACCCTGGGCTGGGATGTGCTGCATGTCTGCCATCTGCACAGCCACAGCCAGAAGAAGGGGATTTCATTTCCCTTCTTATAAACAGCAAATTTTCAACTGTAATGAAAAACGTGCCCCATGAAGGGTGAAACACCAGAAGAGGGGGAACAAGAACCCGTTCTTCATAACTTTTATGGTATTTAGGGCCAGCCCATAGTGTTTGGACAGCTGGGGCTGGGAGCAGGGTGTGGGGCAGTGCCCAGCCACCCCTCCCCCAAGGAGACTTCTGCCCTCCTGCAATAGCTCCCTCTCCATCTCCCTTTCTAGAAGTGCACACTCATTCATAATTAACAATAATAAGGTGATTAAGGTGCACAGCAATGAACTCACTACTAGAAATCACAGCAAGGCAAAAGAATTAAGCTTGCTTCATCTACATTTTACCCTTCATTTTACATTCAGTAATTACAAGTGCAGGAAGGCTCTCTGTCTTCTTCCCACCTCTTGATACCATTTTTTAAATGCAAATATTTTCCTCTCTGCTGCAACTGTACAACAAACCTCCGAGGGGGGAGAGTGGTCGTAAATACAAAGGGGAAATAGATGACTGCTGGGAGATAGAGGGCTGTGTGAATGCGCAAACTGAGAGGGGGAAAAAGGAAAAGCAAAGAATACTCCTGCCTTGTTTTGTTTATACTGAGCTGGGGTTTATTTGTAGCAAGGGACAGCAAGTCATTTACAGGCAGAGATGTGGTAATTTTGAAATTGACAGTGCCTTTGTGAATACTCAGTTGTATTTCTAATAAATACATCTAGTACAAATCAAGAGAATGGAGGTGACTCTTTTATAAATATGGCTTTTTGCTGTTCACACAGACCTCTGGTTTTTATCCTTTTCCCCACACAATGAAGGACAGTTAGTGTTATATTTTGCCCTCCCCACTGGTACAACAGAGAGAAACTGAAAATGAAATTTTATGTAAAGAAAAATACTAAATGGAATGGAATAACAAATACTAGATTTCCATCACCTTTAACAAGCGCAGAGAGGATTATGAAGGTTAATAAGGACATATTTGAGATCGCCTGCTTATCCTGAGCTCCATTTGCAGCCAGTTAGCCAGTGCAAATGTTGATTAATTCAAGTGGGAAGAGCATGACCTATTATGATTGCACATGATGAGAAGCAAGAGGAGAAATGTAAGAAATGACAAGATATATGCTGTGCCATGATGGTTCAATTTGCTGTATTTTTTATTACTCCCTCTCACCAGCACTTTTTCTTAGGCCGCATCTATAGACAAACTTGCTTAACTGCAGTTCAGACCAAGGCTCTCTCCTTTTCCCTGCCCATGGGCACTTGGAGGCTGTTCTGATCAGGTAGGCTGTGAGCATATGATTTATGGGGGTTTCCCCAGTTATCCTTCAGGTACCGAAGCCAAACATTAAGCACATCTCAGCCTGTCTCTGGCTAGGGGGAAGGAGGACATTTGGTGAGAGGACCTATGGTCCAGAACTGTTGTTCCTACAGGGTCAGCTTTGGGTGAGGCAACACCCGTACCCTGGCACATAGCTGCTTGAGAAAGGGGAACACACACAAGAGTGTGGGTTTTATTCGTAGGTATCACGGTGCTGATGAGGCTGTTGTCAGCTCAATCCTGAACCTGGCTAACTTTGCCCTCAGCCAGCCCAAGAGTGTGGTGAGGAACAGGGACAATGGCCTGCAATATATTTCTGCTTGCAATAAGGACAGCGAAGCTTGCATGGCACTCTGAAAGCATCCTACGTTGCTGATGGTGCTAGAGTGAGCATACAGCTGGAGGCTGGTGCCTGCACACTGTCACTTGGGAAGCTGGTAATTCATTATCCTGAGTATAAACATCATTATTATGTAAAGGAACACGATGGGTCTACCCCTCCCTACACAGGCACACATGCACACGGTATCTGTCCAGCAAAGCTGTTTATTTCCAGTGACTTCAGAAACAGAGTCTCTGCGAAAATCTGGGTGCAGGGTGAGGCTGCAGCTTTATGCTCAGTTTACCCTGATGACGAGAGGGATAGCTTGGTCCCCTGTCCCCATCCCACCCTGTTCCCTGCTGCAGTAGAGGGGAATGAGGAGCAGCAGAAGGACTGTTGGGCTATTAACAGCTGCCAGGTTTTCTTTTTAAGCATTTCCACAGCTTGGTAACATGGCACGGTGGGTTCTGGTAGAAATAAAGTCCACCTCTGTCTGTGGCAAAATTTACTGCAATACTTGTAATATTTCCATTTGGCAGTGGTGACATCACACACACCTAGTATGGAAAGTGTGCTTTTTTTCCTGAATGATTCCATTACACACTGGCCCATGGGCTGCCTGACCAATTAAAACCAGCGGGGAAAACTGCAAGTTTCACTCAGAATGTCCTTGTTTTTTAACCTGCTACTAGGTTCTTAAATAAAACAACCACACAAGTCTCTAGAAGACATCTGATGTTGAATTGTCACTGCTCCAAGGATCCACCTACCTCTGTCAAAGACTTAAATTGTCCATATCTTCTTCAAGATTTGTTTTTAATCACAGAATCATAGAATGGTTTAGGTTGGAAGGGATCTTCAAAGGTACCTAGTCCAACTCCCTTACAATAAGCAGGAACATCTTCAACTATATCAGGTTGCTCAGAGCCCCGTCCAACCTGGCCATGAATGTTTCAAAGGATGGGGCATCAACCACCTCTCTGGTCTGCTTTTCACATAAGGTTTCCTTGCAGAGGATGAGACATGCACAGGGTGAGCCCTTCTATGGACATCCTTGCCTGAAGTACAGGGGACATGACTTTTTGTTGTCTTATGCAACAAGTTAAATGTGTTTTAGTTTGAGGAAAGGAATCCTAATTAGATTTTGATCCTGGGGGTGGGTCATGCCCATTAGCCAGCTCCAAGAATTTGCCTCTCTGTTCCTGGAGATTAATACACTGACAAGCACAATTCTCCTAAATAACAGAATGTTTATTTGCTGGTTTACCTGTTTTCTTTTAATAAAAAGGGCTTAAAAAGTATAAGATACTGGTCTAGTGGTGCACATTTGCTGACTCCAGTGGGGAACATGGAGTACCTGGGGTTTGACAGCTTCAGCAGGTGTTTTCCAAGTGTGAAGTGTTCTCAGAAGTGATGATGCCAACTACCCAAATTACAAGATATTCACTCTTCCTTCATCAAGTGATGTGGCTGCCTGTCACCTTCATGTCTCAGTGCACCAGACACTATCACATTTCTCATGGTAGAATTGGATGCTTCATACTGGGATGCAAACAAGACAAACCTCAAAATGAACTCTAGCAATGTGTGACTCATCCCAAAACTTCTCATCAGTGAAATGAATGATGAGGAACTTCTGGTACAAAAGAGCTTTCTTAGTGGTGGCACACTGCCTAGAAAGAGCACAATTTCCAAAACAGTTGTGGACCTTAAAACTCCAGAATGCAGATGTTCCTCAGAGATGTTAAATTGGAGACCAGATATACTGAGTGGTGAATGTTTTAATTCAGAATGTACTACTCAGGGAAGAGCTGTGATTTTGAAACCCTGTCATTTGGTCAATGCTGCAGTAAATTATGAGCTAATATATTTTGTTAAAGACCAATTCACCACCAAGAAAAGTTAATCAAAAGGAATTTAAACTTTTATGGTAATTTTCAAATCCCATTTGGGTTGCGCTATTCCAAAATCAGTTTGTTGCTTTGCTCCAGAGCTGGATGAGGACACTTGGGGAATGGCATGAGTTTTCTGGAGCTGGCTGAATTGAGTGCCTTAAAACTTCCAGAGTCAATTCTCTGTAATTTTGGTATCCAATAAGCAGTCACACTTCAAATTGTGATTATTTGTCTGAATTTGAACGCACAACAAGCATCCTGGATGTAACACACAAATTCCCCCAAGTAATCACAATTTTTTCAGAAAAGCCTTAGAGGTGATGTCGTGGTTTGAGCCCAGCCAGTAACTCAGAACCACGCAGCCGCTCGCTCACTCCCCCTCCTTATTCCTCCCCCTGCTCCCGGAGGGATGAGGAGGAGAATCAGAAGAATGTAACTCCCACGGGTTGAGATAAGAGCAGTCCAGTAACTAAGGTATAATACAAAACCACTACTGCTACCACCAATGACAATAATGATCAGGGAAATAACAAGGGGAGAGGATACAATTGCTCACCACCTGCCGACCGATACCCAGCCCGACCCGAGCAGTGATCTGGGCCTTCCGGGTAACCCCCCCGGTTTATATACTGGGCATGATGTGCCATGATATGGAATACCCCTTTGGCCAGTTTGGGTCAGGTGTCCTGTCTCTGCTTCCTCCCAGCTTCCACCTCCTCCCTGGCAGAGCATGAGACTGAGAAAGTCCTTGGTCGAAGTAAACATTACTTAGCAACAACTGAAAACATCAGTGTTATCAGCATTGTCCCCAGGCTGAAAGTCAAAAACACAGCACTGCACTAGCTACTAAGATGGAAAAAAATTACTGCTACTGCTGACCCCAGGACAGGTGAGCATACCTGTTATTGAGTCACAATTCTCAGCTCCAGAAATGAGTTCAAAGCATCTTTATTTAGCTCTGTTTTGATAAGAATGATTCAAATTTTCATAGTGGAACATTGTACCTTGTCAGCCCAGTCATCCAGAGACTGGTGGCAGCTGAAGGAGTGGCAGTCCATGACAGATGGCTTTCCCTTCTTGCAGCTTCCAAACTTATGTCTAATATTGCTTCTGCAAATTGCATCCCCTCATATTTCTATTCATTCCATGTCTCATCCTGGCCTACCAGAGGGTTCCTCAGTTTCTGTGGCTTCTGTTTTCTTCAAGAGCTTCTCAATGCCCCCATCAAGGTTCATGATATAACTCTTCAAGGTTGCAGAAGAGGCCTCCAAACGTGCTCTATGATGCAGGAATATACCTAATTACTGAAAAAAGACAGGGCTTGGGCCTGAGATCGTGTGGGGACAAATTAGACTGTTGGTTTCTGGGATTATTTTAATAAATCAATTCCCAATATTTAAATTACAACTACCAAAGTGTCAAAGTATGTACTTTATACATTTGCTGATATGCAAAGCCATCATTTCCTTAGAGAACCAGACCACCTCCGAAACACTCAGTGGGCATGAACACTGGACCTAAAATATTTCGAGGGGGATTGATATACCTGGTCAATGGGTAGGGATATGATGGAACAAAAAAATCTGGAGGAATAGCCAAAATCAACAATCTACTCGGTGAACACATAGCTCTTTCCCTTCCAGTCATGTTTGGTGGCTGCTTTTGGGTAAGTGGCACCCCTCCATGTCTGGCTGGCCAGCATGTTGGGTGGAGTGGGAAAGAGAGGGGACTGCAAGGCCAGGACAGAGCCATTGGAAGAGAGACCAGTGTCTATTTCTTGCCTAATTTTTGCTCTCTGAAGGAGTCCAGAGGCTGCCTTCACCTTGGGCCCCTCATGTAGGAGCTGCTTAGGGCTTCACAGCCACAGTCATGCCAATGTAGATGTGGTTTTGTTATCTTGTTATTATACTGGTTTTGGCCACTGGGTGTTTGGGACTGCTGCAGAAGATAAGCATTATGACCCTTTTTTTTTATGCCAAGTGGTTTGCAATCTCTTTGCTTAACTTGTTGGCTGCACAGTGCAAATCAGTTGAATATTCAGAGCTGAGTGATCTGTGCTGAGGCCAATGGTTGCTTTACCCATCCATAGTCAGAGGTCAACTAGGTAGGATTACTTTTATTGTATCCTATGACATTTATGACATTCTTATGTCCTATGACATTCGTGACATTTTCTTATGTCCCGTGACTCTTATTCCTTTTGCTTCTGCATGGGGCTGCTTAGCCCTCTTGGTCTGCACTTACCTCTGAATTACATGCAAGTAGCCTAGCTATCAGAAAAGACAGATCACTGCAAAGTTGATGGATACGAAATGTGAGTCAGGCCAATTGATTTGATTTAGCCTGCTTATCACAGTGGTTGCTACTTTGGGGCTGACTTTAGATGTGACTCATGTACTAGTACTTGCAAAAAACCTACCTTGAAAATATTTTGATAGGATATCTCAAGTAGTTGGCAGTGTTTCTGTTAATGCTGTATCCTGTGACTGCCAGCTAACCTTTGCAAACAGCGCAGAGCGAGTAGAGAGGAAAAAGAGAATTCAAACTTATTTTGCCAAAGCTGAAATGCGTGACATGAGCTGACACAGAACCACTGCTCTGCCTGACCAGCTCCATGTTGCGCTTCCCCTTGTGAGGACACCTTGCACTCCAGAAACAGTCTTTCATGAGGTGGGCATTTTGGCAGGTAACAAATTGCTGATTAACATGAGCTACCTACATAATTAATAACGAGCCTCAAATTAAATGACTGGGGAACTAATTCAGGTCAGAATCTGTTAAGTTAAATGAAGGTTACTGGGGTTATGGATGCTGATCTGCAATGGAAATTATTCAGCATGAGAGGCTGGAAATCAGGTTGGTGTGTGAGATCTGAACACAGCACTTCTCCAGTCAGAGCAGTTTCCAGGCAAACAGAACTGAAATTTCAAAACGTGATGATGAAGGTGCTCTGCAAGCGATTATGACTGCTGTCCAGTGAATTGAGCTGATGCACTGGTGTCCCTGGAGCAATGCTATTGCTGTTGCATCAAGATCTGATGCCCCGACCTTCAGTAATCTTCATCATCCTATTTTACAATCTCAGCTGGTGTTTTGAAGCTACTTGATCTAACGAAACTACTATAAGCTGTGAATGGCTGGCTGCAGGCAGCCCACACAAGGGGCACCGTGCTTGCCATGGGGGCACAGCTGGCTAACCGATCACTTGTACTCTTCCAGGACAGGTTCTTCTTTTTCTGGTGTCTGAATTTAATAAGGGAAAGCAGGCAAATAAAGTATCTGGTCTGATAGTTGGTAATCCATTGGACATCCAGAAGATTATGAGGAGTTGAAAACAGTTCAATAAGCAGATTTTACCACACTGTGTCCTCATGGTTGGAAAACTGTTTCTACTTTCCATAATAATTTCCCTCAAGTGTCCCCAGCCTTCCAACATCTCAGTTGTTTAGGAATCATAACATGTGAGTTGCTTGGGTAACCAAAATCTGCCTGACCCCTACATCCAGCTGCCTGGGAGACTCCATGTTCCAGGATGTGGATCAGTCCTAGAAAGAAACCTTGGCCAGATGTGACATGGCTTCTCTGCCACAGGCTCCAGCAAGGTGCTCACAGTGGCTGAGAGCCGTGTAAGCAGACTGCTCATGTCACTACATGAGGAGGAGACTCACATTGTGGTTTCTGGCCAGGGTGAGTCTATGGGGCAGCAGCATTTAACATTTGCACTCCTGCACACCACAAAAAAGGGTGCTGTTTCCAAATGGTCGCAAACCCACAGCACAAAGGTCTCACTCTCCTCTCATGTTGCCTTTTGCTTAGGCTGCTGGCTGGGGAGCACCAGCCCTACGGATAAGAATAAGCAGGACCTACCTGCCTGAAAAGCTTTCTGAGAAACAGTTGATATGTGCATCCCATCAGCTCAATCCACTGCAATTTCCACAGGGTGCTGGCTCTGGTCACAGTTTCTTTTTACTCACGTTTTTTAATTCGTGCAAGTTTCTGCACCCATAAATGTGATTTTCAGTCTGGGCTCTGAAATTCGGGCTAAAGACACATGCTCAAGGTTGAACACTGCAACACACACTGATAGGAGGGACTGATACATTTGGCAACATTTGGTATCATTTCACTGCTTAAAATGACATAGGTCTCAGCTACAAGCATTAGGAGATACGTCCTTGGAGACACCAAAGACCAGCTACACCAACAAGCTGTGTACAACAGAAGTAATCATCCTCTGGAAGGGAACCAGAGACAAGCTAGCAGATTACCTCCCACGAGGTCACTGCGCCCTCCCTCTGGAAGTTTCATTACCGCTCAGGTCAACCTGTAGGAAAGGACCCTCTCTGTGCTGCTTCCCAGCCCCTCTGCTTGTGGCGGTTTCAACGGATGTGAGGTTTTGTCCATCCTCTTTGAGAGCTCTTCTGGACTCAGCCTGGACCTGCAGTTCTTTGCCTTGCCTTCATTATGGGTCCTGGCCTCCATGCCATCCTCCGCATACTGTTCCAGTGAGGAAGTGCTAGCCTTGTTTGAGAGATGGGAACACAGATCCTGTATCATTTGCACAAGACACTGAAAAATCTCTCATGAGGTAGGGAACTGAGTGCAGGGAAATACTCAAGTATATACAGCTAAAGCATTGGATCCTTCTCTCAGCTTTGGTCAGTGCTCAGAAATGAGAATTCTGCAAACTCAGTGGGAAAAGGCATTAACCATTGACTTCACTGAAGTCTCTAGGAGCTTTATTTAAGATTTCACTGGAACCATGGACTTAGCCAGCAAGATCAGTAATAACCAGTACCCCTGCATATAACAGATCCTAAAGCATATTTAGATGTATCTTCTACAGTCATTGCACAATTTTATTAATGTATGCTGGATTTTTAAAGCACAGATGGATGTATGAAAAGAAAATCCCACAGTCCCTATATAGGACAGTACAATGTGAGGTGGCACTCTTGACCCTGCAGCACGTCTGCGTAACCTAGTTAACCTTCTAATGTGTATCCCCAGATACATCACACACTGTGTCAGACTCCTACCCTATTATTATGACTTAAAATCATTGCTGTTTCATTACCAGTAAGTTCGATACTCAAATAAATTTGGCAGATCGCAGATAGCTTTTCTTCCTGACAGATGCAAAACTAGTTGCACATGTCCTCTCCCCATAAAGTGTGGGCTGTCTTACAAATACAAAAGCAAGTAGATGAATTTTAACCCATGTCTGTAATCTCTCCTACCATGAACTATTAAACTATAAGGTACAATGAATAGAAAAATTAACTTCGGGAGCAAAGGGCATGAGCTGCTCCCCTGGTGCTGGACTGGACCCTGGTGCTTTTCAGGACCCCTTTTCTGGTTGTTCTTTCATGCATATTTCAACTGCAATTTCTGATTTGGTGACTGTATGGTGGAATGTTTCAGCCTGACCCCTGAAGATACTGCACCAAAATCTTCTCCTCTCTCTCATTTTCGGAACTGATGTTATCCTGGTCCCTCTTAATTAATCTGATTGCTTGTACTGTGCTACTGCTTCTGCAGTTAGGCTTATAACTGCTATTAGAAGTGTGATGAATCATTTATCCTTTCCTGGAAATGTATTTGAATCTTCTGCAGAATTGTCTCTAGTCCATCTTCTCCCTTCCTGTCCAAAAAATTGCATATGTCTTTGCTGTGCTCCCTGGCTGGAAAGCGTTACTGAGTTCAGGACTGAGCTGCTCTGAGCACAAACTCTCAGAGCTGTTATAACAAGATGTTCTTTTGAAAAATAATCATTTCCCCCACTTTCTCCAAAAAGACATGCAGTGATAAGAGGAAAACTGTGAGCTCCTTGCTCTGGGTGTTTGTCCTGCAGGAGCATTTCAGCAAGGCAGGCTGAGGGCCCATTGCAGTAGGTATTGTATAAGCACGGCGCAGATGGTCCTAATCCAAAGCATTTACAAGCTAATTGCCATGTCTCTGTACTCATTAGTGTGTGGGCGCTTTTCCCAGTCCGAGGTGCAGGGATGTATGTATGCCTGGCCAGCTGATCCACCTAACCACACTGGTACCTCCCTGCTCTGCTTTTGTATCACAACCACTAGTGATGCTGGCTGCAAGCAGCCACCCTCTAGAGCTCTGCTCACAGCTCCTCCATCATCCCAGGGTTGCCTCCTGCACAGGGACCTGTGAACTGCCACACAGAGCTGCTCCATCCCTGACTTTTGCCATGATGCTCATCAAAGAAGTCCTCCTGGGACTGGGGAGGCAGGCAGCCATGAGGATGGACTCTGCTTCACTTGTTCATCCTTGGTATTAATAGCAAGAGACACTTGAAGACCTACCTAGTGGCATGCAGACTAGCCAGGGAGATGCTGTCCCCTGTTACCACCCCTAAAAACATGCATGTTACGTTGAGAAGTGGTAGCAGTAGACAATAGGTGAACATGTGTTTACTTAAAAGGCCAGTTCTTTGCCCATTTTAGAAGGAGAATTTTTTCCAAAGACTCACTTTCCCTCCTTCTGTGTCTTCCATCTGCTATAAGGGCTGCCCTGTTTATCTCTTGGTTTTTTCGTATTTCTAATTTACTTTATCTGAAAAATATGTGCAAGTAGTTAAACGGTGCTAATATATATCCACCAAGGGATGCTGTAAAGTTTTTAAGTGGTGATTGGGTGTTTGGCAGGCAGAAGGCGAATTGCTCTGTCTTTCCATGATCTCACACATCACATAAGGGTGAACAAGGGATTTTCTAAACTGCAAAGTCCCAGTGCTGCTGTCATTCGACAAATGCTGGAGCCATACATTGAACAGCTCCTATTTTTATTGGAAATATTTCACTACAGTAAAAGAGGGTTGAAAAGCAGAATACCATCCAGTTTCTCAGCCCCAGAGGTGGTATTCTCCATGTCAGGGTTGAGCAGTTCTGGAGGATGCTACGGTTGAGGAAGTTTGCATTGCTGTGCGCTACAGGATTTAGTTAGGATATGATTAGTACCAAGGTCTATTTTCCCTTTTTACTCCCCTATGAATCATTTTCTCTTTTTACTGAGCTACATTCCACCCTGCAGGCACAGAAGTTATCGTTCTTCAGTGCCTTCATTCTGGTATTTTAAGAAAAAACCCCAACACATTAATAATATATAGAAGTAAATAACCTCTCTGTGTTGCATAGACCAGACAGATACAGCCCCACAGATTGTTGTATCCTTGCTGTCACCTGTGTTGCTGAGTATCACACACACTCAAGCATCCCCAGGGCTAATAAAAAGGAAAATGTGATACATGGTTATCTTTCACATGCTTTCTGGTTTTAGCTGCTTCCATGCAAAGTGATTTCTCTTCCTTTTTAGCATGTACTGAAACACACTAGCAAGGCATTGGGGCACAGTGGCTGTATTTCAGTGGTTGTGGCTGGAACAGCTTTATGTTGATGCTAAGCGTATGTTTATGTTAATGACACGTAAGACTCATTCCCACAAAGAATCACACTCCAATTAGTCCCATGCATACAAAGCCAAGAGAATTACTCATTGTGCATGGGGTTAAACATGCACGTATCTGGGCAGAATCAAGGCCTTGGCTGGCAGACTGCAGGTGAGCTGCAGTTGCAGGCTGCGTGGTGATGCTGAACCAGTTCATCCCATCCCGTGCCTGTGCGGGCCATGCTGGAGCTCCTCAGATGTGGTTTTGTTGCACAGAGAGCAACCTGCTCCAAGAACCTCGGCATGGGTTTCACATCCAGCATCAGGTGAGTGACAGCCCAGCCTGGCTAGTCTCCCACTGGAGAGGGCTGCATCCCAGGGAGTAGAGCTCCCCAACCACCAGGGCCAAAGGAGAGCTTTCTGCTGCTTCCAAAAAGCCCTGTCTCGGGAGTACACCCAGTAGCCAGTTTGCTGCTCCTTTATTATCCGTGTGGAGTTCCACCTGCTCTCCCAGTCTCTGAGCTGGAGCTGTATAGAGCAGCAGCCTGGGCTGAGGAAGCTCGCTGAGAAACTTTTGCTTGCTATAGTGGAGTGAGGGTGAGAAGGGGAAATGTCAGATCAGATGTTAAATCCTGAGGCTTGCCTAGAAGTGATTTCTCAGAAGGAGGGGAAAAAGAACTTGTTCTGTCTCTTTCTCTCTTTTTTTTTTTTTTAATGGAATCTGGTACATAATGTTCCAAGTTTCCAGCATCTCATACTGTGCATTGCTTCATCCACTCTAAATATCATCTCTTTCTGCAGTCTGGCCTGACATATTCCTCTTAAATTATCTCATTTTGATGTGTACAAATTACAAATGAACTACCATGAAAATGGGTTATTCAAGCCAGAGCAATCAGAAACTAGAGTTTTTCTTCAGTGTCTAAACACAAATTTCCCCATAAGTACCTTTGGTGCTAGAAAGCCGATTTATTCAAGTTAAATATTAAATGTGGGTCATGGTTCATCAAAAGACATTCTCAACTTTCAGTGCATGGCTGCTTCTATAGATGTCTAGTCAACCATAGAATGGTTAGAATTGGAAGGGACCTTAAAGCTCATCTAGTTCCAACCCCCCTGCCACAGGCAGGGACACCTTCCACTAGAGCAGGTTGCTCAAAGCCTCATCCAGCTTGGCCTGAAACACTGCTGGGGATGGGGCAGCCACAGCTTCTCCGAGCAACCTGTGCCAGCACCTCACCACCCTCATAGTGAAGAATTTCTTCCTAATGTCTAATCTAAACCTACCCTCTTCCAGTTTAAAACTATTCCCCCTTGTCCTATCACTACTAGTCCTCTCCAGATTTCTTGCAGGCCCCTTTAGGCACTGAAAGCTGCTCTAAGGTCTCCCTGGAGCCTTCTCTTCTCCAGGCTGAACAAGCCCATCTCTCTCAGCCTGTCTCCACAGCAGAGGTGCTCCAGCTCTCTGATCATCTTTGTGGCCTCCTCTGGACTCACTCAAGCAGGTCCATGTCTCTTTTGTGTTGAGGGCACCAGAGCTGAGCTGCAGGTGGGGTGTCACTGGAGTGGAGTAGACTCAGAGAATCACCTCCTTCCACTTGCTGGTCACCCTTCTTTTGATGCAGCCCAGGACACAGTTGGTTTCTGGGCTGCAAGCACACACTGCCGGCTCATGTTGAACTTCTTGTCAGCCAACACCCCCAAGTCCTTCTCCTCAGGGTTGCTCTCAATTCATTCTCTGCCCAGCCTGTATTTGTGCTTGAGATTGCTCTGACGCAGATGCAGGACCTTGCACTTGGCCTTGTTGAACTTCATGAGGTTTGCAGCGGCTGTATACATGGGGATGTGCTTAAACCCACTGAAAACACACAGAATTTGGGGATAAGTGCCTTCTGCTTAGCACTTACTTGTAAGTGCCCTTGCTGCTTGAGTTTAAAATAAAAGGAACATAGATCACAGCTTTTGGGTTTGAAAATTGGTTGCTGCATAGATACCTTCAGCAGGCAGGGTATAAAAAAACCTTAAAGACTGGATGCACAGTTGCAGCGCACAGCAGCTATAGTAGTCCCACACTATACAATCTGTAGTATCACTAACACACTGCCAAACCCCACGCTGCAGTGTTTCCAAGGAGATACTGCATTATGGTAGTGTCTCGTAGGAGTTTGAAACCTGCTCCATCTGACATGTTATTTAATATTTCCATTAACAGAGCTTTGTGAAAACACTGATTTCTGGTCAAACTTCTCTCAGGTCAGAGACCAGTAACCACCCTGCACAGGAATGGGAGTTCTGGTGGTTACATGTTAGAGGATGTCAAAAAAACTGGGGAAAAGTGGAGAAGAGCAAAACACTTTGAGGTTACAGAGGCAACTTGTAGTGAGAGTCCTGAGCCAACTCCTTGGCTTTTGAGGGGCAGGAATGGGAGCACAGATGATCAGAAAAATCAGGGAAACAAATTTTTTCTCCGAGAATTCACATCCATAAACATGGAAATGTTTTGCGAAGGCACTTTTGTGACAGTGCTTTTGTGAAAGCACTTTGCTCATCATTCATTTTGGAGGGAAAATGGATAAAATGTTGACTTTTGTTGTATGAAATTTACATATTTTTTTTTTATTTCAACAGTGTCATCATGTTGAATGGTGATGAGCAGAGAATACACAAGGGACATGCCCAGGTCAGGTTAGAAAAGCACAGTCCTCTCCTGAGCCTATGGGAAAGAAACAAGTGGAACAGCAGTGCTCACCTTCATGCCCCGAGATGCTCATTTGTTTTCCCACTTGTTCTCATCCTCCAAAAAACATGACCATGTCAACAACAGTTCTGCTAGTAATGAAATCCTTACTTTGGCCTCAATTTTGACCCCGAACCCCTATAAAATACCAATGAGCACTCAGAGCTCCTCTTATCCATTGTTACATTACCACCCCGGAGACCAGCCTGGCACACAAGAGGTAATCAGCTAAATTGGCAGCCAGAGAATTTAATTTTAAAACTTTCTAATTATGAGGCTAATTAAAGATTTTTTTAAGACAAGGTCAGAGAGACATCGATTTGGGACAGACTGGATGTCTTGCAGCCTGTCTCAGTGCAGGGTTTGGACTGTGTGATCTCCCAGGGTGCTTTCCAGCTCTCTGCTTTCACTCCTTATGGTTTGGTTGGACGGCTGCAGCCAGACACAGCGCCCTGCCCCACCAGCTGTGCTGTGTGAGGCTTTTTGTGATGAGGAAGAGGGGAGGCTCTGCAGGTGTGAGAATGCTAAAAGCAAATATAATCTCACATTGTAAATGACAGAGCTGAATCTCTTCCCATCCATGCCACAACCACTCACATGTCCACTCCATTGACTTTAATTTTACTCTCACTTCATGCTGGAGAGCAGGACTGGGTTATGGATGTTGACTGCAGAATTTGGCTGCCTTTAGTAAACCCTTTGGGCTGAATGCTTCTGTCTTCCAGCCTTGCAAGAGGCTCTCATGTGAATTACTGTCACTTTCCAATGAGTGATGTAGGTCATATCTGATAAATTTGCTTACTGGATTAGCGGACAAAGAGGAAACAGTAGGCATGGTTCATCCGGCTGTAAATCCAGTGCATTTAATACTGCGCTGCACTACAGATTGATTTCCAAGGTCAGAAGGCATGGCATAGAATGGGCAGAAAAATGCTGAAGGGGATTAAAAAATGGTTTAAGAGCAGAGAAAAGGCAATGTCATTAACAGGGAAAATTTTAAGTGAGTTATCTTTATTATTGGACCCTTTACTTTTTGCTGCCAGTCCCCTTGAGGAACCTACTGGGAAAACAGTGAAGGGGGTAATGGTCTAGCTTGGGAGGACAGCAAAGGATGCAAACGCAGAGCTGAGATGCCTTCCAGCATGCTCCTCTCTGTCCTAAGGAACTGAGCACCACTTTGCATACAGTACAAACTGGTATATGGTGTACAAACTGGTATATGGTATACAAACTAGTATTTGGTATACAAACTGGTACACATACAGGTGCCAATGTGACTCAGAAAGCAGAAGTTGATGAGCAGAGGAGTCAGTCTGCTTCTGTGGGAACCCGGGGTCCTGCTTGTGCACATGGAGCAAGAGTTTGGGAAGACCCTATAGAGCTGCAGCTCCTCTGCTCTGTAAAAGCCTTTGAAAAATTGGTTATAGTGCACCACTTCAGACACACCTGGGCTGTAGCCCTCTATGAGGAGTTCTGAGACCTTCTTGGCTTCAGAAAAAACACAGCCAAAAAGGTGAAAATGTAGGCTTCCCGCAGTGCCATCTTGCCTCGTTATTACCTTTCCTGACACCACTTTCAGATCAACTTCTGCATGAAAGGATTAAGAGGCCTAATGTGGCTCAGACAGCATTGCTTCTGGGAACTTAGAGTTTGGGGGTTTTTTTTCCACTTCTTCCTGCTTTTTAGATTTAACACGTTTTCTTTTTTCAGCTATACACTAAATAACATCAAACTGTAATGAGAGAGGATAATTTAAAAAATAACTTAAACCAGCCAAGAGTTATAAAAATAACAAATCCTGTGGGTAGCATCCAAAAGACTTTCTATCATGCTGACTGATTAGAAGGCTCATTTTATTGTCTGCATGCAAATTTTGTGTCACCAATTCCTGGCATTCAGAGATCTTGAGATTTTAAAATTAACAGGTTCACATCACTTTTATTTGCCTTTTGGCTGATTTTGGGTCCTCTACCCCGCAGGCTCATTGTTTCAATATAAAGATTTTTTTTTTCTGGATACTTGAGGAAAAGAAGATTTTTAAACTCTTAAAATCAAGCTGAGATTCACTAATGTTCACTTGGTTTCAAGAACTGTGGTCTTAAAATATTGCAAGTGTTGGGCATGCCACAGAGTCTATAAGGAACTGTAGGAGTCATTTATTTTCAAATTAAGGAAAATACACAGATTTCAGTTTCAAAACCTCCCTTTTTCAGTATTAACACATTTCCACCAGGAATTGGACTGACTGACTGTTGGGGTCTCTCTTGACCAGCCATGCAAAGTGGACAGAGCCTGGTAAAAGAAACAGGCCATGCAACATGATTTTTAAGGGCTGCATCCTCAAGGATTTAAAATCTTGATTTCACAGTGTCCTGAAATGACTGGAAAGGGTCTCATTGCCCTTCCCTGACTCAGGTATGCCTGTCACTGCCTGTCATATGCACCCATTTCTTTACAAAAGACTTTTAGGTACTCCAAAGGTGTTGCCACCTCCATCCCTGTCCATGTCTCCTTTGAGCACTTCCTGCAAGCCTGGGCTGACATTCTCAGCTGCTATCCAGATGGAGCCAAGAGATGGACCCCAGGGAGAGCTGGGCTCTGTGGGGAAGATGACCCAAGACACATGATGCCAGCAGAGCTACAGCATGGGAACTGGACCACCACTGCAGGGCTGGTTCCTGGGGCAGAGGACTGAAGTTCTGTGCGGCTGTTGCCTTTAGGGAAAGGGATTTCAGGAGCGCTGAAGCTGCAGCATACATTTCTGGAGACTAGGTCTGCCCAGGGTCCTACTAACTGCAACCAGTATCCTGGGTATTAAGCAGAACTGGGAGCTGACCAGTTTACCTCCCAGTTTTTTCCCTGTAGCTGAAGACATGTGCATTAGCCTGTGGTGAAGCGTGCTTTTACAGAAGTAGTCCCAGTAGCAGTTGAATTTTCCATAGCCAAGCTTTCCTCAGAAGTTCATCATCCCCATTTCAGAGGGTTTACTCAAGGCAGGGTCCTGCTTGACCAGACAGGCAGTGTCTAAAACCAAGAGGAACAAGAGCTGCGTTATTAGCCCTGGTACCAAAAATGGCTGTGGCCATAACTGAGTTTTGTGTGTACACTGGCATTGTTCAAAAACTGCGCTCAGGCCAGGCTCTCCTTGATTAAGAGCAGCCAGATGGACACCATAAAACAGCTGGAAAACTCTGGGCCAATCTCCATGCTCGGGCTGATTCAAACAGCTCCATTTAATGTCACAAATGGGGTTTGTACAAACAGAGCCCAGAGCAGAATTTGGCCTTTCATGTTTGTTTAGATTAAGAAATTTGGACAGTAAAAGCCCACTTATATTCTGGCTAGCAGGCTGAGTATTACAGCACTCAAATAGTGGGAAGCCCAGACAGATGGTTACTTGAATCACAGCAAGGCAGGTCTGATTATCTTGATATTTTCCATGAGATAAAGTGGAGGGATGTGGTGCCATATGGTGGAATATGGCTGAGGGACCCTCAGCAGCTGGGCAGGATGTGAGCATTTTCCAAGGCAAGTGGCAGAGTGCAACACCCGGTCCTATGATGAGGGGGATGGATGAGGAAGGGGAGGCTTTCTGGGACAGCCAGAGATGCTGAGCCACTGGAGCAGCATCATCTGGATGGGAGAATAAAGTGGGACAGGCTGGTCAGGTCCCCCAGTGCAAAAGCACCATATGATGAAGGGAAACAGGGAGGGAGGAAGGTAACTGTGTGAGGGTGAAGAAAAAAGGAGGGAAGAAGTTTTGCATGGAGGAGGAGGGAAAACAGCAGTTACTGTGGGGCTGAGCGTCTACAGGAAGGGCAAAGAGAGCAGGAGAGTGGCACTGGCAATGGGGAACATGTCTGCTCTTTGTTTGCAAACGCTGCTATTGTTTTGCTGGACCTCACAATTATTTCTAACAGGCTATCCTGGAATAGAAACGTGGTTTGCCATCCACCATATCCTGAGAGCTGCAGAAAAGGGGAAATTGCATAAAAGGGGTAGATTTCCACAGACATCTAAGAGCTGTTTTAAAAACTGGACTGGGGTTGCTAGTCTGAGGCTTTCCACTTTGCATGTAGTAAAACTATTTGCTCAATACCACACTTAAAATAAATAAATAAAAAAAAAAGCTACCTAAAGCAAGGAAATTTACTCCTCTAAGATAATCAAAGGATACACTGGGTTTGTTCTTTTAAACCCAAACAACAGAGCTCTCCACTCCAGCAGACAGTGCCCAGGGTGAGAGATGCACCAGGACAGCAGGCGCCAACCACGTGGAGAGCATCAAAAAGATGCCATAATGCCACATGGTTAGCCCTGCCCTCACATCCAGAGCACAGCACTGAAAACCACTTTCAGCAGTTAAAAATTACTTTAGCAGCAACTCCTTGGTTAACCAAGGGAGCAAGGAGCTGGTCTCCAGGGCCTGGGCACCCAAGAGAGGTGGCAGGGGCATGTGGTGCAGAGATGTGCAGTGCTGCACCTCAGTGCTTGCCAGAGAGGATGGCTTGTGGGTTTTTTTACAGGGACTGGCAGACAAATCTCACATGCTCAAATTGGGGAAGTGGTGTAGATGTTGTTTGGGTTTGGTCAGGGAAATGAGGAATGAGATTCTTTTGTTTGGGTTCTGCAGTTTGCTGGCTGAAGCCTATGGCTGACCATATATTTAGCAGACCTCAGAAATAAGGCTCAGTACATCAGTGAGCAAGTGGAAAAGTACCAGGCAGAAAGCATGTGAAGGCTGCCTGGGACATACCATGTGGACGGCTGGACTGTAAAGCGGGTGCGCTGAACCTTATGCCCCACAGTGCTGGATCTGGTCGGGCACATGGACCCCATGGGACAGAGCATGTGAGCCCTGGTGATGCTGTGTCAGTGTCCCTTCACCTCCAGGCCCTGCACTGCCTGGAGCCAGCCTAGCCTGGCAGGATAAACTGGAAAGGCGGCATTGGAAACCACTTTAGGGGGGAAAAGTATCTATAACTTCAGCTGTAAGGAAACAGCACAGAAGATGACCCTACTTGGAAGTAAATGAGGCCAACAGTTTCAAACCAGTTGCCTTGTGTAATCCAGCATGCAGGTATCTGCTCTGATTTATTATCGCTGATACCCAGCAGCACAATTCCAGAGTGAAACCATAATTCCCACCTTTTTTATAATCAGAGGCATTTCTAAAGGCTGCTGGGACTACACATGCAGACAGTGCAGTGACAACTTTTAATATTTTCAGAGTGGAGTTTCATACTGCTGTTTCATTCTAAGAATAGGAGAGGACTGCATGTTATTGCTGTAAAGTCCTTACCCCATAAAAGAACCGACTGCCTCCCACATGCTGAGGAAATAGCAAATGTCTGGGGTTTTTTTGCCGTTAGAAGATCAAATGGACAGATTGCACAACAGAGGAACCGGGCCCTTTGTATGGAGAAGTAGCTCTGTGCAGTAAGTGATGGCCTTTTGAGTCAGCAGACAACTTCGTCAAGAAATACGAGGTACATTTGTAGGGACATAAAAGTGCCAGCACTTGGCTAACCTCTTACCAGAGGTACTTAAGAAGAGAGGCCCAAGGGAATGGAAGTGGTGAGGATCAACCTCGTTATGCTCCTGAGGTGCAGCTCATGTCACAGCACACAGTGTGAAAGGCAGGAATGATTAACCAGGGTTGTAAAAAAAGCAGGATTTAGGTTGACAAAAGGGAACTGATATCAGATTTAGTGTTTGAGGCACGTCATAGAATGACTGCAATTTGTTAGTGAGATCAACGTATGATTTCTTTTAGAGAAACTGTTCATCTTTGCTTGACACACCAACGTGGGGACGGATGTTAGCAGAGACAAGAAAACAGGGCCGATTTGCCTCATCTAGCCTCTTTTACAAATGTCTTCACTTTCAGTAGTTTATAGCTTCCATCTCCTCCACATAATTCAGAAACATCTCCAGATAAACCCCGAATGCAGAGCCCAAGCCACAAAATCACATGCCAGCAGTGAACCGGTATGCAGCAGAGCTGGGAACCAGTGGCCATCGCCAGCAAAAGTGCAGTGAGAGGTGGGGGTCTTCTCCCAGATCTCCTGCACTCAGGGACAGGCATTCAAGGGATTTCAACACGCTCCCAGCTGATGGGGTCTTCATGCAAATCAGCTGCCTGGAGGCGCTGTGCAAAGCTGAGCTCTGGGCAGTGGGACCGAAATGGTTTCTTGGAAAGTGATGTGGACTTGCTGCTACACTGGAGTTGCTGCGATTGCAGTACAACACCATGCATGCTGTGAACAAACAGTAATTACCCAGTTTGAAAGCAGAGGTCACTGTCATTACTGCCAGGGATCCTTCCTGGCTACAAACGATGCAGTAAATAATAGCATCCATTTGTCCCGTGAGCCCAGCTTGCAAATCTCAGCTTCTGAGGTATGGTTATTAAGGTGCTCACTCTTACCTAGGGACTGTAGTAGCCGTTTCCTAGTTGAGCTGTTCCCCTGCTCATGCAAACTCATGTGCTGGACTCACCTCAAACCCGTGGAGAGAAAGCTGTGTGGGTTTATGAAGGTCACACTATTTGGGTTTTATGACTGCAGACATCTCCCATCTCCACTCTCTCCCTGGCTGGAAGTGCAGACCACCTGTTTGGCTCCTGCTGCAGCTGCCCGTGGTGTGGTGAGCAGGAGGAACATATGAGGATTTGCTGGGAGAGTGGGTAGGGAGCTTGCATACCATGGCTGCATTACCTCACAGGCTGCCAGAGCCCTCAGCTGAAAACTGCAGGAGGAAGCCAGAGCAGGCGGTGGGCAGGAAAGTAATGAAACCGCCTGTGCACAGGAATGTGTGTACAAGTGAGAGGTTGAGGGAGGTGCAGAGACAGAAATCCATACAAGCAAACTCTCTAGGACGTGCAGAAGAATTACAGTGCCTTTGATTTACCCTAAAGGAGATTTTCCTGTTATGTCATGGGAAAAAGATGACTGATTTATGGTGATCAAGGTAAAAATTTGTTGATCTGCCACTGTAATGATCCAGAAAGCCTGAGTTGGTATAGTGTGATACTGACTTCTGAGACATGGAGAGAGGCAAGATGAGAAATGCGTGAACACACCTTGCTAAGGAGCCATCACAGCTAGAAAGGACAAGGAAAGTGGCCCTGAGGGTGCACTCAATCCCACTATCCATGTCGCCGACAAAGATGTTGAACGGGGTTGGTCCCAACACCAACCCTGAGGGACTCCACTCACCCCTGGTCTCCATGCGGACATTGAGCCATTGACCTGTCCTTGCCCACAAGACAACTGATGTAAAACACTGGGTTAGCACAGACCTGTCTGTAGTGAAAATCATACAGTAAGGAAAAGAAATGAACTGTTCCTATCCCAATGTTTGGTGTGATTATTGCTGCAGTGCTCTACAGCGCAGCTCATGCCTCTCCTTGTCAAGCGGATGCCACAAACTCTAAATCAACATTATCTTTGACATCTCGGCCTTTATAGTACTAGATCAAAAGATTTGTATCTATCTTGCTCAATGTAAAGCGTTACAGCTTGTCTCTGCTAAGAAGAAGTTACAAGTGGAATTTGATGTCATTAAAACAATTTCTTTCTCCTTAAATCAAACCCTCTTCATTATGGTGATTTAATTCAACCTATCTCCTGTCCTTACCACCAGCTGTTCAGAGATGCCTACTCAGCTTTCAGCTAGTAAAATTAATCTCTCTAGCAAGTCCCACCAGTGTTTTCATGTTATCAAGGCAAAAATAGAGACTCTATTTGAAGAAATTCAACTTCAGACATATCAGAAATACGAGCCACCCCCTTCCAACAAACCAGCTCATTTTTACATTACATACTGAATATACCTCTCTAATCTCCTCAATCAAACATGTTTGCAAGATTTCCAAGGGCAAAACGTGTATACATATATACACCCCCTCAGGCTCATAAAGACATGAAACTATAATGTATTTAGATGTCCCTGTCTGTTCTCTATTATGTATATATGAGTTTATTTCCAAACCTGCTCTCCTTGCAGTCAGTAGTAAACTATGAAGAAGTAGCTGAGTACACTCAAAGTGAACAAAATTCTGCAGAGGGTAAGTTCTTGAGTGGAGATAATATATTGAAACCTCACAAACCTCAGTGTTTATACACTCCATGCTTATACACTCCATGCTTATACACTCCGCATTTTCAGAAACGTATATATATACCTAAAAAAGGATCAGAGGGCTATAAAGGTTAAAGTTGAAAATATAACTGACAAATTTGGACTAGTCTTTTCCAATTTGCCAACATTCAAATGTTTCCTGATTGCCACCCTTTTTCTCCTTGCTGGGAATCTGTGATAATAATTTTTAAAAATTGAAGTAAATAGAAAAGCTGAAAGAAATCAGTTCATCAAATCTCTTTGAAATCTTTACCCCTCCCCAAGCACTGTGTTTTCAAATTGGCCAAGACTTGGTTTCCTGATTAAAAGCTATGGCTCTCGGCTAAATTGTGGTAAGCCATGTTTTAGTGGTAAACCAACAACTCTGCATATAGAAAGTTCTTGAAACCATTACTGTGTTGGCATCGTTCATGCATTTTACAAGTATTAGATCTGCGATGCAAGTTATGAGAGAAATCTTTTTTGGTTTGTAAAAGTAATAAACATCTGGGGGAACAGATGACCTTCTCACTAAGAATTAGTGATAAAATAAACAAACAGCCTAAGCCACATGGAAAAATAACAGAGTTTCCTTGCAAATGTGCTCTGCATTATATAGGATGTGTAAATGCACAAGAAATGATTAGTCAGGTATGAAACAAATGTGTGTCCCCCTTCCCCCCCACATTAATATAATATTAAGATTGAAAATATAATAATGAAACATCAAGAGGGCAGTGGAATTATGCGCAATAAGCCACATGTGTTTCTAAATAAAAGATCTTGCCAGACAGTCTTGATTACATTTTATGATGGAGTTTTACCATTACTGGACAAAGGCAGTGACGTAAAGGAAATATTCTGGGATTTTAGCAAAGCAAATGATAGGGTATCTCACACCAAAGAATACTAATCAAAACTGGCCTGGAAATGAACATTGTCACATGGATTGAAAACTGGCTGGAGAGCTACAAACACAGTGCCATGAAGGATAACAAAACATCTAGTAGAGAAGCCTCATGAGGATGACTGGCCTTTGATTTATTCAATAAAATTGGGTCTAACAGCCAAGACTGGGGGAGCCAACCTGCAGATCAGGGCAATATACTGCCCAGAATGAAGTATCTGGCCTGCAGCCTCCTTTCTGCTGCCAGCTATCCTCACAGTCTTCCAGGCACAGGCAGGACATGAGCACCACTGAGAACAAATGACTAATGCTAGCAGCTACTCAGAAAGATGAAAAAACAATAAATTGGGGTGAAACAAGGGAAAATACATTTTTTATATGCCTGGGAAAATATTTGTTGCTCTAGGTAACGGTACGAACAAAAAGGAAGAGGTGATTACGTGGAAAGAAAAGTTTAACTTTGAAATCAAGGAGAAGCATATTTCTTGGAGGCTTTTGGATACCACCATCCCTGTCATCCCTCATGCAGGGAAGCTAAAGACACCGGTGACTTTATATTAGCCACAATTATTCTACTGAGCTGCACTTCATTTTTCATTTTATATTTATCACTATCCCAAGAAATTTTCTAGAGTACTGTGAGAATATGAGCTTTTACTCCAATAACTCTTTAGTACCACTCACAAATTAATATTGCAAATTTACTGGTCAGTATGAAAATGCACACTATGGCTGATATAATGCTACAATCTGGGACCTGTAAATTTACAATGCAGACCTGAGTGGCATTGGAGCCAAAAAAGGTCCTGGTTGAGATCATTCCCTCTTGACAACAGCAACAACTAGTAGACAAAATGATGCCCACTCCACATCGATCAACATATAGGCCAGAAAGAAAATCAGTTTTATAATGTAAATGGTCCCACAATGTCATTTAGGTATTAATTAAGCATCAGGTTACTATTATTCCCTAACACAGTATCTATTTTACAGCCATACTTTATAGTATTCAAAGCCCTAAGTAAAAGGAGCTTTCAGTAATCACCCCATTCTTACTGCTAGACTTTTTGTGTGACTCTCTAGAAGGGTAAATCATTGTTATCCCCATTGCCATGCACATAACTCATTAGCTAACACTCATATGCCTATTACCCATCAATCTATATAGACCAATTAAACAATAAAGCAACCAGAGCCACAGGCTGGTTGCCACCTGGGTCAGGGCAATCCCAGGCACTGCTACAGGTTGGGCGGAGAAGAGATTCAGAGCAGCCCTGCAGAAAAGGACTTGGGGGTGTTGGTTGACGAGAAGCTAAACATGAGCCGGCTTCAGTGTGCGCTTGCAGCCCAGAAAGCCAACCGTATCCTGGGCTGCATCAAAAGAAGCATGACCAGCAGGTCGAAGGAGGTGTTCCTGCCCCTCTACTCTGCTCTTGTGAGACCTCACTTGGAGTACTGCGTACAGTTCTGGTGTCCTCAACATAAAAAGGACATGGAGCTGTTGGAGCGAGTCCAGAGGAGGGCCAAGACGATGATAAGAGGGCTGGAGCACCTCCCGTGTGAAGACAGGCTGAGAGAGTTGGGGCTGTTCAGCCTGGAGAAGAGAAGGCTGCCTGGAGACCTCAGAGCAGCCTTCCAGTATCTGAAGGGGGTCTACACGGATGCTGGGGAGGGACTCTTCCTTAGGGACTGTAGTGGTAGGACAAGGGGTAATGGCTTCAAACTTAAAGAAGGGAAGTTTAGATTAGATATAAGGAAGAAGTTCTTTACAGTGAGGGTGGTGAAGCACTGGAATGGGTTGCCCAGGGAGGTTGTGGATGCTCCATCCCTGGCAGTGCTCAAGGCCAGGTTGGACAGAGCCTTGGACCATATGGTTTAAGGCAAGGTGTCCCTGCCCATGGCAGGGGGGTTGGACCTAGATGATCTTAAGGTCCTTTCCAACCCTTACTATTCTATGATTCTATGATTCTATGATTTAGTTCCTGCAGTCTCTTAAGACATGGAGCTTAAACGAATACCTTTTTGGGTTGGCTTAGGCAGCAGATGAAAGTATAGATGAAAATACTTGTCCCCCTTGCTGAGTGCTGTTTGGTCTATAGTGAGCAGCCACCAAAATGCAGGGTGGCCACCCAAAATTAGAGAGGATGGACACAGGGGAGATAGGATGGGGTGTGCTGGTATTGTGGGATGGCCAGAGGTGGCTGGAGAGATAAGACACCACCAGCAGCTCTTTTCAGAGGGTTTGAAATGGGGGAGAGACAGGCAGGGCCGCAATATGCTGGCTTATCTTCATTATTCAGCAGGTTAATGAGTCTGCAAGTGACCTTGGTCTACTGGATGGTGTGAGGAGCTGGGGTTTAAGAGGTGGGCTTTTATGTGACAACTTGAAGAGCTGGCATTAATCCTTCAGGTAAAGATTTAGGAGGCACAGGGGAATCTCCTATGTCCTGAAAACCACCACATCACCTAGCAAAGCACCACCAAATTCCCCTGCGAAGGCTTACAAGGCTGCAGCACAGCTTTGCATCTGCACTTTGGCTTCCTCACACCCATCCAATGCTGGAAAGGGATCTTAAATGAAAGGCATCTTTCATGTGAAGTAAGGAGCCTTTCACATTGCTGGAGTGGTCTAAAGGGCCTGGCAGCAGATGGGAAGCAGCACGGCTGCTGTGTTTTGGGACCTGTGCAGTGGAGCTGCCAGGGCTCTGGAATTTGCAATGTAAACTATTCATGAGATGCGTTGGGGGATTTTTATTATCCTGCCAATAGAAACTTCTGAACTAAAGAGAATGGGAAATCTCTTGCACTGATGTAATTCAGAGGGTTTCCACTGATAACACTGGAGGTATGCAACCATAGCCCAACCTCCTTTCTGGCTGCTTTCTGTTTCTTTTCTGGTTCTGGCTTCTTTCTTGTCCTTTTCTTTCCTCCTTTCTGATTTCTTATTGAACACGGTGTTACCCTAGAGTCCTCATTAACATCAGATTATAAATTCCTGCTAAAGAAACACAGCATCTGGCATGTAAATGCAGAGATGGAGGTTTCCTGGACCATTTTTAATGGGTTTGCACTCAGGTGGAGGAGAAGGAAAGTTAAGCTAGGACTGGGCTGCTGATGATTTTGTGTGTGACATAACCTTTCTCTGGCAGCTTTTTACTTTTCCTCATCGATCCAGTGAAGTAACTGTAAAATTATGGCATCCAAATAAGATTACAAATCATTAAATAAAGCACAAGGCCAGGATATGTTGTAGCATAAGTGGATAATATAACATCAGTGTCAACTCAACCTTTTGAAACCAGCAGAACAGTTCTGAGGACATAAAAATATGTGCCATTATGTCATTACTGCAAAGCACTAAAAATCATGCAAAACCTAGAGTGTACATTTATACACATTTTAATTTCAGTTCATTGAAATGGATTTTTTGCTGCCTTGGTTACCGAGATTGGCCTGGTAAGCACATGACTTGGCCCAAACCCATAATTCACTCATTTTTCTTGACAGGCCTCTCTGGATCAACAGTTTCCACTGACCTGTAAGTCTTCGAGCCAACAGCAAATCTCTTCAGCGCAGAATTAAGCTGTGAACCTTGAACAGCAACAGAATCAACATGATAGTCCTGTGATTACTATTTCAGGTTTCTTTTTAATAAATGCCAGTGCTCTTCCTGACACTAATTTTAGCCTGGTTTTTGTTTTTTGGTTGGTTTTTTTTTTGTAGCCAAGTACACATCCCCACAGCCGAGTATGCTTTGACAATTGCAAATACATAAAATGTGAACATGAAGCTGGTAGGCTTGCATGTTGTGCCAAGAAGATGGACCCAGGGCATCAAATAGAGATTATCTATGCTACATGTTTTATTTCTCCTCAGGCCTGCCATTAGCTTATATCCCAATTACATTAAAATAATTGTAAGGTGTTCTTGTATTCAAGTTGCATGCAAAGTACTGTAATGCATGGCAATGTTATATTGCTGATGCTATACTTCAAGATGACCAGCTGTCTCACCCCATGCCCGCGAGTCCTCCTGAGGGATGGCCCCCCTGAAAACTACATCATCTTAAGTGCAATATTTAAAAGCATCTGGGAAAAAAATGCCATGTTCCTTTAAGAAAAAATCATGACTTTCAGTGAAGTCATTTGAACATGCCTCACATTAATTAGGTTTTTTTCCACACTCTACCCTTGTAACAGTTATAATTAATGTGTGCACAATATTTATGTTGCTATATTTAGCTTGAGGGAAGATCCAGTCGTTCCTTTGCAACGGTGATGCTGCTCCCTGCTCACCAGGGGAGTAGGCAAAGCAGCACAGAGGTGTCCTGTCCTCTCTGTCCAGGTCACCAACCCGCTGTGTGATCTGTGATAGCAACCCAGCAAAGCCCATGATGCCCCTGCTGCCTCCACGTCCCCTCTCACTGCATGTGGCATTTCTGACTCAGCAGCACTGTGGCTGCCAGCTCCGTGGTGCCAGCTCCATGCCTCCTCTGCCCCTGCACCTCCTGCCCACCCCTTCAGGTCGTCTTCTGCTGTTTCTCTGCCCAAAATCCTGTGCATTCACAGCAAAGAACTTTTTCACTCTTCCAGCATCCTGAAGGATTTCTTTTTTTTTTTTCCAAAATAGGTTAACCATTTTTTTTTCAGAGTATTTTTTTCCTACTTTGTAATCTAAAAATGTTTAATTTTAAACAAAGTTTACAAAACAGTTTTTGTTTCAAAGGGTCTGGGAGTTTTGGCAGGGGCATTGGGATGAGGTGATCTTTAAGGTCCCTTGCAACCTAAACCATTCTATGATTACAGTAACAAACCCTTTTTTTCTCAAGCTTGAATCCTAAAATAATTCAAGCTCACAATTATCCTACAGCTTAGGTTTCCATACAAATGCATGCTCTTCAGTAGTGATCACCTTTGTGTTAATTTAAAAGCAATAACCATTTAGCTTTGCTTCATAACCAGGGCCCATATCCTGCTGATTCAGGAGAAATGGTGGGTCACAGTTTTCATGCCAAGAAATAAGTGTGATAGGAATATCTTCTGGAATCTTACCTAAACTTGAACTATCCAAATACTTTAACAGCTTTACGTATATTTTCTGGCTTCAACAGTTATAATGACACTTAGAAAATGTGAAACCAATGTATCTTTCCCTGCTAAATGGCTTTCTGCATCACAGGAAATAACAAATGTTTTTGTAAAATACTAAGGATGGAATGCCAACCTCCCTGTAACCCTCCCCATGGCTACACCTTTCTTCAGTTAATGAAAAAGCAGAGGAATATTTGGTTTGGAGATGGAGTGTGAATGGAAGAGAAACATGTGCATGTCGTCCTTACAAACAAAACATATCCTGCTTTGGAAATGATGATTTAGAAAGGAAATGTACCAAATGGAAAGAATTCAGAGAACAAGACTGGTTGGAGGACCAGGAATCATCAACTGCAAGGAAAAGCTGAAGGATTTGGTATTGTTTAGTCTAGAAAAGAGGATTGTGGGACATAGCATCCAAATATGTAGAAGGTAGGAAAGAATAAACTCTTTTCATATCCCTTGGGCTTAGGACAAGTTGTCATAGGCTTAACTGAGGAGGAGGCAGTTTCAGTAAGGCATCAGGAGAAATAGTTCCCAGTTGTGGGGACGATGCAGAGACAGGCTCACAAGGGAGGCCACGCATCTCACTCATCTCTAAGTTATCCAGGAGACATTTAGGAAAGACCTAGGTAAAGCTGCTTGATGATGAGGTTAGGTGATCTTCTGAGGCCATTCCTAAATCTGATTGTTAGAATTACTGTGTTGGAGTCAGGAACAGCTTGGATACATTCTGAAAACATCGCTTTTCCCCTGAAAAAACATTAGGATGCTGGAAGTAGCACTTGAGAGGTGGAGAGGCTGCAATAGGAGCCTACAGGGACCTCAGGCACTCCTCCGCCCCACTCCTGCTGGCCACCCCTTTCTGACACTTAAACACTCTGCATTGCAGCAAAAGCCAAACTCCATTTGGAGGTTGACAGTCCTCATTATCCACATCTGCCAGAAGATCCAGGAATTTCAGCCCCTGTTGTACTGGGTTTGTGTGGCAAGGTTTTGATAGCGGGGGGCTACAGGGATGGCTTCTGCGAGAGGCTGCCAGAAGCTTCCCCCGTGTCCAACAGAGCCAATGCCAGCGGGCTCCAAGAAGGACCCACCACTAATCACGGCTGAGCCCATCAGTGACAGTGGTAGCGCCTCTGGATAACATAGGTAAGAAGGGGAAATAGTTACTGCACAGCAGCAGCTGGAGAGAGAAGTGAGAATATGTGAAAGCATCAGCTCTGGAGACATCAACATCAGTGGAGAAGGAGGGGAGGAGGCACTCCAGGTGCTGGAGCAGAGATTCCCCTGCAGCCCGTGGTGGAGACCATGGTGAGGCAGGCTGTGCCCCAGCAGCACATGGAGGTCCATGGTGGAGGAAGGAGTGACAGAGACAACGGGTGATGAAATGACCACAACCCCCATTCCCCATCCCTCTGTTTTGCTGGCGAAAGGGAAGGTAGAGAGTTTGGGAGTAAAGTTAAGCCCAGTTAGAAGGGAGGGGTGGGGGGAAGGTGTTTTAAGATTGGTTTTGTTTCTTATCATCCTACTCTAGTTTGATTGGCAATAAATCAAACTAATTTTCCCAAGTTGAGTCTGTTTTGCCCATGATGGTAATTGCTGAGTGATCCCTCACTATCCTTATATTGACCCATTAGCCTTTGGATGTATTTTCTCTCCCCTGTCCAGCTGAGGAGGACAGTGACAGAGCAGCTTTGGTGGGCACCTGGTGTCCAGCCAGGAGCAACCCACCTCACTCGTGTAACAAACCATTTAATCTGTAAGCCACTAGTGCTGTGGTTAGAGGCTAAGACAAGCAGGAAAGGCAAATCCTTGCTCATTGGAGTGCAGTGAAGTTTGGGTTCCCTCCTTGGCTTACAGAAGCTGAAGACATGTACATCAGGTTATATTGTGTAATTCAACACTGTGTACAAGAAAAATAGAGCCATTTCCTCTCGGATCCCCAGTCAGCAGGAGGATGTCTAGCTCATTTTTTATTCATCTGAGTCGGTTTTGAAAGCATCCCAGTGTTGCAGTGAAAAATTTTGCAGCATGTTATGAAAGGACAACTAAAAGTCTTGCCTATCATTTTTTAAATGTCTGTCATTCACAGCTTGACAGTCGCACAAGCTATTAGGAAAACACAGTTCTCTATGTTGAATGGAAAACAGTAAATCCAGGGAGGAATCAGAAGTACAGTACAATCCATCAGTATGTTAAAAACACAAACTGACAAAAATTACGGCCCTCTGGGTTCTTAAACACACTCACAGTAAAAACTGTCTAGGTTGGGATTCAGACAGAGAAAGCGATGCCTTTCTCTGGCATGAATCCAGAGCGAGGATGATAATGTGGTAACTTTTATGGATGAGTGCATGTTACACTCGAAAGGGTCCCCTGTTCATGGGAGCTTCCTTCGTGTTTCCTAAAGAGCCAATGTCAACAATCCACTTTCTGCTTGCAATAAATTTAAGTCCCATCAGCCATAAAACAAAGATGCTCTATTCTTAATGCAACCCAATAACTTCCCATTCTAGTTACTATAGGCGTTCCTGCTATGAATGTATAATTCTCACCGGGCACATATATGCCAACCTGACTCATGTTACCTAATTTATCACTCTGTGCCTCAACCCACTGGAATGGGAATTTGGCTGTCTACATGGCCAATACTTTATGGAGCTCCAGGGAGTCTGTCAGCAACACCTGGCTACAACACAGAAAATAGTACAGGTTATTTACGACCTGTATGCTGATAACCACGCTTCTCAACCATAATTGCGGGTCAAGCATTTGAAAACTCCCCCTCATCAAATTTTAGGCGATACGACGTCTTTTCTCAAGACTATGTTGATGAATAGAAACCAACTCCAGCACTAAGCATCACTGTGAGTGCTGTGGACTGGGGGTTTTCCAGGAGGTAGGCACAGTGAGACTCAAGAAAGCTCAACCTTGTACTGAAGAGACATGTCCTGCACATATCTGAACACTTACTAGATGTTTCCTAAAGTCAGCCTCCCTTGTCTTAACAGCACCTGCATTTAGTATTCAGGATTACGCTGCAGATTCAGTTCCGTGTATTTCCGTCAGTACTCACCTAGCTGAAAGCAAAGTTAAACGGCTTCCAGGCACAAGTGCTCAGATTTAGTCCAGAAATGTTGCCACAAAGGAGAAGAGATTAGGCCTTATCTTAAATGAAATGCTATCCTTTCACGTCTAATACTTAGCTCCTACGTGAGGTCCCTCTTGGATGAATATCCAGTTACTGACTTTTAACTTTGCCTGGCAATTTGCAATTGAAAGATTGATCTCTGGACAATGACTGTAAGAAAATCTTCAGCGCAGAGAAACCAAAAATAAACAGCCTTAGGAGCATATTAATGTGAACAAAAGAAATAATGCATAAAAATCAAAAATAAGATATAAGAAAAACAGGGAAAATGTGAATGGTCAGAAAATTTGAATGTCACTTGCTTAGGGGTGGTGCTGATAGCAGGCCATATGCACATCGAGGTGCTTATGCTAGCCATATTTGATCACAAGCACCATACTGGTTTAACCACACTGATTATAAAATCAAGCTTAATTAAATCAGAGCAATGTTTGCATGCAGGAAGCATGCAGCCCTTCAAAGGCAAACCTCCCTTTGATGCGCTGGACTGAATTTCACACAGCATATGTAATTAGGCTGAAAGGAATATTAAGAATTGGTAGAATCATTGGTAGGTTCCTCTGTAAGGCTGGGTCATGAAAGTCTTTCCTCATATCTGGTCAGCAGGTATGGATGTGGGAGCATTGCTCTAGCTGGCCATAGTGGTAATAGCATGTGGAGCACCAAATGATCAGACTCTCCCGGTAGTGGTACTGTCCCCATTTCTACAGTAGAATTGTCAGCTGCAATCCTCATTCAATGTGCACACTTGTCCCTGCTGCTGGGAACATGCCACGTGCTGCAAACTCAGCCTACACATTCACATGGGGCCACCCTGCATTTCTGGGATAGAGAGAGTGGGTAGATCTTTGCTTCTTTGACAAGCTTTGGCAGAACTACCCAAGTGAGGTGTTTCCGAGTGCTTACAGAGTCTCTGAAGCAACGCATGTAGCACAAAAGGCCCTGCAAACTTTAGAGAATGGGAAGGGACAGAATGGGGTATTTCACAAATAACTCTTATGGCCTGAATTCCAGGATATTGATGAATTCCACCTAGCAACTACTCACACAGTGTTTAACAATTTTATTAGCAAGCTGCTACCAAAAGAGAAGGGCAGGGCTTGGTACCTGGGCTTTCTTCTGCCCAGACTCTCTGGGAGCACAGAGCATGGAGGATGCTCTCAGTTTACCACAACCTTTTTGGCAAGAAGCAGCAGCAAATATTGTGAAGATGAGCAATGAAGGATTCACACTGCAGGGTAAAAACCTGCTGTTAGAGCTCCTGTACAGAGTTCCAGCACCTGTTCCATCCACCCTGTTCTCCTTCTCCAACCTTTCCTTTCAGTTCAGCTTTTCTCCATCTGAGTAGCTCCAGTCTGTCCAGGATATAGCCCTATTTTTAGCTGCTCACAATATATGAGCAGCATGAGATTCTAGATACTGGGGTATTAAACCAGAAAGTCATTGCATCAGATCTCATTGAAATACAACTGCCTCTGGAGTTTCCAACTTGGATCTACTACATGGCTTTAATTGCATGAGGCACTTGTGAGGTTCATAAAATTAGTGTTCAGGCAAATGTACCCTTTTGGGGCAGATTTGGTAGAATCACATTTATTCAATGCAAGTTAAGTACAGCTCACTCATTTCTAGCCTCACATAGTTCTCGTATATGATGATTTTCTTGGAAGGGAATGTCTGCTAGCACTAATGTGTTTGAAAATCTCATAAAAACTGGAGGTAGCTGCAGCCTGCACATCTAGCATTTGCTAACAGTTCACTGTGGGTTTCCCTAACGTGGCAGATTTACAGGGGTCACATTTCCATCTGGATGGGTTTGCCCATGAATAATTCTCCTGTCTTGTGCACAAACGTGCTTTTCCTACAACACCCATATATTTCTGTGTCCCAATCCTCACTCGGTCTCCCCAGTATTTTTCTTCACACAACACTGTGGCCAAGGCAACAGAAAGAAAATCTTTCTATGAGCGTGCATGCTATTTTCTGAGCCTTGTACATCTTTTCTTAGGACAGGGCTTAAGCAGGATTTTAGCTGTTGGTGATGATAGTTGCTGCAGTTTAAGGATGGTTTGCTGCAATTATATTACCTTGGCTTTTCATTGTTCAGGCTAATGTGGGTCAGAAGTGCCCAGGCTGATGTCAAAACTCAGATAGCGTTGGTGTTATGAGAAGCAGCACGCAGCAGGTGCCCTGTGGCTGGCTGATGTCAGATGGGTGGCAGGGACCGGGGTGGTTTGGGCAGCAGCAGCAACCCCATCCCTGTGGCTGGCTCTGCAGCAGCTGATGTGGGAGTTTCTGCATCCCTGGACTAGCAGTGAGGGAAAGCTGGTGGTTTTCCCATCGGGAATCCCTGCACAGCAGCACGTAACAGTCGGGCAGAGGCAGCACGGGGAATGCTGCACAGGCTGCAATCACATCTTGTCCCCAGCCTCCACCACACCACCAATTTTGAAGGGTCTCTCAAAACGCAAACTAAAATCAACAAACAAAGACCTGATTTGCCAGAAAGAAACTGTCAGTTAAGCTCTGAACACTGCTTCGGGAAAGCCAATTTTTCCCATTTCCCATTTTTGGCAGTTTTTAGTGGATTTGTTTCTTTATTTTCACCCTTCAAGGTTATCCACCCATATGGTGTGGGACCCGCTTGCTGCCAGCATCACACCAGAGGTCTTTTTGCAGGCAGGGTGCTCCAGGCTGCCTCTGCATTGCATGTGCTCCCTCCACACCTCTGTCCATGCTGCAGCGAGGGGACTGAGGCTTGCAAAGCCCTGCTCCATCGGAGTCACTCCTGCCAAGTCAATTCTCCGGCACTAAACTTCCCATCTATGTTTCTGGCAGAGCAGATAAAGGAAAGGCATGGGAAAGCACCGGGAAAGTATTGCAGCTACCAAAAACTTCATGGCTGTATGTTTGCATACACAAACGTGTTCTACATGGAGAAGCCATCTTCTTCAATCTTGCTCCACAAATGCAAGATTTTAATCTATTTATCTCAGTGAGTAGGTGAAAGAGTCAGTATTCAGTGAAGAGTGTAGGAAATGTGCTCGTGGTAGTAGATAAAAGAACACCTCTAAGCACGTGCTTAGAGGAGCATTTTGGAAAGCTTATGTAATGCTTCCTTTGAAAAATAAACATACACTTACAGCCCCGTTTCCAAAATGTCACCAGGAATATCATCCCTTGCAAATGTTTCTGGGGAGGAGGTTGCCAAATTGAGATATAGATATATATATACATTAAATGCATATATATATATCCCAGGCTCTGAATAGATGTTTTGTACCATTTCAGCTCTACCCTGATGGAACTTTTCTTAGCCCTCTCAAAGAAGCTCAGATACTTGCCTGGGGACAGCATCCCACCGGGCTAGGTGCTGTGCAGCAACTGGAGACTTGCCTCCCCATTTTATAGACGTGGGTATCATACCAAGGGAATCTGCAGCTCCGCTTGTGCTCCACATGCCGCTAACCCCATGAGACCAGCACCATGGTGGAAGGAGGGAAAACACGGACACGGCTAAGGGGATGGGAGAAGCTGCAAGAGCTCCAGGACAAGGTCTGCACAGCACGCGGGGACGGGCGCTCGCCAAGGCTCAGAGGTGCAAAAATTAGCTGATATATGAAGACTTCCAGAGACTCACGCTTTAAAAGTTCAGAAGGTTTTTTATATGGTGGTTTGCCTTAGTGATGTATGGCCATCTGCCTGTAAATCTTGTTCATCATAGGGATGTAAAAACTCTTCTCACAGAAGGAAAGTGGTAGATACGAAAAGCTGCACGAGACAGCAGGGTCCCCGTTCTTCTGCCTTTTTTGTGATCAACATGGGGGAAAAACGCACGTAGAGCCTGTGACAGCTGGAAAGGCTGGAGATAAAAATATCCCTCACGAGGTGTAGAAAGACAGGATTAGAAAGAACCTCTTGGGTGATCAGGAGTAGCTCCTTGCTGTTGCAGACACTGTATTTAGATATACGATAACACACAAACATGACAGCCATATCAAACCACCACTATTCACAGAGCTATGGCTGGCGGGGCTCCTCCAAAACATCCTCTTCTTATGATCACTACAATGATCAGGACGTTTTCTTCCCTTCTCCAGCCAAGATTTATTTATAGCCTATTTACTCACACTTGTTCATGAGCCAACACCATCCAGTAACTTTAACTAATGGTTCCTTCTCCTCATTGTTCACGGCTTTGTGGAGCACAGTGGCACCCCCTCAGCCTCTCTGGAACTGCCCAGCTGACGCAGAGCCTGTGCTGCCACGACCACCTCTCCCTCATGCCTGTACCTGCACTGGCACCATCCCGCTGCTTGCCCCTCAGATGGGGACCATTCCTTGGGAGGGCTCTGGAGGGGACCACATCTCGTGCTGGCCTGCATGCTGCAGGGAGGAGGTGGGACAGATTAACTGGGTAGCGCAACACCCACCCCATCCCCAGGGCCGCGCAGTAGCTCGCAGCACCGACACCCCCACCGCCGGGTCCCAACTCCCACACCCGCCCCTGCAGCGCGCGCACGCGCAGCTTAAACCCGCGCGCCCCCTCCCCAGCACGAGCGGCCCCCCCCAAACGCCTCCCGCCTCCCGCCGCCGGCGCATGCGCGTCGCGCCCCGCCCCCCCCCCGACGGGTCTCCACAGAGAGCGGCGCGAACCTGCGGGGGGGGCGTGGCCTCGCGAGGGGCGTGTCCCGCGGGCGGGGCCGTGCCCGCGCGGGGCGTGTCGCGGCGCTCCCTGTCCATGGTGCGGGCGGTGGCGGCGGCGCGGCTGTCCCCGCGGCGGGAGCGCTGCGGCGCGGGGCTGCATGGACGTGATGTCCCCGCAACAGGAGCTCCTCGGCCCCAGCCGCTCGTCCTCCGTGAGCTGCGAGAGCAGAGGCTTCGCCGCCGCCGCCGACAGCAAGAAGGTGAGGCCGCCCCCGGGAGACCCCGCGGGAACGACCCCGAGCCCCGCTCCCGGAGCCCCCCACGGGTCACCCCCAATCAGCGCGGCCCCATCGCCCCCGGTCCTGCGCCGCCGCCGCCGGGACCGGTGCCGGGGGAGCTGCCGCGGGAGCTGGGTGTCCGCGGGAAGGGCTTGCCACACGGGTGCCCCGGGGAGGAGGGGTTGCGGCGGTGCCCGCGGAGCTCAGGGGGCTCTGCCTGGTGGGCAACCCCGGGGACCTGAGCGGGGCTGCTGCACGGGTGTCCCGGGAGCAAAGGGAGGCTGCTGCCTGGATGTCCGAGGTAGGTGAGGAACGCTGCTGCCCAGATATCCCGGGGAGCTAGGGAAGGGGATGCTGGGTGGTGGTCGGTGAAGCCAAGGGGCTTTGCTACATGGATTTCCCGGTGAGCTTGTGGGGGGATTGCTACATGGATGTGCTGGAGAGATAATAAGGGCTTTGCTGCATAGATGTCCTGGGGAGACCTACAGGGGGGCTGTGCTTTATGGAGGTCTGGAGGTTTTGCTGGGTGGGTATAAGAGGGAGAGGGGTGGAGGTTTGCAGAATGATTATCCAGGGTATCTAAGAGGGATCTGCTGCATGTGTGCCTGGGGGGAGCGAGAGAAGGGTTTGCTAGAGCTGAGGGGGTTTCTTGGCTGCTCTTGCACGTGCTTTGTGCAAGAGAAATATAAGAGCAGCTTCCCAAAGAAGTGCCTTGTGCTCTATCACAATCGATGGCAGAAAATCATCATCCTGTCTTCAAAACTGCTTGTAAAATCTGTTTGGTGTCTCGAATTGCTTTTCAGCATCTGACACGATCAAGTGCAAAGCGTTCACTTCAGCGTACCGCCAAATACTTGTTTCTGCCTTATACTCAGCTGTAATGAGCTGTAACTCTCTGTAACGGGAGTAATGTAATAGCCACATTCTTCCAGGAATGCTTCTTTTCTCTTTGGTTTAGCAAGTGCTATAGTGTTTTTCTACCCAAAGTAGAACTGGTATCTTCTTGCCTTACCAATTTTGCTTTACAATGGCATTTAAATCTATGCACTGCCTTGTCTTTAGAGGTGTACAATACTACTGGCGGGCAAATAGGTTGGCAGGATTAGAATGACCGGCCAGGTTACAGTGTCCTTTACTAAATCTGTCCACCTGGTGACATGAATTTAGGGTGTGTGGTAGGAGAGGCTGAGCTTGTGTCCAGTCCTCCTGCTGAGCAGTGGCTGGGGCTTTGCTGGCCATGGCACAGCATGTTGAGAGGAGTCCAGGTCCCCCTCCTCCTGCTGAAGTGTCTCTTTGGGCTGAAGTGTCTCTTTGGGCTGGACAGTGGTGCTGCGCATTTCCACAGGCTGTGTCCACGTGTGCTGTGTCCCACCAAGACACGTAGCGCTCCACCCTCATCACAGCCCTGATGACCTCTTCCATTTTACATCATGTGAAATGGTTGCCTGGAGAATGTGTGGCCAAGACTTCTACCAGGCTTCACTGCTGTTACTACCTTATCAGTTTCTGAAGAGGGAGTGTGATACACCTACACAAAGCAGTGGAGTACCTTCTGCTGCCTGGCTGGACAGAGTGATGGAGTAGATACTCACCCTCTACAAGAACTGCAATCTAATTTGAGGTGGCCAAATGGGTGGCTTTGATTTTTCTTCTATCATTTCTTTCATTTTTGCTGAAGACAGAGTACCATGTACCTTCCAACCTGGCAGAGCCTTGATGCCTGCCTGAAATGCAAAGGGATGCTCAAGTACTATGAAGATGGTAATTTTTTTCTTACAAGTTCTACTTCATGATTCAGCATTCTGAGGACAAATATTAATGGTAGCACTTGTGTTTCCTATTCCTGCTCCGAAGAGCCCACAGTCGAAGGAACGCAGACCTTGTTTTTGCCAGCGCTGACAAGGGAGCAGGGATATTGCTTTTTATGGATCTTGGCAGCCCTTTTGGAATTCCTCAGTGTGGAGGCACATTCAGTAGGGGTACAGATTGAGATCCTCGTGCAGAGAAGCAGCTTGAGACCCTGGCTGGGCCACGCAGCATATGGCACACCATGCACAGCCAACACAGGCAGCCACCAACATTCAGCCAACTGCTCCGCTGCTTGTCCATGGTCGTGGTGCTCTCTGGAGATTACTAGCACACCATCTCTTTGTGCCTATGTGTGGAAGAAGATTCCTACCTTTATCCATGTGCAGCAGTGGGCTAGTCCTAATTTTGCCTGAAGCTAGGTATCAGTGACAGTTTGAGTATTTTTTTACTACTTGGGGTCCTATAGACTCCCTCTATACCTCTGTTTTGTCTTCCACTCAGTGCCAAAGCATAACAGTTATTTACAATGCAGAAGGTCTTTCTTACTACTGAGGAGATTACACTGCTTGTATTGGTTACATACAGTTAAATGGAAGAATGTGTTGGCAAGAAATCAGTTTTGATACTGGTGACACAGCATGTCAAGTTGAACAATTGTGTTGCAAATATGTGTTTAACAGCAACTATTTTACTTTCCAGCAGAAATACCCTCAAATTTGGGATGCTAAGCAACCATTGAAGCTTTCTCCCTTTTTATTATCATGGCTACGCCTTTCTCAAATTAGCTGAGAATTGCTACACTGTCCTGTGGTTGTCTGAACTCCTACTTCATCTTCCGCTTGGCTGTCAAAACAAAGCTGAAGGATCACATGCTTGATCCACATCATAGGATCAAGAGACAGAAAATGTCTAGGACTTTTTTCATGTATTTTGTGTGACCATTTAAACTATTTTCCTGGAAACATTTCCCTTCCTTTTCTTGACAGGCAAAGTGGTTTGAACTGCTAACCTACCTCGCAGACACAGGAAGGTTCTCTCATTACAAGGCATTCAAGACACTGTTCAAAGGTGACGCTGAAGTGCAGTGTTTTAGTTAATGCTTTTGCAGTTAAAATTCTGGACTAGATTCCCTCCTTTACTGGACTTACTGGAGTCACTGGACTAAGTGTGGTTGACCTACAGAGAAGTTTTGTACTGACTGTTTAGTTTAGTAACCAATACCAGTAAATTGATGCAACTCTGAAGTGGATTGAAATAACATGAGTAAGAGTGATTATACTGATAGAGCTTATTTCTACAAATTTATCGAAACAAACTATGCAGCAGAGATGTCTTTTATGCCAGTGTAACTGTGTCAGCAGTAGCAGCTGCGGTCATTTGACCATATTTATAAGTTCCTGGTGTTTCACTTCTCTCTTCTTAGAGGGGCTAGATTCCAACAGCCCGGAATATTTTACACAAGACGATATTTGGTAACGCTAGGAGTCACTCTTTGGATTTTTTTCTGCCTCCTGAAAGATTTCAAGTAACTACTTATAATGTTTTGGAGGCCCAACAATTTTTAGTATTTACTCATACAATGCGTGCAAAAAATTAACCATTTTGCACACTAAACGAAATAGTATTTATGGTTTGAGACTTGAAATATGGTATCCCATCACTATAAAAATGTGTTTCTTTGTGATTCTGGTCACAAATACAGCAATGGTTTACTGGCAGGGAAAGTTACAGTGTTCCCCAGCACTATACTAAATGGATGAAATTCAAGGAAATTAATGGCATTGGAAGAGTAAAGGTAGTCATACAAGATCTTCATCCCTTTACTTGTCTTACTCTGTGAAGAAGAATCAAGTATGTATTTGCCATTATATTTGATGGTACCTTGATCTCATGCCCTTAAATATATGTTTTTTAATACAAGTCTCCTTAAGCAGAGATTTCTTCTTCCTGTAAGTCTCTGTTCTGTTTAATATGATCCTGGCTGAGGATCTAGTGGGTTGCTTCCAAAATCACACCTGGTAGTGCTGGGAATCTTGGCTGTTCAGGAACACTTCTGGCACTGTTTAGTGAAGTTATTGATAATTCCTGTCATGGAACCATAGAATCACAGAATAGTGAGGGTTGGAAAGGACCTTAAGATCATCAGGTCCAACCCCCATGCCATCCCTCAGACATAATCCTGGAGCAGTTTTATCTCTGGTGAGGATTGAAAAAGCCCATATTTTAATGAAGTCATCTGCATAGTTGCTCTGTAGGTTGAAGTCACCTTGGCAGGCCATGCTGGCTTACGATAGCTTACTGTTGTGATATGCTTCCTGATGCTGCTTGAATTACAAACTAACATTCCTCTATCTGTCCATGAGAGAAACTGAAAATTATGCCTAAACCAATGTGTTCTAGTTGTTGAGTTTCCCAGTCTTGGGGTTTCTCGTTTTCCCTCATGGCAGCAGTAGGAAAGAGAGGGATTTGGCAGGTCGTGTGGTATATAATACCCAGGAACTGCATATATCAAATTATTGCCTGTTTACTTAATGCTGCTTGAAGCATCCATGTGGAGTGGGGGAGGGAATGTCCTTTCTCTGTCATCTGAAAACTGCTTCTGAAAAGTGCAGAAAATGGGGCAGAAATGTGTCCATGTGTTAACCTTCCTGCTTTGTGTTGAGCTTGAGAAGAAACTTTGAGCTTCATCAAAACCACCACAACCAGAGTCGCTGGTCTGAGCACTGTGGATGCAATGAAGCTGACAATAAGTGAAATATTCTATGCTTCCCTCCTCCACATTTTTAGTAGTCTTCCACATCTCCATCTTTGACATAGATGGGTGAGATCTTTTGGTCACATCCATATCAGTGGTTCCAAAGATTCATATCCTTTGGAAGGTAGGTGGTAGAACATCTCTTGCTCTTCGTTTCTTTCATCCTTTTTTTCTTTCTTCTCTGAGATAGCCTTTAGCCTCCATCTTTCTTCCATGATGATGGGCTTTTGCTTCCACTGTGCTGATAATTCTTTCCTCTTGTGCCCCTGCAATTGGTTTTCTCCTTGGTTATCTATCAAAAAATGGCTCTCTTTTTAGGAAAGTCCTTGTAAGTATTCTGCCAGCATAAACAGAAGTGCATAGTTGTGTCACCTGCTCTGCCTTTATGGTAAACGGGCTCTTTGTGAGACCTAGACATTTCTGCTGCCTGAGCCAGCAGTTCAAATGCAGTCATCTTCTCACCATGTTTATAAGGGTTCAAGAATGTTACAGGTCATTATAGGGCCATTTCTTGCTCTACTGAAGTATAAAAGATTCTTGCTATTTTTGGTGTTTTTAGACAACCCTACACTGTAAGTCTAACAGCTACTGGATTATAGTATGTAGGAAAAAATGACTTATTGTCTCTTGTAAGTGGTCTGGTGATACAGGGGAAAGAGTGATGCCTAATTGTCCTGGAAAATTAACTGCTAGGTGCTGAGGGTTGCTTTGATTTTTGATTGTCAGGCAGTTAGTTGAACTTGGCCTTACAGGTTTTGGTAAAGATTTGTGTTCTGTGCTTTGGTTCGTGTCTAGCTAAACCAGAAATGTGTGCCACAGATATGTTCTGTTGCTCAGACAACAAGAGCAGAGTTTGTACGGGTGAAATCTCTCTTGGTATTAACTTAGAAGAGTAGGCTTTGTTAAAATCAGACTTAAAAAAGAAAGAGACTTAAAGCACTGAGAGGGAGAGCTTAGACCCTTGAGTGCAATCCTCAGCTCCAGCTATTGGCACATCTTAGGGTTGTCTCTGTCACCCAGTTAAATGACCCAGGCAGATGTCCCAGCCTTGACCCACTTTTGGAGCGAGCCTATAAATCAGGAGCCTGAAATCCTTTAATGTCTGGGGAGGCTTTTACAATGGTATGTGCACATTGCTGAGGAGGTGTTTCTGCTATGTTTACCTGTCGGCCAGGAACTGAACACATTTTTCTATGATTTTGTTGTATATGACTCTCTTAAATAGACACCAGGTAATACCATTTTCTCACCCTAAGCTCAAACCCCTCTCTGAGAAGACAACTGTTCCCTGTGTTACTGAGTTCACTAATTTGTCTATTCCCTGTCTTTTGCTCAGATAGCAAGGAGAGGATTGAGCTGATTAACTCAATTTTCTTGGTCACCTTAGTTTTCTTTTACAGCCAGTGGAGGAAAAGAGCACTTCTAGGACAAGATGAACTGTGTGCTACATGTGTCCATTTCTCTCTGTTGAAGCACAGGGCAAACAGCTCAGGTGTGCAAGTTACAGGTTGGGTGAGAGGGATCGTTGTGCACGTGCCTGACCATTGTGTCGATCAGGCAGCACAACCTGGCAGTGTGGGCAGTGTGCTCCTGGGGAATCACAGCACACAGTCCCTGTGTTAGCCTGCCTGCTCCCGCCTCCTGCACCTTTGTGATACCAGGGTATCCACTTATTGCATAGATTTTCACATCTCCAGATGCTTAAAATATCATAAACACTGTATATCTGTTGATTAAGTTATTTGTCATCACAAAAGAAATAGTAAGCACCATGATTTTTTTCATGCATTCTTATTTAATTCATGCTCTGCCATTCTCTAAGTGTGATGTAGTTAAGTGATATTACATGGAGTACAAGGAAGTGCTTTATCTTCAGTTTCAATTTTTTTTGAGGACATAATGCACATGCTGCTGTATGTTACCTTTTCCACAGAATGGGAATTAACATAATAACTTGACAATATATTAATTTACATAAATTCCATATAATACCACTTTCCACTTCAACTGCAAGGCAAAATTATCATTGAATAGTGGCAGTCAGGAATGGATTTTTCCTCCAGCCGATGACTTGTGAGATACTTGTGAAAGTTTTACTGTAATCCTGTGATCCGCAGGGGTTCTGATTCCTGAGGAGAGGCAACATATTTTCAGTGATGGTTTGCAAGATTACTGTCCTCAGCATGGTGGGCTGATCTGCTCATAAACCACCTACCATCACAGTTTACAAAACAGTGTTTCAGAGTGTAAGTCTGATCATTATCTGGTGTAAATCCATTCTTTTGAAATCCATAGCCCAATGTCTGTTTATACCAGATGAGAAACCGGACAAATACTACCACCAGTCCAACAACTGGAAAAGCAAAACTTTTGTGTTTCAGTTAAAAATGCAGCCAAGACAACCACCAGCAGAAATGCAGGAAGTATGAAGTTGAACCTGAATTGGGGAGAGAAGGGAAGGAACTTGAGCTTTTCAGCGTGAGGAAGGCAAAAATAACTCTTAGTTTGTTCTGACTGATACAAGATTATAATCTTTGCATCTGGCACACTGTAAACATTCATTATAGATACCGATTTTATGATACATTTCACATGGGTGTGACTCAGCCAGCAAATATGAGGTTTTCTCTCTGTGTTGACCTTTCTAATATTTACATGCAAAAATGGGAGGTTATGATGTGGGACACATGTTAATGAATGGTTCTCTGTGTTCCATGCTTAGATGATTGGTCATTGCATCTCCTTTTGCTCCCAAACATCTGCTCTCACTACAGCTGTACAGGATGTATCTCCTCTTCTCCACATTGCCAGCATGACATCCTTGCACATGTAAATGCAGTGAAACTGAGGAGAGCAACTGGGTCCAACTTAGCCAAAAATGAATTTGTCCTCTTCCTTCTCCAAGTAAATCCATCCATCCATGACGGTCACTTACTTTCTCTTCCCAAACTCTGTACATGGCAAAATACAATCAAAACCCCCATTTCTGTCTGTAGTCAGTGTCTCTATGCAACGTTTTTATTTGCATACAGCTGATCTGACTCTCTTCACTTCTGCTGTGAAAATTTTCCTTTTCCAAATCTCATCAGTGTTTGTTTTCTGTTTTAAGGCTATTTATTTATTTATTTATTTATTTTTATTAAGCTGTGCTTAATAGCTGTGTTAAGAGGTTGCCCAGAGGGGCTGTGTAATCTCATTCTTGGAGATAACAGAGACCTGGACCAGAAGTGGCCCAGAGCAGCGTGCTCGAATGGGTCTTGCTCTTAGCAGGTCCAGGGAGGCTGGACCACAGATCTCCTGTGATCCTCTCCAATCTGAACTATTCTGTGACTCTCTGCCAGGTATTTGAGCTCTCATTCAACTTGCTGTAGTCCTAATCTTTACCTTGGTCCTCACATATTTAAGTCAAGACTAGAATCTCGCTGCCACAGGCACTATTCAGCACTGCTAACACAAGCATGAAAAAAAATTCCATAATTGGCAGAGATTTTAAGATGCTGCACTTTTTTCAGTGGCTTCCTTTTCAGACCTGAGAAGTCAAAGGAATTAATATCTCTTTGAACACATAACCAAACTTCCAATGCATCTGCAGGACCTGAGATGCTCTAGCTGAGATGCTCTAGTTTTAACCACCCCCTGAAAGCCACCTGACCAATAACAAGACTTGCATTAAATTTACAGTTGGGGAGTTGATGCTTTATATAAACTCCTAAAATCTGCTGGTTTTGTGAGATCTATGCCTTGTCTTCTGTAGGATGTTAGACTGCCTGGTGACACGGGTCTTTTTTTGCCTTCGTATTTGTAGATAGACTACTTTTTAAACTGCTAACAGCTTTTCAGATTTGCTACTAAGACAAACTGATTTTATTCACTAGAAAAATTTAGCCAAGTATTTTTTTTTCTCAAATCTAGCAAAAATGGGCATCTATTTTGTTAGTCATCTGTTATTATCCAGTTACAGTCCAGTCAAAGACAGCTAACTGTTCCCAGGCCTATCAGTCTTAAGAAGGTTAGTTTTTGATAAAATAAAGAGGAAGGAGCAGATAATTTTCAAAGGTGGATGGAAATTACACAGTTGAATTTATAACAATTGCTGCACAATAAGTGGAACTCAGCATCTGACAAAACAAACAAGTGTGCTCTACATAAATAAAGGGTGAACCAAAAAAATGAAACCATAACAAATGCACTGCAATGAGTAAAATAAATGCACTTGTCAAAAGCAAGTAAAACATGTAGTACCATAGAGTTTAATTTCTCCAAGGGGGGTGCACTGTGCACCTGCCCAAACAAAGCTAGTGCCCATTCCAGCACATACATTGGCAGAAGAATCAGTTGCTCTCTAGCATATTTGTTCCTGGTAGTCAGTGTTTATTTATAGTATGAAGAAACTTATGCTTTGCCATTGCTGTGAACAGAGACTTCATGACTGTCAAAGGTTCACCTGTCTGTGGGCTCTCAGTGGTTACGGGCTGATGCAAGGGGCCGCTCCACACAGGATAGTGTCCTGTCAGGGTCTCAGGAGTTGTTCAACCCTGCTCCTTTTGTCCTCCAGTTTGTTCTGAAAAACATTTGTGCTAAATAAGGTAACAACCACCCTTCTGGTGGAGGGTCAGTGAGAGGGGAGGTCATGCACCTCGGCAGCAGGCTGCTCAACCGGTTCTAGAGAGCAGCTCCACAGTTAGGGATAGGACTCCTTGGTTCTGCTTCTGGCTGCAGGGGGAAGAGGATACAGCCGTGAATATGTTTGTGTTGAGGGGAATGTGTCTCTTTGTCTCCTGTGGGTGCTTTTGAAAATTCCTGCCTCTGGGGAAAACAGTGCTGTTTATTTGCTCAGTATTTTTATTGTAGTATTCAACTTCGCTGGCTGGGAATCCATGCTCCCTTGACAGCTACTGACATTTTCATTTCTTCCCTGTGCTTTGTCTTTATTTTTCTTTCTTGCTGCATTCTCTGTCTTTGAGTGTCTCCTTCCTAGTTCATTGCTAAGAACTGACCTCTCTCTCACCTTCCTATTTTGTCCCATACATAATCAGGAATGAAAAAAACATCATTATGATGTATGTCAACATAAGAAACAAGATGTAATACTCCAGCTAGATTAGTAGGGAAGGAAAATGCCCTCCTCTCTAAAGATCTGGAAAAAAAAGATAGCCCAATGTAGCATGTCAGGTTAGTTGGATAGAATCTAAACCTTAATTTATGGTAAATGTCAGACCTGATACAGAAATGTATGAAGCATTTGAAATTTGAACCACTAGTTGGATATTTGATAAATGTAAAGTACAATTGATTATTAAGGGACAAAAAGTGGTTGAGGACAAGCTTTAGATGTTTATTTCATGTGTGCAGTGTACCTGTATCTAGACACCAATTATCAGCTTTTCTTTATCACTGTTTTTCTGGTTGTGCTTCTGTTTTTCTCAATATATGATATTTTACAACTGTTTTCCCCTTCCTGGGTTGTGATGGCAATAAGCCAGCCTTTTCCCGTGGTCTGAAATTGGAGCCTGGCTGTGACAAATCTGTATGCACACAGTTACAGTTCCAAATCTCACCTATGATTTCATTTTGTTTCTCATTCCAATCAGAAAATGAAGAGTTTGGCCCAAAGACGCCAGTCTGCACCGTCTTTGATCTTTGTCAAAGCACTGAACAGATCTAGATCGGTCTCAAGGTGAGTCAGTGAGTTTTGCTGGCTGTATGTTTTGCAGTTTCTCAGCCCCAAACTTGAAACATTTTTGAGCTATTGTCCACACCAAATTGTAAAACACAATTCAGGCTGCCCGGTGGCAGCCCAGCTATAAAGTCTACTGAAAGATGTGACAGACCTAGCTGAAAAGCTGGGTGATCTCCTGGGGGGGGGGGCTTTCGCCAGTGCTGCCGCACTAAGCTGGTCATATCCAACTGGGCAAGCAGAGATGTTCTGCAGTTTGCAACCGGGCACACAACATTGGGGCTGCTCAGTTCTAATTGATCTGTGGCTGGCCATGATTGCCTGCTGGGGAGATGGCATGGGCAGAAGATGATGCATGTTTCCTACCTCTTCCTTTGTACACTCACGCAGTGCCAGGCGTAACTCAGAAGTGGTTATTGTGGGATGGTACAGTTTATTTTGAGCTAAGTTTCTATCATAGACTGCTGCATGGTACAGGCTCTCCGGGGCTCTGGAAGCACTTGCTGGTTTAGGACAATGCTTTGGGCCAGGATCTGGTGATCATGACCTTCTCCCATCCAGCATTAGCACTTGTGGGGCTGAGTATGTGGGGGCGTCCGGGTGTGAAGCATTCAGCATTTTTTTCCTTCATCTTCTGCCAGGATCAGCCCTTCATTTTCCCTCCCTACCCCAACATAGAGCTTCCATAGAAATAGGATTTTCTATGGAGCTAGTCCCCTGTCCAGCCCCAGCCCTGGCCTGCCATTTGAACCACTCTGCACACATAACTTTTGTCTTCCTGCACTACAGTTCATTAGACTCTAAACTTACAAAACATAAGTGTTTATCAAGAAGTGAACCATCTGGTAGGCTGTTAATGCTTCCAGCTGTGTAGAGCTCTTTATGAAAAAACGTCATTGAGGAAAATTAAAGTATGGCTTTGTAAGGAGTATTTTTTCCTACTCTGTGGTGTGTTAAGTAATCCAAGTGTGAGCTTTGGAAAGTTTTTTGTGTTTGATCTAATAATACCTGGTTTCATATTTGTCATCATGCAGAATTCCACAGTATTTCAGAAAACTGTGAAAGTATTCTGTGACAACATTAGAGTTGAAAAATAGGAAAGGAAAATGAGTTGAAACTACTTGCGGGTCTTTTTGCTGACTCAGACATAAAAATGGAAACTTAGAAATTAATTCCTGAAGGTGTTTGTACAGTTTTGTGTAATGCAGTGGCCTGAGCCTAGGACTGAGAGCCAGCAACATGTTCTGGTTCTGTCTAAAATTTCTTCTGTGTCCTCTCTTTGACTTTGTTTCCAGGTCTTTAAAGTAAGATGAATGGGTATTTTGTAACCCCTTAATGAGAATATTGAAATTGTTTAGATTGTACTACCATATTTATTCTTCATTTGCTATTATTTCTTCATAGTATTTGTAGCTATGTTCACCTTTTGGGCATAGATGACACGTTCATAACAGAGGCTATGAAATTAGAGGCAGACTATTACTACAGGGAGTAACAATAACTGGAGAGTGCAGGGGACAAAGAGAAGGGGTCTCTCAGCTCTTGGACTTTAGGGTTTCCTGTAGTTCATAAACCTATGTCTCCATAATGTCTTCTTTTCAAGCTGTCTTAAGCCTTGCTCCTCGATATTAAGAGAATGAACTATATTTGATGCTTATATTTCAATCTCATGTCATTTTCCTGCTGGGGTTCCAACATGAACATTTTTCTTCAGTTGTGTTTGTTTGTATGTTTGTTTTATTGCCTGCTCTGTAAGTATCAGAAATCAGACATAGCTGGAGACACACTGAGGGAATTTTATGCTTTCTTAAGTGTAAATAGGTCTTGCTTGTATAGGCCAGATCAGAATTATTTCCAGATCTGGTGTGTGGAAGGATGATTTTTGTAAGACCAGTTGACCGAGGCTTTGGGGTGGAGAGGGCTGATGAGGGGAAAATGTTGCCTTGTTCTGCAGTGAGGGCAATGCTTTGCCTACCCGACGGGCCCTGCCGCTTTCACAACTGATGGATGCTGCCTCAGTGATATCTGTCCCCTGACTGTGGCATGCAACGATTTAGCTACTCCTGTTTTGAACTGAAGTCTGTGGCCTTAGTGAGTGGGGATGAGTCTGAGGACCCCGGCACCAAAGCAGGTGATTTTACAGGTTCAAAGTCTATCAGTTAGAGGGTAATACTCTGGATGGTGTTTATTATTGTTCACAGGAGCAGTAATTCTCACCTGTGCTTGACTTCCTTGTTTGGCTGTGCAAAACACATTCCTCTTCATCACCAACTGATAGATGAGTTTGAACTCTCCCCTCTGTTGTGTAAATGCTTAACTCTTGTGAAGTGCTTTCTCTTAAAGCGAGCTGAAGAGCAACAAAATGACTTCTCATGTTTTCTAATCTCCTCCAAATGTTTTATCTCAGACCTGTCTCAGCTCGTAGTTCCCCTTCTTGCAGACACGGCCAGCCTGCAAAATCCATTATTCTCCTCTGGCAGTGAGCCTTAATACTGGAACTCCATAACACTAACTTGTTAATGGTTGATTAATGACTTGTAGATAATAAAGCTCCTATCTGAAGTTAGCAAACATCTGTGAGGGATTTATATGAATCCTCTCACCTCAGCAGCTGGATCACATCAATATTTGTTGAAAATAATGAGCAAGTGTAAAGTTTAAAAGGGCAGGATTTACTTAGAAGCACAAGTCAGTCTGTATTTTTATATCACTTTATATATCAGGTGTCCTTGGTTTATATACAGAGCACTTTCATAAAATGTAGTGGCACACACTTTGGACAGACTTACCTTGTGGCATTTGAAATTACTCAAAGAAACCATTGTGACATCTGGAGGTGGCTATTTAGCATTCAGAGGATTAAGGTGTTTTGATGGAAGTGGTGTAGCTGTGATGGCATGAGGATGTAAGAAAGATGAGATGATCTAGCAGGAAAAAGCAGACATTCGCTTGTGTCGTCATCCTCTTCAGTTCTGAAAGAGAAGCAAATCTGAAAGTCTTGTGTGCTTAAAAGCTTGTCTTCTTTTTTTTTTTTTCCCTCCAGTTATATAATTTGGTTTAACGAAAGTTAAGCCTTCTTTAAAAATCCTGCCTTGCCATGCCAGTCATCTAAAAAGAGTTACAAGGTATTTGTCCTGCAGAAGAATCCTGGGATGGGTGTATGGCACCATGATGCACAGTTGTGCAGCCACGCTGTAATCCCTGCCTTGCTCGCCTGTAACAGCAGGCGCCAGAGGAACATAATAAATAATACAGATATTATAGTGGAATTTGGGCCCTTACTTCCAAGAGATGAAAATAAGCAGACTGTTCATTGCCTCCTGTTCTTGCTTCTCGTCCTTTTTTTTGTACAGTTTCTCTTTCATCACAAAATAATGATGAATAGGCATTTAGGGACTCTTTCACATCATCAAATGTCCTCTCTGGAAGCATTTTGAGCAAAGTTATTCTAGAAATACATTGGAAAAGCAAGCTTTTTGTATTTTTCTTGGCTGATACTCAGATGTAAGAAAAATAAGTTTGATTGTTAACTCTATTAATGTGTATGAAATCAGCAAAGGATTTGGGTTAGTTATATTTGGCCCTGGACCTGTTCCGCAGTTTTAATTTTCCTCTTACTTTTCCTTGGTGTCCTTTAATGAAAACTGCACAACTTAATGAGATACACTTCAGTGTAACACAAATTAAGGGCTTGAAACAGAAATGTTTGAGCCCTGGATGTAAGCATCAGGTCTTGTCATCTCAAAATAGTTTATATAGAATAACAAAGACTGGTTTCAAGCCAAATTTATTCTGCTGTCCCTCAAAACAATTTTCACATGTGACAAAGCCCAAGCTACCAAGCGTCTGCTCTGCATTGGCAGACTTCTGCTCACATCTTGGGTATTTCACAAGGACAGCCAAATTGTGTGCTGCAGTTGCTGGCAGCTTCCCGTTTCCTAATGCACATCTCACCAGATCTTTATATTTTTACATTCTGAAACTGATTAATACAATTTCACAATTTCTAAGTCTACACGACCATTTATAGATGTGTCTCTATACACTAAAGGTGTTAAAATATCAGTGATAAAACTACTCTTTATTATAGAATGAAATGTGTTCATGATGTTATTTTGGTGTAATGTAGAAGCAGGTGCTGTTTTTTGGTTTTTGGTTTGGTTTTTTTTTTTTTTGTTTGTTTGCTTTTTTTAAAAAGGCATACTTTTTAAAAGGTTTTATGAACATATCTTTAAAGAACCTGAAAAGGAAGTACCTAAAGAGTCACTCCCACCCAGTTTTATTATGTGGCTTCTATGGTTGAAGAAGTTAAAAGTAAAAACTGAGAATTTCAGAAGTTTCCAAGGTGGTTTTTTTCCCCTTCTGTACGTGGAAGCAGTGTTATGCCATTCACAGAGGGGCTGCTCTTCCTTCTCCCAACACACAGTAAGTGATTCTGGCATGTTGACTTCCAGGGGTCTCGTGCCAAATGCTAAATATCCCAGATAACGAAGATCATATGTGTAATCTAGTAATACATTCCACTTGGCACTAGTCAAATACAGAGTGTTCCCAAAGTCTTGGACATTGTGTTTTCAGGGTTTTAGTCAGAAGATACGTGGATGATCCAAACTATGTGACTAGATGAAGACAAAAATACAGACTTCTAATAAATGTAAATTGCCAGAGGACCTTAGCTGTCTCTTTTTCACAGGGAAGATGAGTATGTGGTGTTTCAGGCAAATCCGATTGGGGGGAGAAAGGGAATAAAAGTTCATTGCAAGTAACCAACTTGTTAAGTAGGTATTTCTGTTGCTGTCATTTTGCTCATTCTTCACCCGTTTCCATGGCAGCGAATAATTTTGCCTAGCAAAATAATCTGTGAGGCATGTTTGGTTGGTGAGGCGCAGTACCTCGGCGCGGTACAGGGACATTAAGGGGGGCTGCCCACCACCCCATTGCAACTCACAGCCATTGTATGTACTGGCTGTCACAGGATGAGGCCTTTGTGGGCAGGTACACCCCAAGCAGCCACTGTCCCCTTGGCCATAATGGCAGAGGAGGGTGTTGCTCTCATGCAGCCCCTTGGGCACCATGACAGTGTTTGTTGGAGAGTGGAGCCACCCAAATGGTGTGGTCACAAGAGATGAGGGTTTTTAAATGCCTTCATTCACCCTTAGGAAGAGGTATGCTGTGGAAGGGAGCCCTTGCAAGGCAGTCTCTCTGGAGCTGCAGGGCTCATGGGTTTTCGGGCTGTTGCTATTGCCAGAGTGGTTCCTCAAGGTGAAAATCTAAGTGGCAGCACCCCAGTGGCAGCCCTGTGTCCTCCACTCCTCACCTTAGTCCTTTGTCTGAGAGTATCCAATACACTCAAGAATAAAGAAGAGACATTTTATTAAAGAAAGGAAGAAAAAGGGCAAAATGCCACAAAGCAGAGTTTCCCAATTGAAGGGATTAAGTAGTGGCACTACACATTTTATCTTTGCTGTGATATTTCGGAGCTTTTTTCATAAAGCTTCAGTTCCAGGAGCCATGTGTTTATAAAAATCACAGTTTCATTAGAAATCAAGTTTCTACTCAGCAAGATGGAGGGAAAATCCTGTTCCTAAAGACTCAGTCAGCAAAGCAAATGAAAAATTCTTTGCTGCTGGGTTTAGTTTTTAGATTTAATTTAGCTTTGAAACTTCTAATCAGTATTTTTTCTGAGATTTTCCATTTAATGAAAAGTTTTGATGTTTTAACATTTTATGATTAATCTGAATAGGCAGAAATCTATATGTGAACTTCCCTGGATTTCTCCCATCAGTGTGTCATGTTACCCTATGTAAGGTAAAAATTCCTGAATTTGTAGAAAAAGATGGGATCTTTTTTTTAAAAAAAACCCACACTATTTTGTATCAAATTGCTCTTCCCTTTTAATGGAATTGCACATAATTAAAATAACTTGTGATGATATTGTAGAAGTTGTCATTTTTATAGTATTTGTAATTCATGCTTGATTTAAGCTAATTATGACACTGGAGTATTGTTTCCTTAAACCATGTGCTTGAACGCAGAAGTTATTTTAATGTAGTAATAGCCGGGGATAAAATTTTATTAACTGTTAACAAGGAACAGAGTGAACTTTCCGAGGCCTCAAATGGCCTCTTAACTCAGAGATTGGCATTCTTGTCCCCCCACTGTGTTTTTTCTGTTTGGTTTTGTGTGTGTGTGCATATGTTTGTTTTTGATAAAACCCATCAGTTCTTCATTTATGACATACAAACTGGCTTATAGCAATGTTTGTACATCTGGAGATCGAAATGAGCTGCGGCTCTCAGAGATATGCTGCCTTTTTTATTAAAAGAAAAGGACTAGAGGTAACAAGAAGCAGGGTTTTGGAGGGATTGGAGCTTAAATGGGGGATTAATTTTGCAATAAATGACTAATAGTTTAACACTAGCGCTTTAAGCCGATTCCCCTTTGGGTAGTTGTGACAGTTTTAAGATGAAGGCAGCGAGGGGCACTGCTCATCAGGATGAGGGCAGGGCTCTGCTTGTCCAGATGTGTCACTGTCCACATGTGCTTTTGGCTGCAGCTTATTTTGGGGGCTTTTTGGATTAGGCCTTGAGGTCTGGCAGAATGCCCCTGTTGTCCAGCCATTGTGTATCCCTGATTTAGACAATAAAGTCTCTGCCAAATGACAGTCTGGCCAAGTGGTTTGAGCAGCGGCATACCTGAGGAAATCGCAGACCAACTCGATCAGACTGCTTTGCGATCGTTTATCTTGTGTAAACAAGCAGAAATCCTCTAACGATGTGCTGGCTGATGTGCAGCCTCTGGTGCTCTCACCTCTGACAAGGGCCAGCATTAAATACACATTGAACTCTCCTCCTGGCTGATACTGCATTGCCTCCTCTGGTCCACTTGCTTCCTTGTGGTGCACAAAACTACTGGTGAGGAGTTTTTAATCACATTACGAGAGTAACAGTCTGTCTCTTTTTCTGTGCCCATGTTTTCAGTGTTCTAGTACCAGGAGCTAGATCCAATAAATGATAATAAGCCTTAAGGGCAAGACATGGGAATAATTTTAGTATCTCAATCTAAAACCATAACTTAAAAAACATCATTTCAATGGCTGCCTGACCTCCTAAGTGCCTCTGTTTTTTAGGCAGTCTCTTACTGACCCGAAAGCTCCCCAAACACCTAGAGCTGTGCTTTTGCACATCCCAGTACAGCATGACTGTTGGCAGCATTGAGCAGGTCTGTGTCAAAGAACTAAACACGGCTTTGTGAGAGGCTCCTGAGGAGCTCCATCGACAGACCCTGTTTAATCTTCCTGTGCAAGAGCAAAGCCCTCGCAAAAACAGTTGCAGATACTGCTTTCCTTTAAACCTCTGGCTGAGGCCACTTTTCTGGAGTGCTTGTTTAGGTCAGTGGTTTCCAAACATGCAGTATTGGGGCTGAAGTGGGAAAGCGTGGCTCATCGGCTATTTTGGCAGGGAGAGGCCGTGGTCTGTGTTGCAGCTACGGTTTGTGCCATCTAACAAGCTCAGTATAAGCTATGGTGGGTGTTTCTGGCCTGTTCCTCAGGCAGGTCTCTGCAGACCACGACTGCTCTTTGCAAAACTGCTGGCTTCAAAATTGGTGTGCTTTCCGTGGAAATTAATCACCCAGGTTCAGCTCTCTGCCTCCTTAGGCAATTCATCTTCTGTTCCCAGAAGAGGGATGTAATTAGTACAGCTGAGGGTATTTGGAGTGAGCAGAGACTTTGGAGTGAGGGAGGCTTTCCCTCTCCCTTCCGCAGCTGAAGCTGTGGGCTGCTGTGCAGAAGGACATGCAATGTTCCTGGGATCAAGACCCTTATGTTCACAGGAGTGAGTTCGGCTCCATAGGTGAATGATAAAAGCACTTACTTGGGAGGGGAAAGGCGTACGTCTGTTCCCAGGGTTATTTTTGCATATCACCCACCGACATCCATGTTCAGCCTGTCCTATCCCCTAGCTGAAAGTGGTGATAAGTACTGACATGAATGTGCTGGTTTGGATCCTCATGCACTTGTAGGGACCCTGTGCACAGAACACTTAACTGCATTCAGTGGGAGTAGGTATCTAAGTACATCTAGGTACGTCGTAGATCTTCACGGCAGGATTATTCAGAAAATGCAGAGGAGAATGGTGAAGACCTTCACCTGAATGAATAAGCAGGGCTGATGTGTTTTCATCCACCTCCATTCCCTCTCTTCCAACTGCATGTTCTGGTAGTAAAACTGTATCCAGTATTTTGCAAGGCATCTCATTTTATCAGAGCTTCTCTGGTAACACATTTGGTTCCTGAGCCCCTCAGACTAAGCAGCCTCATACTCATTCCCCTCAGCTTTGATATCTGAGAGCAGGACAGGTCTCTTAGTGGGTGATATGCCAAGCGCGACATGCATTTCTGCAAGGAGGTCACTACTCGGACATGGGCAAACTCTTCAAAGACTTAAATAAACACAGGGAAAAACATCATCATGTGAAAGGCTGTCATGTTTCCCCCTCCTCCAGGCTGCTGTTCTTTGCAGTTAACTGGCCTGTGCCCACTTCTCCCTTACATAAAGTAATTACCATGACATGCAGAGGTGTTGGGAATCCTCTAATAGCTTTTTTCCCCAGCTCAGATCACAGGTGGAATAGAAACCTCTGACTAACCTGCCTGTGTAGCTATGCAAAGAACTTGTTGAATACAGGGGAGTTAGTTATAGGAAAGCAAACAGGTGCATGTGGCTGCAACTAACTTGTCTGCTGGCTATTCATAGGAATCTGGGTCATTGCACTTGCAACAGCTAGCAGCGGCAGGCATATCAAGTAATCTCTTCACTGTAGTAGGATAATTCCTGTGCTCTAGTACTAGTATCAAAATATGGCTTACAGCTCTTGAGGCAAACCAAAGCCAGATTTGTTCCTGTTACAGCTAGGACAGGTGCAGTCAGGTGACAATCCCATCTTCCATGTGGCACCGCTATTGTAGGGAAGTGGTCCCTAAAAACTTCGGACAATACAAGGGCTGGGCAGATCCTCCCTTCAGGTCTGCAGCGGAGCTTTGTGGAGTTCACCCCACAGTGTCCCGCAGTTGTGGGGATACAGGCAAGGCTAGGCAGCAGCAGCTTCAATGAGAGCTGCAGCTTGCAGGAGGATAAAGTGTGGTGAAGGGGCTTATCTTTTGAAGGCAGTACTTGCAGCTATTTATAGGTCACTTTGTATGTGATTGCTTTGGTTATAATCAGAAAGTTTTCTCCTGAAAAAAGGCAATCAGGGAACAGCAGCTGTTGGATTCCAGGTTGGCTTTACCTGGCCACGTATTTGAAGTCTTGCACTGTTTTGAATGCATTTGTTTTTCTTAAAAGTCATTGTTGCCTAACTGCAGACTCTACCCAGGTGGGACAAGCCAAGGAGGGTAAGAGCCTGGCTGAAATACTTGAAGAATGGGAAAATCAGAGGCTAAAGGGGAATGACTTAAGCAATAAGACTTTGAGAGACCATGAGCAACCACCCCTGGTATTACCTGATAAATAGGTGAGGTGACTGACAGGCAATACACGTAGGCAGTCACCTAGAAAATGCTCTTTCCCTATTAAGAAGGGAAATGGTCACACAAGTGCCTTATTCTTGCCCGTCTGCAGCCGGTGTAACATGTAGCTCCAGACGATAGGGTAGGCAGATACATGTAGGCTCACCAACAACCATACATGATGGTGCAGAAGGGATTTCTAAAGATGCCCATGCTGATCTCTTCACCTTATGTGCAGCTCAGCTTGAAATGATGTGTTTCTGCAGAGGTCTGCAGCATGTCCTGGCTATTTTTGGTAGCCCAGAATTCCTGGCTACTGCATGACTTGTGCTGAACTCTTGTAATACAGTTTGCAAGAAGATATTTGAAACCCCCTTTTGAAGGAAAGGTTAGTTTTGTCCATGAGGTAACACAAAATCGATGGAGGTGAGTGAGGCTTTTAAATGTCCCAGTTGTGATTAAGCGGGATTAAATGACCCAACCGTGATTGCTGCTTCCCCAAAAACTTTAAGTGGGACAGAAACCTTATCCCTTCATAGGCTATTAAAATAATACTGGATCCTCCTAGGGGGACATGGGTGAAACTGAGATGCCAGAGAGCTTCTCTGTATGTAGGAAGGAGCTGGGGTAGAAATGGTAAAAGTAGCCTATGCCTCTAGACTTCTTGTAGGCCACAAGAAGCTCCAAAAAGCCCAGACAACCATGGTGTAGAACTGCAGTGCTGACGTGTTAAGTTCTGGCCTCTCTTTGCCCTCTATTCATCCTACTTTTTTCCTTTTTTATTTTATTTTTTCCTTCTTCCCCCTCCCTCCCCCCCCCCATCACTTTTTTCCATCTGAACAATGAAATCTTTGTTAGGGTAGATAATGCTTGGAATGGCATTGCCCTGGTGCAACTGGAATGGGAAAGTAACTCAAGGTGGTGCTGCTATGTCACTCAGTAAAAATGAGTGGGAACTGCAGTGAGGAACAGAGGATCAATTCTTCCAAAGGCCAAAAAAGGTTTTTTTGACCTCCACAGGTGAATATGCCCTCGCTCAAACCTCTCCCCTGCTCAGGGGGACTTGGACCAAACCCCCTTGAACTTGCTGATTGCTGGCAGAGCTGTATAGCAGGACTGGAGGACACCCACGCTGCAAGAGCTTTTCAACAGGATTTAAATAACTTGCACTAAATTCTTTTCTGGTGGCAATAGGTAAAACATGACCGAAACGTGTGGTGCAAATTTATATCCATAGAGAATTTTGCCCTTGTGCTAAATTTTCAGAGTAAACACCTTGCAACTGTTTGTTAAAATAAAACAAAAAACCTTGGAAGAAAACCAAACCGCAAGTGTGTTTCTTGTCTCCAGCCACCATACTGTAGTACATATTTGCTCTGCAGAGAATATTGTCCTTTTGGCTATGTAGAAATTACTTAAGTGCAGCTTGTTTTCAGTTAAGCTGCCAAGCTTCCATCCAGAAATGTGTGAGGATTTTTTTTTAATGGTGCATTTAACCCTACAGCTATGTGATATTTTACTGCAAGTCTTAATGGTTTACTGATTTTTGGAAGACTACAGAAAAATAATACAGTTAACATGCCTCAACACCTGGAACATTTAGTGTAAACCGCGTTATTCATCATGATAATTTTTATTACTTTTAATAAGATTTTGACATCGTGCGAAGATTATTTCAGATACTAACAAAACAACTCTTTAAATCCTAGAATCATGTAAGTTAGAATATTTTCTCTATGTATTTTGAATTAAAACATGTACACTTGAGTTTTAGAAGTGGAAGGGTTGTACCTAATTTCCTAAATATGTGATGGCCCTGATTCTGCCCTAAAATGTAAATTTATCTATTTATCTGAGCAAAACTTGCTCCCAATCTCTGTTAATATTCATCTTCCTTCTGCCCAGGCTTGTGCTTGCACTGCCTGTGCTGGAGAGGGGTTTGCAGTCTGTTTTGATCCAAAGGCTCCGTGACCCTGTTGGGATTCACTGCTTTGTCTTGAGTGCAGTGTTTTCTGCTGCAGCTTGCTGAGATCCAGCTGCGTGCATGGGTAGGGTGAGGACAGCGCTGTGCTAGAGGCTGCGAACTGGGAACGATGCGTGCGGCAGGGCTGAGGCTTTCTGTGAGATCCACAGGCACAGCCCATAAGGGAACATGCAGGGGTAAGAAGTGACTGCCTTGGATTTGTTCACATATATTACTTGTAAAAAAAGAAGTTGCAACCAGTAAAGCACATTTATAAAGTAGGAGCAGGCATTTTAATACTTGGTAACTAACGCTCTTTGAAAAACCGAGCAGATCTCACTTGTTTCACTGTACAAAAGCTGCTGTGCACAATGGTGATGGACTATGGGACTTTAATGGAGTGCTGCAGAAAATAGCCTTGCTATTTCTGGAATGCTGCGCTGTTTTCACAAAGTGCTACTTTATAAGATTTACCATAGATAACAGCAAGCAAACATGCCCAGCATCCTCAGAAAGAAGCTCCCTTAGCATAGCAGGGATCAAGTTGACAGCAGATTTTCAGAAATGGATTGGCAGCCCATGTGGTTAAGAGAGTTTTATGGTTGTCTATCCAAGTCCCTTCTATAAATAGTCAGTGTAAAATTACAACAGCATACTAACTTTGTGTTGGCCCATATCTTACCTACCACCTTCCTGGAAAACACTCGCACTCTCCAGGCTGATACTTTCTGTGCTTACTTTCACCCTCCAAGAATAACTATTATTTGTTAGAATAAAGTGCCATATAAACCTAAATGAAACGCATATTCCAAATCATGAGGAGTTGAAGTGGGAAGATCCTGAGCATGTGGGCAACTTGCTGAGGGCACTGGTCATGGCTGGAAGGCAGTCACAGTAGCGAGTAGTTAGAACCTTTAAAAATGCAGGTGCTAACGACACACACACACACATACATATATATATATACACACACACTTTATCTGCCTGTCCAAGTATGGCTCTGAGACACAGATTTTTCCCCGTGGGTGAGCCTTGTCTTCGTGGAGCCTTGTTCATAGCAAAAATAGCTTTGAGTGCTTGTCCCTAAAGCCTGCGGGTCTTTGTGTGGCTATGCCAAGCAGGTAATGGGGATGGGGAGGACTGGGCTGAGCAAGTCGTGGGAATCGGGCGTAGCTGTTAGCATCCCTGTTTTTGGCTCCTTACTCTGTCTGTAAAAGGTTTGTGAGTTTGTGCCAAGCCAGAAGCCATGTCACAAGGACATGTCCAATTAGATAGCATTGATGTGCAGAGCCATGTAATATCTCCCAGTTTCTGCCCCTTTCCATTTACAGCTGGTTTGTGCAAATGGTCAAGTACCTACACTGGGCTTTGCATGTTCCACAGCGGTTCTTCAAAGACAAAATCCCTTGTTGATAAATTTTGGAAGTAGATCTGCTCTGCGTAAAGCATTTGTAGCCTCCTTGCTCTCCCCAGCCTTTCTAGCAAGGGGAGTGACCCTTCAAGCCATGTGCTTTAATGAGCTGTCAGCATGATAGAGGCTAAATTCATCAGGAATGTGAACAGGAGCATCTTGACTGTCTTGTGTTCAGTCCTAAGCGTGAGCATTTGGTTCCAGTGTACAAGAAAAGCTCTTCTTTCACTGTGTTTTTCACTCTTCTCTTTTTGCATACAGAATGTGATGCTCTGTTATCATGATTTTGTCAAGTTGGCAAGTATACAGTACAAGTCATGTCCAAAATATCATTTCTGATGAAATTAGATATATGTTGAGGCCCTGAAATATTAATATTGCACTTGAATGCACTATACACAGCCCTGCAAACCAAGTGTAAGTTCCTACACCTGGGTCGGGGCAATCCCAGGCACAGCTACAGGTTGGGCAGAGAAGAGATTCAGAGCAGCCCTGCAGAGAAGGACTTGGGGTTGTTGGTTGATGAGAAGCTTAACATGAGCCGGCTTCAGTGTGCGCTTGCAGCCCAGAAAGCCAACCGTATCCTGGGCTGCATCAAAAGAAGCATGACCAGCAGGTCAAAGGAGGTGATCCTGCCCCTCTACTCTGCTCTTGTGAGACCTCACTTGGAGTACTGCGTACAGTTCTGGTGTCCTCAGCATAAAAAGGACATGGAGCTGTTGGAGCAAGTCCAGAGGAGGGCCATGAGGATGATCAGGGGGCTGGAGCACCTCCCATATGAAGACAGGCTGAGAAAGTTGGGGCTGTTGAGCCTGGAGAAGAGAAGGCTGCATGGAGACCTCATAGCAGCCTTCCAGTATCTGAAGGCGGTCTATAAGGATGCTGGGGAGGGACTCTTCCTTAGGGACTGTAGTGGTAGGACAAGGGGTAATGGGTTCAAGCTTAAACAGGGGAAGTTTAGATTAGATATAAGGAGGAAATTGAGGGTGGTGAAGCACTGGAATGGGTTGCCCAGGGAGGTTGTGGATGCTCCATCCCTGGCGGTGTTCAAGGCCAGGTTGGACAGAGCCTTGGGCCACATGGTTTAGTGCGAGGTGTCCCTGCCCACAGCAGGGGGGTTGGAACTAGATGATCTTAAGGTCCTTTCCAACCCTTACTATTCTATGATTCTATGATCAGTGCTCATAGCTGTGTTACACATTTTGGGTTTTTTTCCACCTTAGGGAAGGCAAGGAGCTCTTGCACACCAAATTGGAGCTTTTTTTTCTTTTGGTTGGTTAAAGATTTGTTCTCAATACCTTATTAAATTAATTATGTTGAATGCAAAATACCCTCTAGCTACACAATATGGGTAATATGTCTTACATGTTAAAGGATTTCCAGTAGTAAACCAACTTGGCTTCCAAGCTCCAGTTAGCAGGGCCTGCCTCATTAGCAAAAATATGAAATAAACATTTCTTAAGCTGCTATTGAAGTTCCTTCTCACAGAAATTTTAGGAGCTTAAGGGTCTGAGTAGGAGACACAGAAAAAAAAGTGCAAATATTGTAACCTGATTTCCAAAATAAGCTCTTAAGAAAATCAAGACCCGACTTCTCGACTTGCTTTTGGAGGTATCTCTGCTGGTCACAAATCACATGTTGTCCCTGACTGATAAATCCATTTTGGCAAAAATCCGTAATGTGGGCTGGGCTGTAGACATTTCTTACTGTGCAGATAGCTGTTATTTTCACTAGCCTTCAAAGGATGTAAATAGCTCCTGCTTCTCACAGCAGGTTCCTCTAAACCTAGTGCTTTGACTCAGTGATGGTAAAATAAATGCTTTACTGAGAGATGCCGAAGTTGAAAATTCATTTGATTTATTTTTCCTAAAAGATATATTGCTGGTTCCTAATAGCCACCCAAAACTGGCCCTTGAGATATACAAAATAAGTCTTCTGTCTGTGAACACCTTGGGGAGGGTTGGCCAGCATTCTGCTTGGTGACCTCTCTAGCCTGTAGCCAAAACAAGGTTAGGTTTATCCTGCAAGCTACACACTCTACACGTGTAGGCACAAAACTGGAAGGAGTTCCTGGTCCTTACTTGGGCTTCAGCGCTGGCACAAGCATGCAGTATTTTTGTGTATGGTACCTATGTGTGAAATGAGTACAGGGTAAGTTGTTTGCTGTGAGAGGAATTTGGAAAGGTATTACCTATGTGTAATACCAAGCACAGCCTCTTATGTAGCTGGGCTGACTCAGATTTCAGCCTTTTGAATAGCTGCCATTTTACTGCTCTGCTAATGGAAAGGTGCATTTCTCACCTACCTCGTGTGAAGGACTTCTGAGGTTAAATAAAGAGCAAAGCGGTATTTTATTTCAATAGGTATCGGTCTTGCTGAAAGCACTGGTGCTGCATCGTAAGAGGAAACAAACTTCTGCAGCTGCAGAGATATCATCAATGGAGAGAAGTTCTGGCAGAGAATAACCAAAACAATGGAGTGCAATTTAGGATGGAGCATGAGCAGTCTGTGAGAGGGATGTCATATAGCTGAGATACCTGCAATAGCTCATTCCAGCTTAGGTACCTTGGAACAGATTCTTCCCCCGAGACATCTTACAGCTTAATCTAAATCATAGATAGGCTGAAGTCATCATCGACTGAAATCAAGGGAAAACTTCACATTGGCATAAATTATATTTGGCTCATGGATTTAGTAACCACTTTACATGGCTGTTAAACTCTCCTTTGGAAAGTATAATTTCTTTCATTGTTTTCACTACAAATAGAGAAGAAAGCTGATGTCTCCATTACACCAAGAATAAACATCATGCCATTCAGGTATCAGTTTTACTGAGAAACCCCAAGGAACCTCTGCAGGGGGGAGAAGAAGTATTTTCTGTGCTTTTGTGGTTTCTGGTAAATATAGTATTGATGAAATGAGCAGTGATGTGTTTGCTTTCACACTAAATGCAGTGGGGATGTATTTTTCAGTGTTTGGCTGACTACTTTGGATTTCAACTTCATATATTACACCTACAAAATTGAAGAGTTCTTTTAAATCGTTGTGTCTTTTGAATAGGCACAAAATGCCGATTTTGATTAATTTGAAAAATAATAGCTATAAAAATTTAGTTTTTGGAAATGCCAGGAGAAAAATCTGCAATTATCTTTCTACTAATGTCAGCCAGTACAGTGATTTTAGCATTTTTCTGAGTAACTCAAGAATATCGCTGTGGATATCCTCAAATTACAGAATTTACTCCTTGGTTAAAACCACACATGGAAATTTCAGGTCCCAAAAATAGTACTTTTAAGAAGAAATGTCAGTGGGAGACGAGAGTGTTACAATGGCAATGCCTTCTAAACATCAATATTAGCCTTGCTTCTACATGAAGTGGAACATGGCTGATGGCTGACTCTGCAGGATATCCCTATCTTTTGGGAATCAGTTCACATTTCCTTCTAAACAAACCTGGATGATGGCTTTGTTTCCCTGCCAAACTGGAAAGGTATTACTCTCTGGGGTTTTTACATGTGTTTATCATAGAATGACTTTAAGCGGAATGCAGAGAAGGCCCTACATCACTGACTTATATTTTTTAAATTATATCAGAAGTCACATTGATTTAAGTACCAACTTTCGCATAATTCTGTTAAAAAGGTATTTTCAGCGAATAAGTATTCAAATGCTTAGTACTTTTTCAAAATTAGACCCATTTAATGGCCAGAAAAATCACTGAGCCATTAAAAACTGAACTCCAAAAATACCTGTCTTGTATAAATCCCTGTGCTCTGAGGGTATCACTGATCTGCATTTTCTTCAATGTAACAAAACTTGGATTTCATTCCTGTCTTGTAACAATGGAACATTAATTGAGAGGATCAGAAGCATGCTTTCCAAAAGACATTTTTTGTCACTGCTAGTGAATTTCCTGAATTTTCTTTCATCCTGGGGCTTTAGAAGATGAAGGATGAATTAATGGCTTTGATTTTTTCCACTTTGTTTCAAAGGAAGAAAATATTTTCACTTTTTTTATAAGGCCTATCAGGTAAACTCTATTAGAGTGCTTATTAGAGTTCAGATGATAGATATGCTTGAAAGGCAGGTTTCATTAAAATAACTTATTCATGTTACTGCATTTTCTTGTTTTAAAACCAGGTTCAATTTGCTTGACCTTGCTGGCATTAATACACCTTAATTTGCTTACCTATGTGACATAGATTTTGCTTAGTTTAATTTGGGAGGTTTGTGGGCTTACAAATCAGGATGTAGAAAATGTATGAATAAGAATAATCAAAGAGTTGCCTATATGGAGACATAAGAGCCTGACACTAAAGGAACGTCAGTAGGGGCAGGCACTTCAGTATGATTTTATGAATGCTTCTGCTGATTTGGTTACAGCAGTGTAACATGAAAGGATTTTTCTAAGTACTGTTGTTACAGGATTCAAATATAAGTGAGTATTTGCTTGACTTAACCTTTGAAGTAAAGGCCATGCATGGCTTTCATGCAGGTGGACCCATCATCATTCCTAATTTCTGCTTAAGTTTCTGTGCCAAATGCTGCTAGGGAGTTTATGAAATTGAGTCCTAGTAACCTATCAGTCACTGGTAAAGTGGTGAACTGGTGACCCAGACCCATGGAACTGGCAGGGTAGGAGAGATGCTTGCTGTTCCCTTGACTCCTGTTGCTGGCCACACAGCATGTATCACTGTCGTATTGTATCGAAACTCCTCTCTGCTTTAACCCCCACACTCTGGGACACCCCTTCTGCTTAGGGATGATCAAATAACTTAGGTGTGCATTATTCATTCTGAAAGTCATTCCTCTTCTTTCTCTCTTCTCTTAAGAGGTGGGTAATGAAATACAAGACAAAGACGCAGTTTAAGACTATTTAAGTTGAGGAATTCTTTCAAAAGCTCAGGCTCACAGCCAGAAAGGGAAATCTAGGGCCACACAATGCTCTCCACAGCAGGTAGAGATCTCACCAGCTCCTTACAGATCAGTGAAAGCATGTCCTGCTAATGCAGGCCAATCTCAGAGTTTATCCTTTCTCTCCCAGCTGTCAGGATTTCCTAAGTAATTTCCTGGGTAATCCAGCCCCAAGGCATCAAGGAGAGGAGGGTTGAGAATATCCCAGGCTCTAAGAGAGGTACAAGAAAGTTTATGACCTTCTTTGAATTTTCTTTGCTTACTCTCGTTTTCTTTCATATCTCTCCCACTTGTTTTGTGACTTTCACTGTATAAGATCCATTTCTTCTCTCAGCAAAGTCGTTAGGTGTTTGTCATCCAGTGGGACCAGGAATAAACTATAATTGCAAAGCTGCCAAGCTGATCCTGCCAAGTGTTATCTTAGTTTTGTTTTGTGTTGTTTTTTACTAAAAAAATTAAGTAAATACATGTGAATTTAAATTGAACTTACTCATTCAACCAAAGGGAAATGGTTCATTTAGAGGCGCCTCTAGGGAAAGCAAATACTTGAAAAGTTGCCTTTAAAAACTGTGAGTAAAGATGCACATGGGTCTTGGTTTTAATCCAGAAATTCATTATTTAAGGTAAACCAGGCTGTGGGAGACCCGGGTTCGGTTCTCTCAGCTGCCTGGGAGAATTCGAAGCCATGTCTCTGCCTTTCCAAGGCAGAGCTTGGCCTGCAAGCAGATTCGAGAGAGTCCTAGAGGAGAGTGTCCTCCCCTCAGACCATCACATTCATTCAGTTCGGCTCTGTATAAATAGATATTTGTTAGGGCAAGGTTCAGAAACTAGGGATATCCTCCCATCTGACTGAGTGAGCTGACCATCGCGCTAGAGAAACTCTAATTTCTGCTTCAATAACTATTCAACTACTTTATGAGGAACAGTTAGATCAAGAGGGGTTGAGGGAATCACATCACCACCAGTAGTAACCTTGGACTGGTAGCCTACTTGATACCTCCTTAGAAAAGATCAGTGTTTTCCAGGAGGGAAGACAAAACTTCAATACAGTCCTCTTCTGACCAAGGTGGGTGTGCAGTTACCCATTTATCCTGCATATATCTCCCCTCTTTTTACGAAGAGCCTGCAGAGGTGCAGTATTTTTTCTAAGACATCAATGCAAAGGGAAACAAATACAAATGGACAAAATGGAGAGGCTATATTTCAATTATTGTCCTTTGTGAAATGCTGTCCATGTGCTTGGGCTGTAAAAGACTCAGCGAGGACAGTCCCTAACAGATTTTGTGTCAGAATCAGTCTGCTGAATTATCCTAATTTTCCCTCTTACCTCTCACTGAAATGTGGTCAAATAAATTGCCTTTTGGCTGTGGGTATGGGAAACTGCTGTCTGGTTCTCACTCGCAGGCAATCAGCTGATTTGCTTTCTTTATTCCCTTTATTTCCTTTTGCAGGGAAGGCTGCTTCTCCCCCATCAGCCCGGAGGCATGTCCCCTTGTGCAGTCTTTCATGTGCCACAACCGAACGTTCATCCTGGACGGCCATGTACAGCTGAAGACAGGTCTGCAAACCCAGGAACGACACCTTTTCCTCTTCACAGACCTTCTGGTTGTTGCCAAGTCCAAGTGAGTATGGCACCTCAGGCACTGCTCCTACAGAGCAGCCCTTTTTCTTGGTGGAGCATAACATGGATTTCCGTAATACGTTTTTAGTAGCAAATCTTCTCTAAATCATAAGTTTTTTATTGGATCAGTGGAATTTAGGCCACCTTTGAAAACCCCATAGCCACAGAGGAATTCCAGAATGCTCCATTTTAAAGAAGTATCAGATATTTTGAATATATTGCTTCCCTTGTATCATTTTCCCTGCTTTGGGAGTACAGTGTCATACAAAAGACTCATTGGTGCTTGACTGTCCATCGTGCTGCCTTCAACTGACTGTTGTGTTTTAGACAGGTCATCTTCAGGCCAGTGGTTGTGTCACAGAGGTGTTAGAGGTCTTAATGCTTACCTGGAAGCTGCTTTGATACACACCAGTGATGAGCAGCTGTATAAAAACAGAGATTGCAGACAGCATTGCAGTGTCTGTCTCTAGGCTGTGCCGTGCCAGGAGGGGAAGGGGAAGAGAAGTGATGCTGAGCAGTTCATGTGTAATCAGGCTTGCTGCTGAGCTCTGATTATTCACTCTACCATTCACAATTAAATCAGATTTACAAGCTGTGTCTAGCATGCCAGCTTCATGCAGCATTTGTGGTTTAAGGCAATTTTAGAGGGTGTTTTCACTTGTTGTTATATGGGTTATGGGGAAATAATAAAAAATCCTGATGCAGCTTCATTCTCTGTTAGGCACTGTTTGTGGTTTCACAGGGTGGGTAATCTTGATGTGAATCCTGGGCTTTTGCAATGTGTCTTTTCGCTTAAGCAATTATTTCAGAGGCTTCTGGGAAAAGCCAGAATAAATCTGTGTTTTTTGTAGAAATCTGAGCTGTGTCCATTTGAATCACACATGGTAAACGTAACCCCCCCCAGCTGAACTCCCTCGCTTGATGTGATGTGACAACACAGAGGATATTTTACCCAAAACATGTTCCACTATGGGTGGGTGGTGAACATCAGGATATTTAGATGAAATCTTGCTATTCTACCAACACTACTAGTAATAGCATTGTTACTGTATTTGTTTATGTTTGTGTCTTGTTTAAGGTGGGATTCAACTCACCTAATTTAAGCTTTAAAATGTTAAATATTTGCAACATACCTAGGCTTCTAGGCTCCTCTTATAGTCAGTGGGGAAAAACCAGCACCTTCCTGCAGTGAACTCACCTGCCACTGAAGGAGTGTTGGTGCTGGCTGAGGGGAGTCATGCTTTTGGAGGTCTCTCACTCTGTCCACTGGCTCTTCAGTGGGCATAGTCCCTGAGCTTAGCTCCTAAACTGTAGAAGACTGAAGTCAGGAGGGATGAATCCCTCCCTCCCTGGTGAGTGTGCTGAGCAGAAGCAATGTTCCAATCCCAGGCTGAGCTGCACCTTACTGCCAGTTTGGTTGGGTCCCAATGGGACTATTTGCATAGGAAAGCACTGCTTGGTGGAACCACTCCAAAATCTGTCCCAGGGAGTAATAGCAGCTCTTACAGCATTTAATTTAATATGTTGTATGATCTGCAATATTTGAAGAAGAAAGAGAACAAACTGTGCTTCTGCATGTGAAAAGGGGGGGGGGGTAAGTCTTAGCTAGAAATGGTAAAAATAGTATTTTGAGTGATATTACTTCATATATTTTAAAGAACTAATTGGGATGTTCTCTCTGCAGCTGCTCTGTCAGCAATTAAAGCATCAGAGCTGTCACTAATGAATGCTACTTAAAAATCAAAGATGCTCTTCTTCTTCTCCTACAGTTGGACCCTGTCAGCCCCCATTAGACCAGGTTTATCAAAGTGAGTTCCGTGGTCAAAGTAGCTGAACCCCTGGCTGTGGCACCAGTTCCATAACCTTTAATTTGACAGATTTGACTGGCCCTTCCCAATCCCTTCCCTTTGACTGGGAGGATTGATGGAAAAATTATGCTCCAGAGTCTCTTGCCAATGCTCTCAGGGCTCTGTAACCCTGGCTATATCACTGATGCCCATGTGAAACAACAGCAGTGGATAATAGTCAGTGGACTGTACGAGGTTTGGTAGTCTCTTGGTGGCATCCCTGATACGAGCCCCAGGTAAGCAGAACACCTCTGCAGAGAACGTGTCAGTTCAGCAAATGGGTGCCTCTGTACCTCTCAGAAGAGAGTCACCTGCTACTGTCACCCATCGCCTTTTGTCAGTTGCACTGGTTGTAATGTGGGAAGCAGATTGGGCCCTACTCAGCTCCAGCAGCTCTCCTGGTGTGATGGGTCTTTCCTCTTCATTCTGTGGAGTGGTGAAGCAGTTCTGCAAGGGCAGCTCAGGCTTTGGGGAAAGTCTCTTCCTCCTGCAGGTCCTTGCCATTGCAAGCTTGAATTCTTCTGTCGCCCCTCCCTTCTGTATGTGCCCTTGGGGGAGTTTCTGGCTGTTTGGCCATGGGCTGTGTCCCCACTGCAGACTACACATGGAACCAACTATCTAACTCCTTCTCAGCCTCCCTGATGTTATGCAGCCTTCCCGTACCATTGCTGTTTCCTAGCGGGAAAACCTGCGTTGCTGTTGGTTTTTTACCAGCTTTTTAGTAGCTGATGCAGAATCAAGGCAGCAGGTCACCAGGACAGAATTAATGATGCAATTGAATCCGACTTAACTTCCGAATTATTCCTTGTGATACTCTTTGTAAAATTTGTAATACTCTTGTGTTAAGTAGTTTCAGCTTGGGGCACATGAACATCTAAGATATCTTAGGTACAGCTTAGCACTGTGCTGGTGTCAGCTCAGCTGCAGGTAAGCAGTCACTGTACAAAGGGAACTCGTGTAATTAGACTTCATATGATCAGCAAACAGGTACAAGTTTTTCCTAAAGAGAACAAGTATCTTCTGTCCTCTGAGCTGCTGAGTAAATTCCTGTACAGCACTGAGCTCCTGCTTGAAGGCAGCAAATTGGCATTGCTCCCATGGAAATTTGTGAGGGGTAAGTCATCTCCACAATCAGTCCATGTATGACTTTGGACAAGGTGCTTGTAGGTTCTTTTTCTGGTACTTTCTAATCATGTTTGAAATGTAGACTCTTATTTTTTCAGATCATGCATTAGCCCAGCTTATAAAAAATTATACTCACATGCTGTGCTACTCTATCTGGTACCCTGTCCTTTACTGCCTTTGTGTGAGGATTAAGTTATAAATTAATTGATTGAAAGAGGTTTTTCTCACTAAACCGATGTTAAGTATGTAAAATGTTATACTGTTTTCTATATATTGATTAGATTTCTTACAGAGAACTTGTGTTTTTATTTAGCAGAGTAAATATTTCAACGATCTGTCAGTTCAATAATCAGGTTTTCTCACATAAGTTTTTGTGTGGAGGCACAGAGAAATGGCTTCTTATTTCTCCTTTGTAATATGTACATGCATATATACACATGCATTTTTAGGTTATTTTCCAATGTGGCTGGACAGAAATTATTGGTTGAGTGCATATATGGTATTATGGTACCGATCTCACAGTAGATCCATTAATGCTTTTGTCAGAGGGTCCTATTTAAGGAGATTAGCAACTCTAGTGAGAAGTTAATCTTCCATCTGTTAATGGCTGCAAGGTATCCAATTGCCACTTACAGAACACAAAGGAACTGAGTTTACTCTGCAGAGGTGGCATAATTTGGGGTGCATCAATATCCTCACCGTTGATGTTCATGACTTTTCTGTTGATTTCAGTGGACTCTGGATCTGGCTGATATTTATAGTGTAACACTTGCAAGGCATCTTACTTCCTTAAGAAGTCTAAATCTTCGTTAGATTGTTACTCTTAGCATTTTTCAGACATTCAGTCATGCTGCTTCCTTAGTCAGTGATGATATATTCATTTCTAGAGGTAATGCTTTGGCACTTAAATAGGAGACCCACATTTTACAAATGCTGAGAACCCATGGACTGCATAAAGAACATGGCAGACAGAGATAAAATTATACTTCAGGCTTTTTAGATGCTAATGGAGGCTCCTGTTTCAGCACCTCTGAAAACCAGGCCACTTGAATACTGATAATAGGCGAGAGCTGTGACTAGGCATGGCAAACGGGGTAAGAATATACATCAAGCATGATTGGAGAACATCTTTATGCTTCTGCCAACACCCTGCTGACACCCGCTACTGGCACTGTAGGGGTCTGGCTTTATGAACTGTAAATGTTAAAAATGTGAAACAGCACGTAGAGAGTTCACTGTACTGGGTAATGGAAAAAAGAAATTGAGGAGAAAGGGAGGGTCAACAGATGGATTCAGCATCCATTTATTGACATCTACATTAGAATTCACAGCTGTAATTTTTTTTTTTTTTAAATCTGCATATTCACAGCTCGTTCTGTGGTCAGTTACAGTTATTTCTGCATTCTTGACAGGTCTTACTTATTGCATCACAAACTGATTTGTTGATGAGCATGTTGAAATGTTCTCCTATACTTTAAATTTCTCGTGTAGGCCCCCTTTAGTCACTGGAAGCTGCTCTAAGGTCTCCCTGGAGCCTTCTCTTCTCCAGACTGAACAAGCCCAACTCTCTCAGCCTGTCTCCACAGCAGAGGTGCTCCAGCTCTCTGATCGTCTTCATGGCCTCCTCTGGACTTGCTCAAGCAGGTCCATGCCCCTCTTGTGTTGGGGGCACCGGAGCTGAGCTGCAGATGGGGTCTCATGAGAGTGGAGCAGAGGAGAAGAATCACCTCCTTCGACCTGCTGGTCACACTGCTGGGGGTGCAGCCCAGGACACAGTTGGTTTCTGGGCTGCGAGTGCACACTGCTGGCTCATGTTGAGTTTTGTCAGTCAGCCCCTCCAAGTCCGTCTCCTCAGGGCTGCTCTCAATCCGCTCTCTACCCATGCTGTATCTGTGCTTGGGATTGCCCCAGCCCAAGTGCTGGACCTCGCACTTGGCCCTGTTGAACTTCATGAGGTTTGCACTGGCCCACCTCTCAAGTGTGTCAAAGTCCCTTTCCAGTTTAGAGATAAGGATGTCATGCAGGACTGTGTCAAAGGCTTTGCACAAGTCCAGGTCGATGACATCAGTCACTCTTCCCTTATTCACCAATGCTGTATCCCCACCGTAGAAGGCCACCAAATTTGTCAGGCACTGTTTGCCCTTAGTGAAGCCGTGTTGGCTATCACCAATCACCTCCTTATTTTCCATGTACCATAGCATAGCTTCCAGGACGATCTGCTCCATGGTACCCATTACCGGGTACCAAAGTGAGACTGAGCAGCCTGTAGTTCCTGGGTCTTCCTTTTTTCCCTTTTTAAAAATGGAGATTGTCTCCTCTTTTCCAGTCAGTGGGAACTGACTTAGTTTAGCTGACCATGGTGTTTAGCTTTTAGTTTAAAAAACACATGAACTTGAGATGGTATTTTACAGCAATCTAATTGAAGTGCACCTTTTGCCGGGTGTGATAGGCACTGATGGTCCTTTCTTGCCCATGATTGTAAATGCTGCTGGGTTATTAGTGGTGCACTACCCCGTTACAGCTGTTAGCGCAATGTCAGCTGGAAACCTCAGATCAGTCAGGGTACTTCAAGTTCATGTATGTCCTCTGTAGAACCACAAGGTTCAAATGCTTTCATGTTTCAGACTATATTAGTTCAGTCTGTCCTAAATCAAATACCCTGTAAATGAGACTAATCTCAAAGAAGGTAGTCCATGTGTATCAAAGCTCTAAGAAACTGCTTACCTGGCATATTTATTTATAGAGTACTAATCACCATGCCTGGCACTGTCCCCGTCCACATTTGCAACACAGTGATGAGCTGACATGCTCTGGCTTGCAGTTCTTGGATTAGAAGGCAATATGTTTTCAGGGAGGGGACTCTTTTCCTCCAGCTTTTCCCTGCTGGCCCAGGAGAACCATAGCTCAGGTAATTCAGGCTTCAAGGCTTGAAGCGAGCGGCTGTCGCATTGCTACAGAGCTGGACTGGCTTTGTGAGATTTTACTTGATTCTTACATAGCACTGGTGCCCAGCAATCCTACAAAGGAAGCAGAGTTATTGTAAGAAATTAAGTGGAAGAAAAGAGTTGAAATTAAAATAGGAAATTCTATAAATTTGACCTTTACTGTACTCTAATTTTTAGTAGGATAAAATACAGGAAGGGGGAAATTTAAAAAAATTGGGGAAATTACGTGTCTTCCTTGTAGATGAATGGATATTTTAAGAATGCATGAAGTCCTGGCTCATTCTCCAAGTAATACGGGCCTACAGCTACCATGCAACATATAAGATATCTGTTGATCCCATTTAGATGAGAAATTGATATATTTTTATATGCAACCCAAATAAAACATTGTTTTCTTTAACTAAAGCACAAGCGCTTCTTCCATCAGCTCCAATGCAAGCTTCACATGGGCCTGAAGGAAGATGAAACTGGGTTGTTTGTTTTACCTGCCTTGCTGTGTTTTCATGTGTGTGACATACCTGTGAATTTCTGCCGGCAGGTCGCACTCTCATTTCAAACTGAAGTGCCAAGCACGTCTCTGTGAGATGTGGACAGCATTTTGTACAGATGAAGTCTGTGAAGGCAGCACAGACCCAGAGAGATCCTTTGTTTTAGGCTGGCCCACCACAAACTGTGTGGCAAATTTCAGGTAAGAATTGAGTTATATTTTGTTTATCAAGTTACTTGCATGTTTTTAGGCTGACAGGTAACAAGACTATCACAGATTCAATTTCAGCACCAGTGAATATGGGAAGCAGGAACTTACTGATTCTTAAACCGATTCCTTCTACTGTTGTGAGCAAGTCACTTACTTACCCTCCATGCCTCATCCTCTATCTCTCTGCAAATATGGCAGGGATATCACTTATCACTTAAAAATTTGAGAAAGTGTGTGATTTGGCAAAGCACTGTCTGTGCTGCAGACTTGCTCAGTGCAAATTTTCTTTTTTTGGTATAACTTTACAAACACCTTGGCTAATTAATAAGATGAACTACAAATAGTAAACAGCCAAGCTAGTGAAAGGATCAAAGAGACTCTCATAGGACACACTTAGACAGAAGAGCTTGTATTGGAAGTAGCAAGAGACATAGAGTGAAATAGTGACTTTGTCCTATTTCTCTTTTTAATTTAATTGTGCCAGAGAAAATGTCACAATTGCTCTTAAAGCAGAATCTCTGAAGAGAGAAAGATTTTTGGTCTGTCTTTCCAGCATTGACTGTAGGACACATAAGGGCTGTAGAGGTAATTTCAGTGATTAGGCTAATTTTAGTCTCAACGGGAGGGCTCTGTTGTCACTTTGGGTAAGGGAGGGCACCATCCCCCTGAAATTCCAGCTGCTTAGCACAGTAATTTGGCTTGGTCTTGGAAAATGCATTTCCCTCTTTACCAACAGAGAGCAAAAGCTGATGCATGCAGCTTAATTTGTATGTCACATTGTCTATACCCGAAGAGAATGCTGCGCACAAACTGCTCTCTATTGAGCTGGTTGTGCTGTTTATGTGGTTTTTTTTACTTAATAGTCCCGAAACAAAGCTGAAATTTTCTATTGATTTTCAATTGAACTCTTGCCAATAAACATGAGCTTTGATCTAGAGACAGCATGTGATCCTTTATAACTGTCAGAATGTAGTTGAACATGATAGCAATAGCTTCAGTAAAAGAGTCAGGGATGTTATAGAAGGGAAATTATTTTTTGTCTGGAGGTACACATGAAAATCTTAAGTGCCATGCATGAGTCCATAGATGCATAACCGACAGAATTGAAGCAGCCAAAGCACAATCGCATTTTTACTGTTTAGCTTGCATTCCCCACACAGCATGATTCAGTAGGTGTGAGGTTCCCTAAATGCCTGCTCTGAAAATTTGAAGAACTTGATTTGCAGAAGCAGCAGTGGGAGTAGCAGTTACTCCATCTCGGGCAGGATTGAAATCAAGAAAGTTGAAGTAAAATTAGGTTAGATTCCTTATACTATCCTATTATTAGCTGCATTTAACTGGACAGCTTTGTATCCTTGAAAGTGTATAAATGAGGTAAAGATAAATGAGATAAGCCTTAAAATGTCCAAAGTTAAACCATAAGTACAACAGGACCTTTATTCATTGCGGCTTATGTGTGCTTTGTGATGTGGTGATAAACTAAATAATAAATAAGAAGAGAATTACAATAGTGAAAATGAAAAGAAGTCTGTATGACTGAGGAAATACCTTTAAACTTTTGAACTAAGCTCTTATTTTAAAATGCTCTCCTTTTCTATTTGGACGTTAAGAACTCAATCCATTTCCTACTGAATTTACTGGTAAAGCTTTAATTTCTGTGATAAAAACTGGTAACTGGAGCTTTTGATCTCTGGCAGGCTTTTCAGTTGATTTTGCAGGGAAACAGATTTTACATTTAAATCTGGAAAAACCTTTTAGTTTTTGTAGCTATTTATAGAAATTACAACCAAGAAGCAATCCATTCCACCATGGTTTGTGAAAGGGCTAGTTTGGTATTAGAATGATGTCTGATCTGTCCCTGTTTTTCTATAATTCTTGCAGGTCTGCAGAGCAGAAGGAAACATGGCTATCTTTTTTGCAAAGGTACTTTATTATACAGTCTTTGAAGACACTGAAAATAGCCCCAGCCATCTAGACCAGTGATTCCCAAGCTGTGGTGCCTAAGCCATCATGATAGATAAGCTATTTTGAAGTGACATTGAGAAGAAAGCCATCTCGTATCTTCCCCTGAAGAAGATACTATGTGCCGTTCATGCAACGATCACTGCGCAAGGAGGGGAATGCTTCCCTGTGCCTGAACATGGCTTAGCACAAAACTGGTGTGATTCCTATCACACATGGCTCCTTCCCTAGGCAGCTGTAGGAGCCTCTGCCACCATTGCTCTAGTTGAGCCTGGGGCTTTTTCCATGGTGGTGGCATCTAAGCAATCCCAGCTCAGGAAACTCTGCCCTAACATACCTGCTGCTCATGGCTGGCTGTATTTTGGTCTTACAAAATGTACCCCAAGCTGGAGGGTATCATGGGAGGGTTTGCATAAATAGAACTGTCTTATTTCAGTCAGTGTTTGGACAGAAAACTACTAGTGGTGATTTTGTTTTCTGGTCACCTAGTTCTGCTGGTTGAGCTTTGTGTTCCTGGGGTTAAGTCATCCTTGCTGGGGATGATTTCTAATTCTCTCTTCTGCTGTACAGTCCTTTGAACAATGGAATGTAACTGAGTACATTAGGAGCCTGTAGTGCAGACTGATGCATCACGATGATGGGTCGTTTTAGCTTGATTTTTATATATCTAGTTTCTCTGCTGCTTACTCTGATTTCTACCATGAACTTTAATACAACAGGGCATTACTGGAAGCCAAGAGTCAGCATCCCTTATAGGTACCACTGGATGCTTTCTTGTCCTCGGATGTCTTTCAACTGCAGTACATCTGCAAACAGTCTGCTCCTTATCCAGTTACTGCTTGATTGCAATTTAAATCTCCATCTTGCTATTTATGTTTACAGTATTAAAAATTTACTTGTTTTGTACTTGTTTTGTCAGTCGAATAAGAGAAGAGAAGGAAAAAGACTATCCCAAAAGCATTCCACTGAAGATAATTGCAAAGGACATGGGAACTTGTGCATACGTAAGTGCTCTTGAGCTAAACAGGGGTCTAAACCCACATCCCCTATGAGTGCTAGTCACCTGTAAATCCTTTATATTTTGGGAGAGTTCCTTTGGTTTGCAACCTCCTTTAAGGATTCTGCCCCTTAAAAGACTTGGCATAGGTAGACCTGAAATGTTCGTTTCCTCTGTTTAATACATGAGTTCCGTTTTAAAGACAGTGTGCTTGGTAAGGAATACTGGTTCTGGCACACAAACTAAAGACTCTACAGTGTGAAGTCCCAAGAAACATCTCTAGCGGAACTTATGCATCAGCATCTTCAGAAATGCCAGTACAATGTACCCTTTTTTTTGCTTGGAAAACTGATCTAAACCCACAGCTGCCTTCATTGAATTCTGCAAAGTTGCAATGTGTTGTATTGTTTATAATGATCGTAAGTCAGTAAAGCTGTGTATATGAACACCCTCAAATTGCCTTAAGCACGTTTTTCATCTACTAACTGATGCTGGTAAATTTATAGGCACAACGTAAATTGGTAAAGAGAGGTCATCCACAGGGTCATTTGCACCTTTTATACTAAGTCATTTTAATCAATTTAAACTAATTTCTTGTATGTAGCCAGTTCCCTAGAGATACCCTAGCATTCAGTGGTAATCCATCCAGTCTTCCTCTGCTTCTTACACATTTGTCTTTTCTTTCTAACTGTGTTGCACTCTTGTACCAGAGTTTGTTTGGCTTTTTTTTTAATGTCTTTTCTCCTTAGCTAGAGTTAGCTCATGTACCAAATATGGTTTCCTGATCCCAACAGTCCTAGAAACGACACACTGTATTCTAGATATTATCAGTAATAAAACAGAGGAGGAGCAGATGGAAACTTTGTGATGCAAATAGTTTTTATGGCACTGTGGTCCCTGTGCTACAGCAGCTGGAGATGCCCAAGAATTATTTCATTTTTGGAGGGTAGGGAAGACTGCACACAAGGCACAAACCATTTTATAATATTCTAGCCAAGAGCAGAACTTATGCAAATGTGCTGACCTACTCCTGAGTGCCAGATGTCATTGCTTCAGGCAAATGTTAAATATTTTATGGTATGAGCCTTCAGATATGTCCTGAAGCAAGATATACAGTATTCTCCCTACTTTCCTTTGATTGCCATGGCAGCTTGTTACCATCAGGGACTTACGCAAATGTACAGCTCGGATCTGTTCTAAATGCAAAATGTCTGGGGGTTGTTTCACCTGAACATCCTATGGCCAACATAAAACTGATATGCTGCACAGGGTAGCAGCGTGTAGCAAACTGTCTTGGGACTGGCAGCGAACACTGACATCCTGGCTCTGCCACCTCCCCTTCTATGGGCCATTGGATCTGCCTAGGTGTTTTGTTGTAGCAGGCACGCGTTTGTTCTGCTGGGGCTTTAGGCTGGCCTAAAACCAGCTGCAATCCAAAAGCTGTGGAGTCTTGTTAGTGGAGCCAAACCCGCATGCCTCTAGAGAGGGCTTAGTAACTTATGCTTGATGTGTGGGAGCTGCCTGTCTGCTTGAAAGTGAGGCCAGCATGAGTGCAATGGTGCAAGCAAAAACCACTCTGGACACGCTCTCTACACTTGTTTTTGCTTGATGGCAGTGATGGCAGTGGTGCTGCCACATCCTAGCGGGGCTGAGGATGGTGTCATTAATCCTCGTGTGTTTGAAACATGTTGGCTTACATAAGAGCAAACCATGGTGCCTAGGTACAGAGCGTTGCCCAGCTGTATGGGAGTTACACTGGTGCCAGGCAGCAGGTGCTGAAATCTCACTCTGGAAAGACTGCCTTGTGGAAAGTGGCACTTCCTCCAACACAAAGCTTGGTGCTGTAGCTAGTTAGAAAATAATGTTTCTGCTGATCCATGCTTTTCAATACTGCCCATCAGCAAATTCTGGAGGATGCTGGAGAGGTAGTGTTTTAACTAGAAAAAAGATTACCAAGAGGAAGTGCATCTCGTCCTAAGCCAAATCTAGCTTTGAGAAATCTATATAGAATCTGGCAAAGGATATAGAGATGAACAGCCTGTATACAGTATTTTCTTACCAAGGACATCTTCAGTAGAAAAGGACAGAAATTATTAACAATTTATATGAAAGCCTCTTATTTCGCTGAAAAAAATAACTGAAGTATTTTGCTTTTTGAAAGGAAACTTGCACATCTTTAGATTAATCAAACCATTACATTTCCCTTATGCAGTGTCTAAAGTGCAGTTAGTGGCTATCTCTTTTTGCATTTTTTTAATGTGGAGGTCTTGTCCCCAGTAATCATGGCACTCTCCCTTCTGATGGAGCTGCTGGGGAAGCAGGGAGCAAATATGGAAAGTATGTGACATAGCAGAGGAATCAAACCTCGGTCTCAGACACCTGGACCTTTATGTATGTAGTATAACTTATTTATCAAGTACAGTTTTAACAGGATACTCTCAATTTTTCCAACAATGAATTATGCAGAGCTATTGCACTTCAGATATTCTTTGCCAATCCAAATTTTTAATGCCACTTTCTCCTTCTCCTTTTTTCTCTTCACAGTCAAAAACCCTAAGTGTAACCAATGTTGATACAGCAAATGATGTAATTCTGATGGCCCTGCAGCAGCTGGGAATTTTCGTAAGTCCTTGCATGAGTTTTAATAAGTCTTTTTATAGTCACTTTTAATAATAAAATTTTCTCTTGCATTCTTTCGAAGTTTTAGGATATGAACATTATTTAAATCCTTTGTCATAGCAATTCAATGTTGTTGAAATGAAGCAAAAGTGCCTAGTTAATATATGGACCTCCAGAGATCATCAAATGCCTTAAAAATTTTGAATAAGTCACTCATGTCTGTTGCTTTTAAAGCTGTTTTGCTGATACCTAAAAAGAGATATCGTGACACAAGAAGTGAGTTTGATACAGCTCCTTTTGCATAATTCAGTGTGAGCAGGAAAGCTACTGACCTGCTTGTTAGCTGGTTTCAAAATGTGCAAACATGCATGATCAGCTGTGTTCCCAGATGACAAGTACAAGCGTTGCTCTCAAGTGTCCAAATCAGACACTCTAAATATCCATGGACCGTTAGTGTTATGTGAGATATGAATGTGAGTGATTGCATAGAATCTGAATGCACCCAATTTAAGCAATGTCCTGAAAGTGTTTTGGAAAAAAGCTCTTCCAGGACTTAGGATAGCCTAGGGTAGTGCACCAAGTAGATCCGGCGGTTCTTAGTAGATAAAGTACTGCCTCAACTGGCTCCCTTAGCTCTAAACCAGACAAGGTAGTGCCTCAGGTGTAGTAATGAACCAGTGCCCAGGACAAGAATTTTGGTTCCCTTATTCTGTTCCTCTCATTGTTTCACAATGTGGCTCCAACCAACACCAATGGTCACAGAAGCTCCTGGATGACAGCTTTTTAACTGGCCTGTCAGTCTACTTCAACAAGATTTTTCTAAATGTCTTACTTTTGATGCATGCATTGATCCCATTGCACGTAATCTGACAAGTATTTCCTTACCACAGCCCTGTGTGTGAAGAGCCCAATATGACCAAAATGCCACTCTTGTGGAGAACCCCAGCGACAGTCGGAGTAACCTCAGAATATGCCTTCCTTAGGATTCATTATCCCTAATTTATACAGGCTTTTAATGGACCCAGGGGCCTATTCTGCTAGCTTGGTATTTCCCTGGCATAGCAATTTCTGTCTAGCCATCTTACGGCTCAGACATGCCGTTTTCACCAGGGCTAGGGCTCTAGCCTGAGCTCGGGATACAGCAGTGTGTCCACTAAAGGTAACTCTGGAGTTGATGGAGGGACTACAAGGTGAAAAGGATATGAGTTAAAATTAGGATTTTAATTGCAGATTGTCTCCCCCAGTCTGCAACAAAAAGCAAGAGACTATGCCATATTACAGCTGCAAGTCTTTATTATGATGTGCTTCGTTTTTACCCATTTTATGGGTGTCATTCATGCTTCCTCATTTGGTGTTCAGCAAAACAGGAAAATGGTAGTATTGAAAGAGAATATTTTGTTTGAGATGAGCGGGAGGAGGAGCTGGTTAGCTTTCAGCTTTGTGTTCTTTGTATGTATCACAATCAACCCTTTCCTCCTCTTTACATTTTTATTTTGAGTGGAAAAAGAATGAAAGCCATCCAAAATATCTACAATCTTGCTTGCAGAATTATTTGCCCAAGTAATATACTACATTTTTTCACTGCATCTTCATAGCATAAAGTCTTTTTCATTAGATGCATATTATAAGATTAGCAATAAAAACGAACAAGCTAAATAAATTAAGCTGTAGCCTGTGTATCAGTCAAGCACCCAACCCCCTCATAGGATTGTTCTGGCTGCGAGGAAGCTTTTCCTTATGTGCTGTCTCGAGGATTTTTATTTATGTCCAGAGAGAACCACTTGAAAGGAGCTCTATGACTTTTCAATGGCAATTATAAAAACTACATTTCACATATTGTGAGATTAATGGGGCTATTACTTTGGCTGAGTTCACTCTGGTTTAACACAACAGGGGTTTTCCCTCTGTGGTTTCTCTGGTAAAACGACAACTAGTGTGTGCAAAATGGCATTGATCATCTGTTCCAAATTATAAAGTGGGGCAGAAAGAAGGGCCTTGGGTTTCCCAGCTCTCTAAGTGCCCTTGCTGATTTTTCTGGGACAGTCACATTTATACTGACAAATGGCCTCATAAAGCCCATAAAGGACAACATTTGCAGTCGAGAGATGAGCAGTCTGCCTCCTGAAACTGTGCTTACTAGCGCTTCCCCTTTCCCTGCTTCCCCTTCACAGCAATGAACCCTTTCATATATATATTTTAAAGGAAAAGTAAATACCCTTTCTTGTGCTCCTCAGCTGTATTTATTTGCTCCTGGCTGCTTGCCCTGAGGCATCAGAGATGTCTCCAAAGCCTATTTATTTTCCTTCTGCCCCCTGCTAGCTAACTTAACAGCAGTGCTAATATGGGCCAGAAAGCTCTGTCAGTCAGAGAGCAAACTGCGAAGGCTTTATTGGGTGTATCAACATTACACCAGGTGTGTGCAGCAAGTTGAAAGAGTCTCAAGAGCTCTGGGACACTGGGTGAAGGTCCAGACAATGCAGTGTAGTAGGCAAATCTGTTTGTTTAAAAGGAGGTAGGATTTCATTTTAGAGCTAAATAAATACTGTCATGAGGTATTTATCACCTTTTGTAGCCAAAAAATGTCTAAGATTTTAATTAACCTGGTTTAGCGGTGTCACTGAAAAGGTATTTAGGTGTAATAGATCACTTTTCATACAGTGTATTTATCCACTTGCTATTACCTTTTGTCCTGAGAGCGGTTTATATTAAATGTCATTCTTTTTATTTCTATTGTCTCACCTTCATATCTGAAATAATGTACTATCCTCCTTCTTCAATTAAACTGCAACACTGACTTGTATATTTATGCTAGAAGCAATATTTACAATTTGCTTTCAAATCAGGAGGTTCACGCAGCTTTTCCCAAAGATGTTCGCATTCTCCAGTCCTCTGGAAATTGTCTCCTTTGATGTAAATTTATCATATCCATTGTAAATTTTGAGAGGGCTTAGCAGTCTGAAAGCACCATCCAAGCCCTTCCACAAAAAGGGGCTGCAAAAAAGGGTTGCACAGAAGGGCCAACGGCAGCCCTGTGAGGCAATTTTGGGGCAGTGTTGAGTGCCAGGAGCCCTTTTTGTGTCATCCTCGCCTTGGCATCATCAGCGTGGGCTCAGGTCTCAGGTGAAGGTGCTCCTGCCCTGCTTTCCAGCGCAGGGCATGGGATGCTGCTGGCTGGTTAGCCTGAGCTCCTCCTGCTTGCGGGAGATGTAGAGGAATTGGGGAGATGGTGGAGCAGAGGTCTCAGGTGTGGGGCATGTCCCAGGGGATGTGATTACCCTGGTTCTCAGGACAGAGCTGAGGGGTCACCTTAGCTCACATGAACTGCCTGCTATCTGCACTTCATGCTGCTTATCATAATCCCTCCAAGGAGATCAGACCTGTCTCTCCTTGGAGCTGGGTGCTGCACAGGCCAGTGGGGAGAAGTGGGCCACAGATGTGCTGGAGGCTAGGAGCAGCACCAAGGGCCAGGTTCCTCACTATGAGGGCTGCCTCATTTCCATCCTTCTGGGAGTGGGCATGTGGGCTGGACACTGACTCAGCCACGTGGCTGGAGGGTCTGGCATGGCTAATGTCTTGGTCCGGCCTCAAAAGCAATCCTGAGTCCGAGCAGGCTGTGAGCTCCATCTCTCTGCTTTCAGGAGCAGTGAGAGAACTGGGGCAAATCTCCCCCTTTTTCTTCAGAAATGGCAGGCTTCAGTCCCTCTCACTGCTCAGAGCTGGACCCTGGTCACGTAAACCACATTGCACATGACAGACACAGTTCAGAAGCTTTGCTGGTGGCAAATTTGGGCACTGCAAAAGTAAAGGAGGTTCCATTGACCTCACTGACAAGGTGCAGATTATCCTACATGGAGCGAAACTTAACATAAACCTGTTCTTAATGGATGGCAAATTTATTCTGAATTTTGTTTTAAAGGGCTCTGAAAAAGACTACAAGCTGTGGGTGATTTCAGGAAGAGAAGATGCTCCGTACCCTCTTATTGGTAAGTTCTTGACATGGTTTTGTTTTTCAACATTCACTCAGTTTTTAGTGCTGAAGGAAGCAAGAAAGAGAAGACTGAAATGTAGTTTCCTCTTTTGTTTTGTTTTGGTTTTCCTGTTTTTTCTCTTACTTCCCTGTCATGCAAGTTTGCCTGTTTGGGGAGCTAGTCAGATGCTGATCCTTTGTTTTGAAGAGCAATTGTCTGCTTGTATCACTAAAACGTTGAGAAAGTTCATTTATTTCCACCCCGATTTTGCTGCATGAGCCTCAGTCTTTCTACAGAGGCGACGTCTCCACTCACTCATCTCCTCTCCTGGAGCCAGTCCAGCTTTACCATATTTCTTTCTTCGCTTCCATAGCCTTGCTTACTCCCCTCCTCAGCAAAACTCATCAGAGCTTTGAGAAATGTTCTGTTCTTCCACAACTCAAGTTAACTGATTGAAGAGGTCCTTTCCAATCCTATATTTCACTTACTGGCTGGCAGCTCCCCTCTGATTAGGAGCAAATTATTGCTTATTCACTTTCTAAAATGCTTTTTGAAACATTTCCTCCCCAGGAATCAACCCAAAGCTCAGAAGTGATTGGATTGAGTGATTTGATTTTGGCCCATGATTCACTGAGAACAAATCCCTTCCCGATATTAAGAACCTTTCCTTGTAGAAGCCCAGCATTAGTTGTGCTGTATGAATGCACAGATGATTAGAACAAGAAATGTCTGAGAACTTTCTGTTTTCCTCCTGCATATCTAACCTCAGTAAATCTTAGCATTCCTTCTTAAAGCAGCCTTCATTGAAATGCTTTGCTGGAGTCAGATAACATTAATATTTATAAAATTAACTGGTGCACCTTATAGGCAGTGCAAACTGTTTTGTCGTTGAAACACACCAGACTTTGTCTTTCTGACTATTTTGTGTAGCTTGTTCAGATAAAATCACAGCCATGGTTTTAAACATAGAACCAGAGAATCCAGAAATGGGAAAGGCCTTTGTAATTGACTGTCTCTCTCTCACTGCAAATTCAATTTACAATCATTGGAAAAGAAGAATCTTATGCAAAACTTATGTTGTTCTTAATATTTATGCAAAGGATTATTAGATAAGGCCAGCTTTTATCTTGGGTAAACATCAGAAGCAGAGTCTAACTGCACTTCAGCTTCATATTACCTATAATCTCAGATAACGTCTCTTCCACTATCAGTATTCAAGTCTAAGTGTAAGTTAACTAAAATGACTTAACGTTACATCCATTGCATTTAATATATTTCAACTGCCAGGTCTTTAGAAAAAATATCTGCCTGGTGGCATTTTTGAAAGCTGCTCCAGAAATGAATTGCCTCTGTGTAATCCCCAAAGATGCTGGTTAGTGCCAAGCGAGCTCATTTGCATTAGCCCTGTGATTAACGTTTCCTTCCTGTTTCAGCCTCAGACAGGAACCATAATTGTGTCTCGTTTGACTGAGTTGATGGCTGTTGCACTTACCATGGAGAGGGAGGGAAGATCACTTACACACTGGATTTTTTGGTTTTGCATGCTCAGCAGTTATTTGACAGATGACTGCTCCCAAAATCTCGTTTCTCACCGGAACCATATGAGCAACCAGAACCTAAATTTTCAGTGTCACAACTAAAGCAGTAGAAAGAATAAACACTGAATTCAGAAATAGTCACTTGCATTTTTTCTAATGGGCTTTTATGTGATACAGCTGTAATAGGTCTCTGAT